>NW_012115377.1:3006842-3007919 GCF_000951035.1 Colobus angolensis palliatus | reverse complement strand
TCTGTCCAGTGAATTAAGGAAGACTTGAAAGAAATCAGGTGAGCTCCTTGCTCCTTCAGATGCTTCCTAGAAGACATCATTAGCCCTGAACCTGCTGTTGAGAATGTGCTGTGATCCTGGGGGTCTTGATCATTAATTAACAGCATATGATGTGATAAGGAAGTAACTTTCAATGAAAATTGGAGGGACCGGGCATGGTGGCTCATGGCGAAACTCTGTCTCTACTAATAATACAAAAATTAGCAGGTGCAGTGGCATGCGCTTGTAATCCCAGCTACACAGCAGGATGAGTTGGGAGAATCACTTGAACCCGGGAGGTCGAGGTTGCAGTGAGCCGAGATTGCACCACTGCACTCCAGCCTGGGCGGCAGAGTGAAACTTTCTAAAAAAAAAAAAAAAGAAGTCATCAGCCTCTGGAGTGGGCCATATTTGAATTACTTGTTTATTCTGACATGAATAAAAGCAGAATGGTTTTGATTTTCAAACCAAGACAGTTTGCCCTGGACATCCCTTTTGAAGCTGGATGTTAAATCAATTTCTGGGTTCTGACCGTCCGTCTACTTTGAACTTCCTTTGGGAATGGAGGAAACCACTAAGAAAAATGCAGCTAGTCAATTCTGCCTCACTGTATTCGCCACCACAGCCTCCTGGCCTCCTCTTTTTTTTGGGTTTCGGCGTTCCCGAACCCTGTTGATTAGTATCCCGGATCCGATTAGCATGTCTCCAGAGAATAATCTAGACAGCGTTAGAGCCGCTGTCAAAAAATGTCAGCTAGAAAAGTTAACCTGGGCTGCGTGTGGTGGCTCACACCTGTAATACCAGCACTTTGGGAGGCTGAGGCAGGTGGATCACCTGAGGTCAGGAGTTCGAGACCAGCCTGGCCAATATGGTGAAACCCTGTCGCTACTAAAAATACAAAAATTAGCTAGGTGTGGTGGTGCATGCCTGTAATCCCAGCTACTCAGGAGGCTGAGGCAGGAGAATCACTTGAAACTGGGAGATCAAGGCTGCAGTGAGCCATGGTGTCACCACTGCACTGCAGCCTGGGCAACAAAATGAGGCCCTGCCTCAGTAATA
>NW_012115377.1:3002599-3006792 GCF_000951035.1 Colobus angolensis palliatus | reverse complement strand
CTGTCACAAAGAAAAAAACAATCTACCCTGCATTTCACCTTGGGGTCATTGTCATGCTAGGTTAAAAATAAGAAGTTGGTTGAGCTGCTAAGAAGGAAAGTTCGTCTCGCCCAGCCTTATGTCGGTGTCTTTCTAAAGAGAGATGACAAGTAAGTGTGATTTTTTTCCTTCATTCCCTTGTTGACGTTGCCCTGGAGTCCAGCTCACCACAAGTCCTACTTTGTACTTTGCACTTTTGACTCTTGACCCCAAGGAAACCAGGGAAGACCTCCAGAGTAAAGGCCAGGAGCCAGGCAGGCCACCTTTTCAGCCTGGGCTAAGAACTCAGCTTGTAGCACTAAACTTCATGCTTTGTTAAAATATGGGGGAAATTAACTTCAGGGACTCTTGGTGATGAGATGCACCATGAGGCTGCCTGAAAGCCGAGCTAGCTGGTCGGACTCCACGTAGAAATGAGTTCCATGGGCCAGGCGTGGTGTCGCACACCTGTAATCCCAGCACTTTGGGAGGCTGAGGCATGTGGATCACCTGAGGTCAGGAATTCCAAAGCAGTCTGACTGACATGGTGAAACCTCGTCTCTACTAAAAATACAAAAAATTAGCCAGGTGTGGTGGCAGGCACCTGTAATCCCAGCTACTCGGGAGGCTGAGGAAGGAGAATCGCTTGAACCTGGTAGGTGGAGGTTGCAGTGAGCCCAGATCGCACCATTGCATTCCAGCCTGGGCAACAAGAGCGAAACTCCATCTCAAAAGTTCCATGTATGCATTCCAAGCAGGCTCTGTGATAGGAGCATAGAAGAGACTTAAAGTCCCATCTGGACCATGTCCTTGTGGCTGACTTAGTGAGGAGCCACCCACCGGGTCCTGTGACCACTGGGGACAGCCCTGACCTGGCAGAAGCTTCCCTAGACTCTGGAGCTCCTGTGGGAGCCAAGGAAGCCGCTCTTGGTTTTCAGTAGCATTTGGTAGGGACGTTTCTTTTCTCTCCCTCCTCCCTCTCAGCCGGAGACATCCTGCCAAGCATGCAAGCCGTGTTCCAACGTTCCTCTGTGCTCCTCTTCCACAGCAACGAGTCAGATGTGGTCGAGAACCTGGATGAAATCTACCACACGGGGACATTTGCCCAGATCCACGAGATGCAGGACCTTGGGGACAAGCTGCGCATGATCGTCATGGGACACAGAAGGTAGGCGGCTGGCAGGGGGTAGTGGGGGGTGGAGGGCAGGGTAGCACACAGGAGACCAGCCCAGGATGCCCCAGGCCCCAGCATCAGCCTGTCTTGTCCGCCAACCCCGTAGCTTTCTTATCAGCGCTGAGGCCAGAGCTGGGAGTGAGAGTGAGACGTGTCACCTCTGGACGCCTCCTGTCTCAGAAAGGGGCGAGCTGCAGGGCCGGGCACAGTGACTCCTGCCTGGAATCCCAGCACTTTGGGATGTCAAGGCAGTTGGATCACTTGAGCCCAGGAGTTTGAGTGCAGCCTGGGCAACATAGCGAGATTCCATCTCTGCAAAAAAAATAGAAAAATTAGCTGGATGTGGTGGCTCATGTCTGTAGTCCCAGATACCCAGGAGGCTGAGGTGGGAGGATCGGTTGAGCCCAGAAGTTTGAGACCAGCGTGGGCAACACAGCAAGATCCTGTTTCTATAAAAAATTTTTAAAAGTTACACATGATGGCGTGTTCCTGTAGTCCCAGCTACTTGGCAGGCTGAGGCAGGAGGATGGCTTGAGCCCAGGAGGTCAAGGCTGCAGTGAGCTATGATCACACCACTGCACTGCAGCCTGGGCAGCAGAGTGAGACTCCGAGTTGAGGTGGTACTGGGTGCTCTGAGACAAGATGCAGACGGCGTGAGAGGTGGAGGGCGCTCGGTGCTCTGAGGGGAGGTGTAGACAGCCTGAGAGGTGGAGGTGGGTAGCTTCTGTGAAGTGCTTGGGGACATTCTTTGCGATGGTGTCCTTGAAATTGAGACCTGAACGACAGGAAGGAGCCACTTGAGCTGAGTCCAGGGTGCAGAGTCTCAGAGACCAGCCTGTGCCCGGCCAGGCTGACACTGTTTTCAACAGGAGGCCCTGGGGCTTGTTGCTGCAGCTTATCCACGATACTTAGGATGGGGACAGTGGTGCATTGGCGTGGGATGCAGGGAATGCCTGAATCTGGCTGGAGTCTAAGGGGTGGAGGGGACACTAGTTGGGAGGCCCTGAGAAAGCGGCTCAAGTCTCCAGCCTGAGGACCCCGTAGCCACCCTGTGGCTCCAGAGGTCTGGGTTCAGCGGGACCCTTGGACCACCTGTGCCACCAGGGAGGCCTCAGCCGGGGCCAGGGCAGCTCCCAGCCTCAGTGGCTTCACGCCTGCCTTGCTCCTGTGTCAGAGTCCATATCAGCAGACAGCTGGAGGTGGAGCCCGAGGAGCCGGAGGCGGAGAACAAGCACAAGCCCCGCAGGAAGTCAAAGCGGGGCAAGAAGGAGGCAGAGGACGAGCTGAGTGTCAGGCACCCGGCAGAGCTGGCGATGGAGCCTGCCCCTGAGCTCCCGGCTGAGGTGCTCATGGTGGAGGTGGAGAACGTCGTCCACGAGGACTTCCAGGTCACAGAGGAGGTGAAAGTGAGTCCGTGTGTCATGCAGGGCGGTCGCAGCCGCCTCCCCAACGGGCTCCCTTGAGCCGTTCCTACAGCCTCTCCTAGGAGTTGTCTCCCACCCTGAGCCCCTCAGAAAGGGTCTGGCCTGTCTGGAACTCAATTCTAATGGAACAAAGAGGGTGCTTTTCCTCCCAGAGGTCTTTGGAAGACTCTGGGATGGGAGAGGCACAGGAAATTTGCTGGAGCCGTAGCTACTCGAGAGGGAGGCAGGGTTGGAACCCAGGTCCAGCCGCAGCCCGTGTCCGCTGTGCCAAAGCCTCCAGCTTTGTTACCAAGCCTCCAGCTTTGTGTTACCAAGACACCTTCCAGCCCCAGCTTCCCACCAAGCCCGGGAGGTCAGGGAGGGGAAGCTGGGACCCATGGCTGCAGGACAGGAAACAGCCTGTTGGCCACCCTGATCCCCCAACCTAGGCCGTCCTGCCTTCCTGGTGGCACAAGGAGTCAGCTTCCGAGGTGGGCAGCCTCCTGGCGGTGCTACCTGCCCTCTTGCTGTAAGGGCAGTCAGCAAAGCTAACCAAAGGCCTGAAGCGTGTCAGCTCCTTACTTGTGTGCCTGGTGTCATCAGCCTCCTCCCCAGGCTGTTGCAGAGCCTGGGGGGAAGTGCCATGATCAACTGGTGATGTCTGCTGTGGACGCTGGGAGGGGCGAACCGTCCTGTCCACAGGCCCTCCTGAGTTCTTGAGGTCAGCACTTCTATCCTGTCCTACTAGCCCCTGTGAGTTGTTTTTGTTTTTGTTTTTTCTTTTTTGAGACAGAGTCTGGCTCTGCACCCAGGCTGGAGTGCAGTGGCGCCATCTCAGCTCACTGCAGCCTCCGCCTCCCGGGTTCAAGTGACTCTCATGCCTCGGCCTCCCAAGTAGCTGGGATTACAGTCACGCGCCACCACACCCGGCTAATTTTTGTATTTTTAGTAGAGACGAGGTTTTACTGTGTTGGCCAGGCTGGTCTCAAACTCCTGACCCTGGGTGATCCTCCCACCTTGGCCTCCCAAAATGCTGGGATTACAGGCGTGAGCCACCGTGCCCGGCCACCTCTGAGTATTGAGCACTTGAAGTAGAGCTGCTGTGGCCAAGAAACAGAATGGAACATTTTACTGGCTGGGTGCAGTGGCTCATGCCTGTCATCCCAACAGATTTGGAGGCCAAGGAAGGAGGATCACTTGAGACCTGGAGTTCAGAACCAGCCTGGGCAATATCGAGACCCCTGTCTCTACAAAACAAAATAAAATTAGCTGGGCATGGTGGCGTACACCAGTGGTCCCACCTGTGGGAGGGTTGCTTGAGCCCGGGAGGTTGAGGCTGCAGTGAGCTGTGATCGCATCACTGCACTCCAGCCTGGGCAACAGAGTGAGACCCTGTATCTAAAAATTAAAACAACTGTAACAGCCACCAGTGGCTACACTGTCCTGGGCAGCACAGCACTGGCGCTCCCTGTGAGAATCTTGCAGCATGGGGAAGACAGTGACCGAACTGACAGATGTGATTAGAATTGGCAAGACCCTTGAGGGGCAGCGAGCTTGTTTTTTGATTTTTGTTTTTGTTTTGTTTTGTTTTGTTTTTT
>NW_012115377.1:2998078-3002034 GCF_000951035.1 Colobus angolensis palliatus | reverse complement strand
CTCGGCCTCCCAAAGTGCTGGGATTACAGGCGTGAGCCACTGTGCCCGGCCCGAACTTGTTCTTCTTAAAGCAAGTGCCCAGTGGGCCTGTTCTGGTGCCTTCTACCAGGATCAGCTCAGACAGTTCAGAGTCCAAGCCAAAGACGAGAGACCGGGTGATTACGGTTTTTTTGGAGACAGTCTTGCCCTGTCACTCAGACTGGAGTGCAGTGGTTCAATCTTGGCTAATGGCAGCCTCCGCCTCCTGAGTTCAAGTGATTCTCCTACCTCAGCCTCCCGAGTAGCTGGGATTACAGGCATCCACCAAAGTGCCTGGCTAATTTTTTTTTTGTCTTTTTAGTGGAGACGAGGTTTCACCATGTTGGCCGGGTGGGTCTTGAGCTCCTGGCCTCAAGTGATCCAGCTACCTCTGCCTCCCACAGTGTTGGTGTTACAGGTGTGAGCCACCATGCCCGGCCGAGACCAGGTGATGAAAATTTGGTTGTGGGCAGGCACGGTTGCTCATGCCTGTGGTCCCAGCTACTCCGGAAAATGAAGCGGGGGAGGATCGCTTGAGCCCAAGAATTCCAGGCTTCAGTGAGTCATGATCGTACCACTGCACTCCAGCCTGGGTGACAGAGCAAGACTTGGTCTCTCAAAAACAAATAATAAAGGAAAGAAAAGGCGGTCTCTTTTCTTCCCCCAAGATAGCTTGTCCTAAGGACAAGGCTCTGAGGGGTAAGGAGACAGGGTTTGGTTTTAGTTTGGACTCTCCTGCTCCCGTGTCCCTGGGACTGGTGAGTTTAGGCTGCACTCCTCTGTCTCCGAAGCCCTCCGTGGTCAGGGCCAGTTGGTGGGAGGGAGGGGAGGGGGGCAGTTGATGGAGCAACGGGTGGGTGGGGCTCCCAGGGCCACGCCTCCCACCCCCTGCTGAAGCACTGCTGGGCCTCAATGACCCTGCCCCCATACCTGGCAGGCCCTGACCGCAGAGATCGTGAAGACCATCCGGGACATCATTGCCCTGAACCCTCTCTACAGGTGGGCCTCCGTGCGGGCGGCTGCCAGGCGGGGGTGTCTCTGTGTTTCTGCAGCTGGGTGGATGGGGAGCTTCCTCAGTGTCCTCCTGGGAGGAAACCTCGCCTGGGGCAGGGATTCGTGGCCCAGGGAGCAGCCTGTGCAGAGGAGCCTGCTGCCCACTGGGGCATGGGGCAGGTGGGAGGCCCGGGGCCTCAGCAGGCCCGGGTTCCTTGTCCCCTTCTGCTGAGGCCGGAAGCTGTTGCTGGCATTGGCTGGGGGAGTGGGGAGCAGACTGCTGAGGTGAGGTCACTGCACGGCTCCCATGGGGGCTGCACGTGGGGATGCCACATGCCTTTCCAGCCCAGGACAGGTGGGCCCTGAACTTGGCACCAAGCAGCAGAGCTTGCTCCCAGCAAGCACCCCTAGGCCCTGCCCGTAGCTACAGGGGACAAGGACCCTGAGGACTGGGTCCCCGTCAGGGGGCCGCAGTGCAGCAGAGCACAAGGCCATGGACACCGAGGCAGCTCCCTTTGTCCCCCAGGGAGTCGGTGCTGCAGATGATGCAGGCTGGCCAGCGGGTGGTGGACAACCCCATCTACCTGAGCGACATGGGCGCTGCGCTCACCGGGGCCGAGTCCCACGAGCTGCAGGACGTCCTGGAAGAGACCAACGTGAGTGCCCCCCACTCCACAGCCCCCCACACCTGGCTGCACCCCACCTCCACTATGCTCCGCCCATGCCCAGCTGCCCTCACTCCTCCTCGGCTCCCCCGCGCCTGCCTGCCCTCGCCCCTACACCTTGTGCCATCCACACCCAGCCGTGTGTCCCTGGCTCTGTTTTTGAGATGATTTCCCGCTATGTGCCTTGATCCACATCCGTCCGCCTTTGAGCGGCTTCATAGCCTTCAGCTGGGAGTTACCGTTGCGGGTTCGGTGGGATCCTCTGGGCCGCGTACCCGGGGCATCACCAGTCTTTTGCTGTTGTGAGCAGCATTCCTGAGATCGTCCCCATGCATGCAGCTGGAGGGCCTGCGGAGGTATCCATAGGATGCGTTTCCAGCACAGGATTTGTCAGGGCAGAGGGCACGCACGCCTCTGCTGGGTGTGGCGTGGCCAGGCGCTCCTGGCAGCATCTCTCAGGATGCGCCTTTTCCCCCACCTCGGCCCTACATGCACAGATACCGACTTCTGCTCATCCTTTCCGCCCTCCCTATCTCGGCAGATTCCCAAGCGGCTGTACAAGGCCCTCTCCCTGCTGAAGAAGGAATTTGAACTGAGCAAGCTGCAGCAGCGCCTGGGGCGGGAGGTGAGCCTGAGGCTGAGGCGCAGCCACTCTTGGGGGCGTTCCCCTCAGGCCACGTGACATCAGTCAGGCTCTGGAGCACACAGAGGGACCAGTGGCATCGGCCAGGGCAAGCCCAGAAGGCCTGTCTGGGTTTTGAGGGTTTCGTGCCATCATCTGCTCTGTCGTCCTGGGCTGTGGAACTCTGCATTGAACAGGAAAGCTTAAAGCTGGTCCCAGTGTAATGAGCCTAGGGTGGAGCAGTCTCAGGACCATCCCACATCAAGGGAAGAATTCCTCTGCCTTTGTAATCTTGAGGACAGTGTTGGAAATTGGGAAGCAGCCTGGGAAAAGTCGAGATGCTGTTTCTTAAGACCCAGCCATTGAGGCTCACTGTCCTGATACTCGGCAGATCACAGCCTGCCTGATGGTCAGTCACTTCACAGTTGTAGCATTTTTTGGAATTTTTTATTTTAAGACGGGGTCTCAGTCGGCCGCCTAGGCTGGAGTGCAGTGGCGCAATCTCAGCTCACTACAGCCTCCACCTTCAGGGCTCAAGCGGTCCTCCCACCTCAGCCTCCCGAGTAGCTAGGATTACAGGCATGTGACACCACACCGGCTAATTTTTATCTTTTAGTAGAGAAGGGTTTCACCATGTTGGCCAGGCTGGTCTTGAACTCCTGGCCTCAGGTGATCCGCCTGCTTTGGCCTCCCAAAGTGCTGAGATTACAGGCGTAAGCCACGGTGCCTGGCCCCATCTCTATAAAAAATTTTAAAATTAGAGCCAGGTGTGGTGGCAGGTGCCTGTGGTCCCAGCTACCCAGGAGGCTAAGGCAGGAGGATCGCCTGAGCCCAGGAGGCGGAGGCTATGGTGAGCTATGACGGTGCCTTTGCACTCCAGCCTGGGCAACAGGAAGACCCTGTTTCAAAAATAAAACAAAAGATGGAAGGAACCAAAGGCTTCCTGCCCTGGGTTTCGTTTCTTTTCTCTGAGTCCTGGGGGAGCAGAGGGTCCCCACTCGCCCGGGGACGCACACACTCACCCATCTTCCCAGACCCAGGGCCTGACGGCAGCGCCTCACCCCGCAGGTGGAAGAGAAGATCAAGCAGACGCACCGCAAGTATCTGCTGCAGGAGCAGCTGAAGATCATCAAGAAGGAGCTGGGCCTGGAGAAGGACGACAAGGACGCCATCGAGGAGAAGTTCCGGGAGCGCCTCAAGGAGCTCGTGGTCCCCAAGCATGTCATGGATGTGGTGGACGAGGAGCTGAGCAAGCTGGGCCTGCTGGACAACCACTCCTCGGAATTTAAGTGAGCGCCAGGCCCGGGGCGGCCCAGCCCTCGGGCAACCCCTCCTCAGCCCCTGTCTTGGGCAGGCCAGGGGACCCAGCAGGAGCGCCCTGTGGCACCTTCTTGCTGTGGCAGGTGCTCGGTGGTGGGCTGGGAGGTACCCGGTGAGCATCAGTCCTGTTCCTGGGCAGGGCACGTCATCACCATCTCCATTCTCCAAGGAAATCGAGGCTCAGGGCTGTGGAAGTGGTGGTCAAGGCCTATGAGCGGGTAGGTGGTGCCAGGGATTGGAACCCAGGGACACCTGGCTCTACAGCAGGGCTGCTTTTTTTTCCTTTTTTTTTTGAGATGGAGTCTCGCTCAGTTGTCCAGGCTGGAGTGCAGTGCTGC
>NW_012115377.1:2996115-2997208 GCF_000951035.1 Colobus angolensis palliatus | reverse complement strand
TTTTACTCTGCTAGCCAGGATGATCTCGATCTCCTGACCTTGTGATCCGCCTGGTTTGGCCTCCCAAAGTTCTGGGATTACAGGCGTGAGCCACTGTACCCGGCCTGTAAACTGTTTTATAGAGATGGGGTCTCGCCGAGTTGCCCAGGCTGGTCTTGAACTCCTGGGCTCCAGCGATCCTCCCACCTGGGCCTCCCAGAGAGCTGGGATGACAAACGTGAGCTACTGCGCTTGGCCCCACACATGGTTTCAAGCCCCGGGCAACCACACGGCCAAGTCCAGCAGACACACGGGCAGCTCGTGAGCTCCGCTCAGCATCTCTGGTCTTTCCCCTGGCAGTGTCACCCGCAACTACCTAGACTGGCTCACGTCCATCCCTTGGGGCAAGTACAGCAACGAGAACCTGGACCTGGTGCGGGCACAGGCAGTGCTGGAGGAGGACCACTATGGCATGGAGGACGTCAAGAAACGCATCCTGGTGAGCCCGGTGTCTGGCCTGCTATGGATCTGCATGTGGGCAGTGGGCCCGGGCCCAGGACTCTGTGTGCTGTGGGTGGAGATTTCAAAGGAGCCCCCTGGTGAATTCGTAGGCCTGGGGGTGCTGGTCGGGGGGATCCTGACGGAGGGAGCATCCTGCCCTGCCCCCTGGGGCTCGAGGATTTCCCCGATGGACTGAAATCATGCCTGATAGGCCGAGCATGGTGGGGCTGCTTGTCCCAGCTACTCAGGAGGCTTAGGTGGGAGGATCACTTGAGCCCAGGAAGCTGAGGCTGTGGTGAACTGTGATCGTACCACTGCACATCAGGTTAGGTGACAGAGTGGGACCCCCATCTCTACAAAAAATTTTAAAATTTGGACCGGGCGCCATGGCTCATGCCTGTAATCCCAGCACTGTGGGAGGCTGAGGTGGGCAGATCACAAGGTCAGGAGATTGAGACCATCCTGGCTAACACAGTGAAACCCCATCTCTACTAAAAATACAAAAAATATTAGCTGGGCGTGGTGGCGGGCGCCTGTAGTCCCAGCTACTTGGGAGGCTGAGGCAGGAGAATGGCATGAACCCAGAAGGCGGAGCTTGCAGTGAGCCTAGATC
>NW_012115377.1:2992946-2995375 GCF_000951035.1 Colobus angolensis palliatus | reverse complement strand
GAGCCACCGCGCCCGGCCTTAAATTAATTTTTAAGATATCACTCCTGAGACATTAGAAACCAGGCAGGCAGGTGGGAGTCAGAGGCTAAAAACAGGAGTCAGAGCCGGGCGCGGTGGCTCACGCCTGTAATCCCAGCACTTTGGGAGGCCGAGGTGGGCCGAGGTTTACAAGGTCACGAGTTCAAGACCAGTCTGACCAACATGGTGAAACCCCGCTTCCACTAAAACTACAAAAAAAGTAGCGGGGCGTGGTAACTTGTGCCTGTAATCGCAGCTACTTGGGAGGCTGAGGCAGGAGAGTTGCTTGAACCCAGGAGACAGAGGTTGCAGTGAGCTGAGATCGCACCAGTGCACTCCAGCCTGGGCCACAGAGGAAGACTCCATCTCAAAAAAAAAAAAAAGGAGCCAGAGGCATTGGTGGAGGGCAGAGTGTGGGCTGCCTTTCTGGGTCGGGCTGGAGAGAGTGGGGCATTGGTGGTGTTCGGGGTCCTGGGGAAGGGACCCGTTAGGAGGTGGGGAACTGCTGAACAGGCCTGGCACTGCCCGGCGGCCGCGGTCTCCTGGCACCTAGTTGTCCTATTGGTATTAATGGAGCTCTTGTCACAGGCTGCCCCTCCCTGTGGCCAGTGGCAGTGTTGATCTGCTCAGCCTCCCGGACAATCCTGGTCCCTTTCCGCAGCCCTCAGGCGTCTGAAAGGCAGTGTGCAGGTGGCGAGAGTCATACCCAGGCCCCCGGCTTGCCCAGCCCACGCTCCCACTGAGCCTGCCTCTGTCCGTAGGAGTTCATTGCCGTCAGCCAGCTCCGCGGCTCCACCCAGGGCAAGATCCTCTGCTTCTACGGCCCCCCTGGCGTGGGCAAGACCAGCATTGCCCGCTCCATCGCCCGCGCCCTGAACCGAGAGTACTTCCGCTTCAGCGTCGGGGGCATGACTGACGTGGCTGAGATCAAGGGCCACAGGTAGGCCCAGCTCCGAGCTCTCCCCACGGGCTCCCCTCAGCTGTGCTGCCAGGCTTCGTCTTCTCCAGTCACTGTTAACATTTGGTAGAGCAATCGGGGTCGCGGGCAGCCAGTTCCACTCGCGCTAGAGTAACTGAAAAGTCCAGCCATGTGGCGGACTTCAGGCCTGGCTGATTCCAGACGCTCAAACAGCGCTGGCAGGAATCTCCATGGCTTGACCCCTGGGAGAGAGACATCTCGGCCGGCCCTCAGTAGACGCCCCTAGTAGTTCCAGCTCAGGTCCTGCGGTGCCCCGGCCAGAGCTGCAGGGCCGGCATTTGCCATGCACACGCTGGTTTATGTGGGCTGTGGCTGATGCCCCAGGACTCAGAGTGAGGTCGGCCTCACCCCCCACCCTGAAGTCTGGGCTGGAGTCAGGAGAGACGGTCTCCAGTGAGGACCGGGCTGCGCACACCGGAGAAACCTCGGCGCCTCTGTGGGCTCCCTCCTCCCGGCCGGCCTCAGGCCCAGAGCAAGGGCCATGGCCCTCAGCGTTCAGCACCTTCCCACCTGGCTCTTCGGGTGGGCAGCCAGGCGCGGCTTCTGCGGCTTCCCTCCTCGCCAACCTCTGTAGACCACGGTTGTTGGGAAACCATAGCCCCAGTGAAAGCCGAGCGTGAGGCATCTGCTAAGTCTGCCACCTGTTTCCGTCCTGCAAGGCGTTCACTCGAGTCCGGGTTTAAAGTGAACATTTCTGGCTCCTCTAAAAACATCCCCAGCTCTGGATCCTCCAGGCTCAGGCCTTCTCAGCGTTCGCCTGCCCGCCGCAAGGGTGACAGCGTGCTGGCCCGCGCCGTGTCCAGTCCCCAGGGCGCGGCCACTCTCACCAGCCTGGAGTTGGGAGGAGCTGGAGGAGGTGGGGCCAGTGCAGTTTTGGGGGTCCCAGATTGACCAGGGGGGTGGGGGCCTGGAGAGTGGGAGGACGGGACCTGTTTTGCAGGTCCTTGGATGGGGTGGGGGTCTGAGCAGGAAGGAACGGCTGGGTGAAGGTGGAGGGTGGGTGTGGGGGGCACCCACTCCTTCCTGGGCACACAGTTTGAGGTGGTCCTGAAGCCTCTTGGGCCCTGGTTCAGGGATGGCTGGAAGTGCAGACAAGGCCCACTCACTGCCGGAGGAGAGACCCTGGCGGGGTCTGAACGAGCCTGAGCCGCCTCCGGCCTTGGGAGGGAGTCACCAGGGAGCGGGCCTGCAGGGATGGCAGGCGTCTGTGCTGACGTGTCTCTGGGTTCCTGAGACAAGGACAAGGACAGGAGACCGGCTGTGGGGAGATGGATCACTGTTGATAACAGCAGCAAAACCCTCCTCTGCCCACAGGACCCTGCATGACCTGTCCCACCCCTCCCTCTCCCTCTCCTCTTCCTCCCCCATTCCTCTACCCACTTCCCTCTCCATCCCCTCCCTTTCCCTCCCTTCCCTCCCTTCCCCTCCTCCC
>NW_012115377.1:2986479-2992600 GCF_000951035.1 Colobus angolensis palliatus | reverse complement strand
CCTCTTCCCCTCCTCCCTCTTCCCCCTCTCGTCCCTCTCTCCCTCCTCCCTCTTTCCCCTCTGGTCCCTCTCTCCCTCCTCCCTCTGCTCAGCCTTACGGCCTCCTCGCTGTTCTTCCAACACACCAGGCGTGGTCCTGTCTCGGCCTTTGTGCGGGCTGTGTCCTGGGCCTGGAAGACCCCCGCGTGACTCCCTCCTTATCTGCGTTGCTCGGGGCCTCTCCCTAAGACACTCCTTACCCCCGCACTTAAAGTGGCACACACATCCCAGTGGCGTCCCTCTGTCCCTGCCCCCGTGTCTTCATCCCGCAGACGGAGCCTTCCTCACTGCCTCTCGTGGGGCCTGTGACTCTTCTGTCTGTCCCTGCCACGTGCTGGGCCCCTGTGCTGGGGCAGAGCATGGAGCTTGCAGGAAGCCCTCCTGAGAGCCAGTGCTGGCCATGACTCTTGTCACCGGAGCCCTCAAGGGCTGGGGCGTGCCTGGCATCCCGCAGTGAGGCGTGGGGGGCCTTCTGCTGCCAGCACCTGGCTGGCTTTCACCAAGGGTAGGAGGGGCCAGCTGAGCGATGGAACTGAGGGAGATCTGGCTTTGAATCGGTGACCCCAGAATCTGAGCTGGGGGGATGTCCCCGTGCTCCCCAGCTCTCACGAGCACAGAGCAAATCGGGGCAAGTGACCAGCATGCCTGTAAGTGCCACACATCTGGTGGCTACCAGCGTGTCCCTCCTGCCCCCGCATTGCGGCCATGTCTCCTGGGCGTCCAGATGGCCTCTCCCCCGTGGCCCTGGAGGGTGCACGGCAGTGTCGTGGCCAAGCCAGGCTACCGAGTGGCCTCTGACCCTGCTGTGCACCCGCAGGCGGACCTACGTGGGCGCCATGCCCGGGAAAATCATCCAGTGTCTGAAGAAGACCAAGACGGAGAATCCCCTGATCCTCATTGACGAGGTGCGTGCGGAGAGGCCCTGAGCCTTCCTAACCCAGAGTCCCAGGCAGCCCTGACCAGGCAAGGCCATGTGCAAGATGAAGCCCAGAGCCCTCCGGGCCCCAGGATCCCTAGGTCAACTCAGGTGCCATTGCCGTGACGCTGGAGCTGATGGCACGGACGGCTCCCTCCCACCCACAGCCATGCCCAGCAGGCTGCCCGTCCAAGGCAGGGTGTGGGTGCTGCGCTCAGGGGGCGTCTCCAGCCCCGACCCTGGGGTCTCCCCACTGGGTGGCTGGCCAGGGACATGGCGAGAGCCACCACCTGGTGTCTGCTGCCCCAGGTGGACAAGATTGGTCGGGGCTACCAGGGGGACCCCTCGTCGGCGCTGCTGGAGCTGCTGGATCCAGAGCAGAACGCCAACTTCCTGGACCACTATCTGGACGTGCCCGTGGACTTGTCCAAGGTGGGGGGCCCGTCCGGGGCCTGGGCTTGGGGGGAGGGGGAGCGGCCAGTCCCCCAGCACCTTGCCGCCTCCCCCAGGTGCTGTTCATCTGCACGGCCAACGTCACGGACACCATCCCCGAGCCGCTCCGAGACCGCATGGAGATGATCAATGTGTCGGGCTACGTGGCCCAGGAGAAGCTGGCCATCGCAGAGGTAAGCCCAGACCCTCCCCACCACTGTCTTCGTCCCCGGAGCAGGGGGTGTCCCCCAGAGCCTGCGGAGGCCGTGCCGCTGGGAGTTCCCGGACCCAGGACAGACAGGAGGGACCTGTAGCCCAGAGGAGCAGATGCGGCCCCGAGAGACACCAGACGCTTGGGAGCAGCCGTGCGGTGGCACAAGCGGGCACGGGGTTTAGGGCCTGGGACTGTCCAAAACACCGCCCACCACCATCAGGCCACACGGCCATCAGCTGTCAGTGCACACACACTCCGTCTCCCGGGGCCTCCAGGCTGCCCCAGGGCTGGGCCCCCCCCGACCCAGAGTGTAGGGAAGGGTTCTGGCAGCCCGGAAGCAGTGGGGCTTGTGGTCCCCTCCCCGGGAATGAGGCTTGGGGGAGGAGTGGTTTCAGTGAGGAGCATGTGGGGTCTGATTCTGCGGGGGAGGTGGGGGTCCCGTATTCCTGATGGGTTTTCTTTCTGGAAAGTGCATTTCTCCCCTGGGAGCCCTCTGACAGCCAGTGATGGGCACTGGTCCCGGCCCCTGAGGCCTTCCAGCATCCTCGTGTCCCCTGGGGGCTTCAACGCCCACTGCTGGGTCCACCTCCCAGCCTGACTTCCCCAAGGGGCGGGTCTGTAGTTCCTTGGGACAGGACCGGGAGGCATGGGGACCCCTCAGGGCATCAGGAATGCCCCCCAGTATTAGTGGCAAATGTAGAGTGGCCTGCATGGCTCTGTCCATCTCACAGATGCCCTCCCCGCATGCCGTTAGAGCTCAGAACTATGGCAAGAATTGTGTGGGGCTGTCGCTCACCCTGGAGCCCACGACCCAGTCCCCCTTCTCATGTGCTGAGGGCAATAGCCACGTAACCAGTCAGCTACCCTACAGGCTCTTGGTCTGTGTATGGGGCCAGCCCAGAGACAACCAGGAGGCCTTCCTGGAGGAAGTGGTATCTAAGATGCCATTGGGGAATAGAAAGTGGATCCAAGCAGAGGACGCAGCACAGGCAAAGGCCTTGGGCCTCTGGGCATGGCGGGTGGCAGGGCCATGTGTCCAGGTCCTGGTTTCACCATCAGGGACCTCGTTTCCAGGCCAGGGTCTGGGGGCCATGGGAAAGTCACTGGCTCCCAGGTTCTGGACTGAGCTGGTGGGCAAGGTCCCTCCAGACCCAACCCTGACGGCCGCCCTTGCAGCGCTACCTGGTGCCCCAGGCCCGCGCTCTGTGTGGCCTGGATGAGAGCAAGGCCAAGCTGTCGTCGGACGTGCTGACACTGCTCATCAAGCAGTACTGCCGCGAGAGCGGCGTCCGCAACCTGCAGAAGCAAGTGGAGAAGGTGAGCGGCCGCCCCGTCGTCCCGGCACCTGCCGCCCACCCCACCATCCCGTGCTCATCACCCCATCTTCCCATCCCCATCATGCTGCCTTATTGCCCAGGTGTTGCGGAAATCGGCCTACAAGATCGTCAGCGGCGAGGCCGAGTCCGTGGAGGTGACGCCCGAGAACCTCCAGGACTTCGTGGGGAAGCCCGTGTTCACTGTGGAGCGCATGTACGACGTGACGCCGCCCGGCGTGGTCATGGGGCTGGCCTGGACCGCCATGGGTGAGTGTAGTGGCGGGAGGAGATCCCAAGCCATTCCCATTTCGACCCAAGAACAAGCAGGTCCCACCTTGCACACCTGTGCAGTTGGCCGCTGGTGGCTCGGGACCGCCTCTGGCTGGGGGCGGTGTGTGGGCAGCCCAGGGCATCTGGGGCTGATGGAGGGGAAGGCTGTGAGCACACGGGTGGCAGCACACCGTGGGCCTTACGGATTTGGGTGACACTGATAGGCTTACAGGTGGGGACAAGGGGTCCCTCAGCATGAGCTCATCCAGATGGGCCTTGGGGCCACCACACAAGGAGGCGAGAGGGCAAAGGGGGCGGTGCGGGAGGGGCTGGAGAGGGGCTTGTGTCTCTGGGCAGGGCATCAGTAGCTGGGGTCCTTGTAGCCCCGGGGGTATCCTCTGTGGCTGGCAGCTGCTGGGGGCTGCCCTGTGGAGCGTAGAGAGCCAGGAACCTGCAACGCAGCAAAGGTGGAGGCCGGTGTTGGCTCCTGATGGGACACAGCCCCTGCCCAGGGGCACCAAGATGCTGAGCTGGGGCAGGAGTGGTCAGGGTGGCCCCGAGGGGTGCAGCGAGCGCCAGCCCGGACTCTGAGGCCTCCCGTGTTCACAGCTGCACACCCATTCCAGGAGGCTCCACACTGTTTGTGGAGACATCCCTGAGGCGGCCACAGGACAAGGACGCCAAGGGTGACAAGGACGGCAGCCTGGAGGTGACAGGCCAGCTGGGGGAGGTGATGAAGGAGAGCGCCCGCATAGCCTACACCTTCGCCAGGGCCTTCCTCATGCAGCACGCCCCTGCCAACGACTACCTGGTGACCTCACACATCCACCTGCATGTGCCCGAGGTAACCGCGCCGCCCGCCCCGCCCCGCCCCGCCCCTGGGCCTCTGGCCACCTACTCACCCGCTTTCCCCACACCCCCCCAGGGCGCTACCCCCAAGGACGGCCCGAGTGCAGGCTGCACCATCGTCACGGCCCTGCTGTCCCTGGCCATGGGCAGGCCCGTCCGGCAGAACCTGGCCATGACTGGGGAGGTCTCCCTCACGGGCAAGATCCTGCCTGTTGGCGGCATCAAGGAGAAGACCATTGCGGTGAGTGTCCTTGTGCCTGCCCCACAGCACTGGCAGGGCCCACACCACCACGGGACAGGCCCAGTTCCCACCATGCAGCCTCTGTGTGGGCCAAGAAAGAGGGAAGTGCTGGGCTTTGGACTCAGGTTTCTCTGGCCTGGAGCTGACCGCCCTAGCTGCCTTCTCCACCAGCGCCTCCACTGGCTTCCCCAGCAGAGGGACGGGGGGCGTGGCTCCTGCTTCCTTTCCCAGGCAGCCCAGCAGCAAGGCGGAGGCTGGAGATGGGGACAAGGTTTAGGCATTTTTGGTGTAGGGAGTTTGGAACCCCGGCCCAGGGGCTGGCCTCTTCTTAGGGTGCTGAGCAGGTTGGAATGCCACTGTCCCCGCTCTTCCCTCCTGGCCCTGCCTGTCCCCGGCCTGGACCACACCTGCCGTGTGTGTAGGAAGCCTGGTGGAGTCAGCCAGGATCTGCCACTATGAGGGAGGCATGGTCAAGTGGCCATGACCACTTCCACGTGGACACCAGGCACAAACTCCCTAGATCAAGGGTGGGGCAGATTGGGAGGCTTACTGTTCCTGGAGGCAGTGTGCAGTGACAGTGGCAACTGCTGTCCTTTTAAGGGGCTGTGCCCGGCAGACCTGTGTAGCCTCCGGAGGTGGGGAGGGGTGCGGCAGGGCCTGGGGGCAGAGCAGGCCGGGCTCAGATGGAGATGCTCACAGGCCCGTGTTCAGGCCCCAGACACTGTGCCTGACCCCTGCATGTGAGGCCGTGGGGGTGTGGCTCATCCAGAGCCCTAAGACTGTTCCCATGGGTGGGGAGGCCCTGGCTCCTGCTCTCAGGCTGTCGGAGCCAAGGCCAATGGTTTGCCTTGGGCCTGTTTCCCCGCCGGGGATGGGGATCCTGTTGGGTTTCATGAGTTACTGTTTAGAAGCCCTTTCCTTCCTGGAGGACAGCACATTTGCTGCCCTCCCACAGGCCCAGGCAGGGCTGACCGTGACTCTGCCCCCAGGCCAAGCGCGCAGGGGTGACGTGCATTGTCCTGCCAGCCGAGAACAAGAAGGACTTCTACGACCTGGCAGCCTTCATCACCGAGGGCCTGGAGGTGCACTTCGTGGAGCACTACCGGGAGATCTTTGACATCGCCTTCCCGGACGAGCAGGCAGAGGCAGAGGTGCTGGCCGTGGAGCGGTGACGGCCGCCCCCGGACTGCAGGCGGCGGATGTCAGGCCCTGTCTGGGCTGGAACTGAGCGCTGCCGGGATTGCGCCCGGGCCTGGCAGCGGAGCCATGGAGCGAGCGCTCGGTTCAGTGACCCAGATCCCAGGGACCTCAATCGGCTTAATCAGTGTCTGGCACAGAAACTATCTATTTAATGATTAAAGTCATTTCCAGTATGGCGGCTTCCTCATCTGCCCCAGGAAGGGTGGGTGGGCCAGGGCTTTTGATTCGCGGCCAGGCAGCACCTGCAGAGGGTGTGGCTCAGGGTAGGCACCAGAGGGGACGGCGGACAACCCCACCACCCACGGACAGCAGCAGAGCCAGGGCTCGTGTCAAGCTGTTCTTTATTTCAGGGAGAAGCCAGGGGAAGGGGCTCAGTCTTTCTTGGCAGCAGCTTTCCTCATAGCGGCTAACACGTTGCTCAGCTCCTCCCGCTTCCTCTTGGCGCGGATGTGCGTCCCCACCTGCCAGGGACGAGGCCGCAGTCAGGCCGACCCCAACTCCCATCCCATCCCGCCCCTCGGCCGGCAGCGCCCACCTACCCTTTTCTTGATAAACTTGAGGGCCCGTTTGTCCTTGGAGACCTTCAGTAACTCCATGGCGCGCCGCTCGTACGGGGCAAAGCCACACACCTCCCGAATCATGTC
>NW_012115377.1:2973955-2985808 GCF_000951035.1 Colobus angolensis palliatus | reverse complement strand
CCCGCGGCGGCGGCTGTGCCTGGGCTTGCTCACGTTCTTGGTCACCTTGTGGCCCTTGTTGAGGCCCACGGCCATAGGGTAGCGTAGAGCCATGGCTGCGGACAGCGGCGGGGAGAAGGGGCGGAGGTGACTACAGGCTCGGTTCCCGAGGCCCAGAGACCCGCGTCCCGGCTTCTTCAGCCTCGCTCGCCACAACCAACCATCCTCCAACTCGCAACCATCCTCCAACCCGCACAGAGGACCCGGGAGGCCGGATGGCGGCGGATCCCGGCAGTGCGGGAACGCACTTACCTACTGCTCTCCAATGGCGGCCGTGGCGGAAGGGCTGGCGCCGCGCGGAACTCTGGGATATCTACTCGGCTCAGGAGGCGCAGGCCAGAGAGGCAAGAACGGCGCGCGCTCCCCCTGGCGGCTGGAGTCTTCCCCCACCGCGGTCTCACAGAGCATGCGCGTTTACTCCCGCGAGCCCGAGAGCTGGAGTCGGAACCAGTGGAGGTGGCTATGGCTGCCTTCCTCCCTCTGCTTGTGACATGAGTTCGAATCCCAACTCCGCCGATTTCTGGCCGACCCTGCATCGACGACCTCATCCCCCAGAATTTCTTCAATTGTAGGACGAGAATAATAACAACAAACTGTTTGAACTGTTAAAACGCCCGTTAGGCCGAGTGCGGTGACTCACGCCTGTAATCTCAACACTTTGGAAGGCCAAGGCTTGTGGATCGCGAGGTCAGGAGCTTGAGACCAGCCTAACACGGTGAAACCCTGTCTCTACGAAAAATACAAAAAAAATTAGTCGGGCCTGGTGGCAGGCGCCTGTAGTCCCAGCTACTCGGGAGGCTGAGGCAGGAGAATGGCGTGAACCCGGGAGGGCGGAGCTTGCAGTGAGCCAAGATCGCGCCACTGCACTCCAGCCTGGGCAACAGCGAAACTCTGTCCATAAAAAAAAAAAAAAAAAAAAAAGGCCCATTAACGAGGGTATTGGTTTCATTATCTATCAATTGGTCAAGCTCTGGACTCGGTCTGAATACAGCCCCGTGGGGACATCTGATGTAATTTTAGGTGGTGCAGGGACGGAAATCTAAATAACTGAATCACGTGTCGGACACACACAAGTTTCCAATTTTTCTCCTTTAATGCTACTAATATACGAGAGAGAGTCTCAATTTAGGGCTGCTCTAATTGGGGTTAGCACTTTCATGTTTTTTCCAGACAGGGTCTTGCTCTGTCACGCAGGCTAGAGAGTGCAGTGCTGTAATCATAACTTACTGCAGCCTTGCTTGACTTCCAGGGCTGAAGTGATCCTCCTGCCTTATCCTCCTTAGCTGGGACCACAGGCACATGCCACCACACCTGGCTAATTTTTTAATTAAAATATTCGCAGCTGGGTACAGTGGCTGACACCTGTAATTCCAGCACTTTGAGGGGCCGAGACGGGGGATCACCTAAGGCTAGGAGTTCGAGACCAGCCTGGCCAACATGGTAAAACCCCGTCTCTACTAAAAATACAAAAAGGCGTGGTGACCCACACCTATAATCCTAACTATTCGGGAGGCTGAGGCACAAGAATCGCTTGAACCCCAGAGGTGGAGGTTGCAGTGAGCCTAGATTGCACCACTGCACTCCAGGCTGGGCGACAGAGTGAGACTCCGTCTCAAAAATAAATAAATTAATTAAAAAGTAAAGACAGGGTTTCACCATGTTGGCCAGGCTGGTCTCAAACTCCTGACCTCAAGTGATCTGCCCACCTTGGCCTCCCAAAGTGCTGGGATTATAGGCATGAGCCACGGCTCCTGGCCCTCTCAGCCTCCATTTCTCCACCTGTGAAATGGGATTGAGAGTCAAGGATCCTGATACACACACCCCCCTCCCGCTGCCCGCCAGCTGCTAGCAAATTGGAATTACCAAGGAATTTGAACAACATATATGCAAGAGAAGAAGAGTTTTTAATTCTCAAACAGGAGGCTGGGTCCAGCCCAGAACACACTCTTTCCCTCCTCCTCCCCATCAGACCCTGCCACCAGGTAGACGAACAGTGTAGACGTCCCTGCAGGTGTGAAGACTACCAGAGACCCCAGCTGGGGGAAGCTGGCAGGGGTTGGGGGAGATCCTCCCAGATGGAATGAGTGGAAAAAATAAATCAGCGACTTAGAAACACAGACAGGAGATGGAGAGGGGTCCATGGGTGGCTCAAGGGTGGCATGACCTCTCTGAGCCTCAGTTTCCTCATCTGCAAAACGGAAGCAGTCATGTCATCAATAAAGACCAAACGAGCGAGGCCTTGCAGGCCCCGGACAAAGGCGCCTAACAAGGGGCACCTGCACCTCCGAAGCTGTAAGTGGTTCCTGGTGCCCGTCGTTTTTGTCGGTTTTGCTTTTCTGTCTTGATGACTTCATCTTGGGCTATGGCCACCCTCTCAGGGGTGTCTCTGTGAGTGTTCTGGCTCCAGGGACAGTTGGAGGGAGGAGCGTTCCCGTCTGGGACGTTGAGTTCCCGTCTGGGACGTTGAGGGGCACCCCCCGCCGTGCTCAGGCTGCAGCAGCGGCCGTGACGTTGAGATCCTGGCGGATAAACCAGGCCCGCGGGCGCGGCAGCCAGCGCCGAAGCAAGCACAGCAGGTGGAAACGCCACGGGTAGAAGACGCCAGCCGCGCGCGTGGCGCCGCCGCGGATCACGGCCAGGGCTGCCTTGGGCCCCGGGGCCGCCTTGACCCTCGTGACTCCCCTGGGGACGGGAGGGCGCGGTGGGGACTGCGGCTGGGGCTGGGCGGCCGCCCATGGGCCCCAGCCCAACCCCAGACTCGCCCGGGCCTCACCTGACTGCCTCAGCGGCGGAGGCGCGATCTCGGAGGCCCAGGACACACATGGTGATTGCCACGTTCACGTCCTGCACGTCCAGCTCCCGCCGCAGGGAGCCGAAGAAGCCGTCCAGCGCGAACTTGGCCGCCGAGTAGGGAGTGGAGAACGACGTGGGCACGCGGCCTGGGAGCGCGGACGGCAGCGGCTGAGTGGCTCCCCGTCGTCCGGGAAGCCTGCCCAGACCCTCCAGACTCACCCGCATCGAGCTCCCCACTCCCCGTCCCGCAGAGCCGGGGCCGAGTACACGCACCGAGCAGCGAGGACACCACCACCAGGGAGCCCTTGCTGTCCGTCAGGCTGGGCAGCGCCCGCGACGTCAGTTGCACGTAGCTCAGAAAGTTTACCTGCAGGTGGCACTTGCGAGTCACCGGCAGAGGCGGAGCCCAGGGGCAGGGCGGGGCTAGAAACCCGGAGGGCGGGACCAGGACCAGGTCCGAGGCGGGGCCAGAAACCCGGAAGGCCGGCCCGAGGGCGGGGTCAAGGCCGGGGCGGGGCCTTGGGCTAGGAGGGGCGTGCCCGGGGCGGGAATAGGGGAGAGCCGGCTCGGCAGGTGGCAGAGTCCCGGCCGCGGAGGGAGCGGACCACCGGTCCCTGAGATCGAGGGGCGGGCCGGGGCCACGGAGGAGCGGAGCACCTGCATGAGCCAGCGCGTCGCCTGGGGGGTGCGGGCTCGCGTGCCGGCCGGGGCGCCGCCGATGTGGTTCAGCACGAGGTAGTCCAGCCCTCCTGGCCCAGAAACGCTGGTCAGCCCCGGAGGCCCCTCCCCAAAGACACGATGAAACCCCGCCCCCGATCTTAGCTCCACCCAGAGCGCTGATCCAGTGAGCTCCGCCCCAGGTAACTCCCCCTACGATCAAAGACACCCAGCCCTGGCCTTACTCCCTGGATCTAGCAAGGTTTCGTCCCCATTCAATGAGGCCCCGTTCAGAGCTCTTTCCGCAAGATGCAATGAGACTCCACCCCGACCATGCCCCCAGTCCTCATACGTCTCCGCCGAGACACCTGTTACTGTAGCCACACCCACAGCCCAATTCCGGTCCTGTCCCTAAGGCCTAGGCCAAGGTCCTGGACTCCTGGCTTCAGGCCTAGCCCCTCACCCAGCTTGTCCAGCGCAAACTGCACCACGCTCTCGGGCGCCTCAGGGGAGGCCATGTCCGCAGCGATGTAGAAGACCTTGGGGGCGCCCAGCTTCCGGCAGTTCCCTACCACCTGGGGGGGGGGGCCAGAGCTGCCCGTGGGCCTCTCCTCTACAGCAGCGCCCCCCACCCACCCACCCCGCACCTGCCAACCATAGGGAGGCCCCCGCCTGAAACCCCCCCCACTCTGAGTCTCGAGCCCCATTCGACACCATTCCCAAAAATTTACCACTGCTGGGGGGCACAAAGTGGAGCCAGCGGGCCAGAATGCTGGCCAATTTGGTGGTTAGTCAATCACCAACATCTAAAACAGGACATTTTACCTACAATTTCCAGATTGCTAGCTTCTCTTGAAAAACTCAAAGGTTTGTGCCCAAGAGCTATACCCTTCCTTGAAGTAGCAATGGTCTGTTTGTTGCTAAGAAGTGCCCATCCTTCCCTTGGAGTTTGAGAACCCTGGCTATCAGCACAGGCGTAGACACTCAATACTCTCCTTTGCTGAGAAACACTGCACTTTCCAGTCACCACCTCACTGCACTGGCACAACATCCTAACCCATGATAAGGTGGGGTTTTTTGTTTGTTTGAGATGGAGTCTCACTTTGTTGCCCAGGCTGGAGTGCAGTAGTGCGATCTTGGCTCACTGCAACCTCCACTTCCAGGGTTCAAGTGATTCTCCTGACTCAGCCTCCCACGTAGCTGGGACTACATGCTCGTGCCACCATGCCCTGCTAATTCTTTCTTTCTTTTTTTTGAGACAGAGTCTCTCTCTGTCACCCAGGCTGGAGTGCACTGGTGCAATCTCAGCTCACTGCAACTTCCACCTCCCAGGTTCCAGCAATTCTCCTGCCTCAGCCTCCTCAGTAGCTGGGATTACAGGTGCCTGCCACCATGCCGGCGTTTTTTGTTTTGTTTTGTTTTGGTTTGGGTTTTTTTTTGTATTTTTAGTACAGACGGGGTTTGAACTCCTGACCTCAAGTGATCTGCCCGCCTTGGCCTCCCAAAGTGCTAGGATTACAGGCGTGAGCCCACCGTGCCTGGCCTAATTTTTGTATTTTTAGTAGAGACGGGGTTTCACCATGTTGGCCAGGCTGGTCTTGAACTCTTGACCTCAGGTGATCCACTTGCCTCAGCCTCCCAAAGTGCTGGGACCACAGGCGTGAGCCACTGTGCCTGGCCAGAAAATGGTTTTATTGTCCCCGTTTTGCAAATGAGGAAACTGAGTGGCTCAGAGAGGTTAGGCGACTTGCCCAAGGTCACACAGGAAGCCTGGATCATTGCAGGGATTCAAACCCAGGCTCTCTTCCCTCCCGCCACGAGCACCCCCACCATTCATCTAGACATGGGGTGGCTCACCTTCTGCAGGAGGGCCTCAGTGTGGGCAGTGAGCACCAGGTGGGAGCCCAGACGTGCGTAGTGATAGGCCAGCTCCTCACCGACACCAGCGTTGGCCCCTGTCAGCAGCACTCGCGCTCCCTGGAGGCTGGCTGGCCATAGCCGGGGTGGTCACTCTGGGCGGAGGACAGGACAGCTGGCCCGGTTTCTCCCTCCCTCAACCCCAGGTGCTCACCTGGGTCGAAGTTGTCATCCCAATAATAGGAGAAGAACAGGGCCCCCAGCCCTGTGAGGAGAAGCACCTTCATGGTCCTCTGTGGGCCTGCAGAGGGACAGGGGACAGAGGTGGCCGGCACAGGCCTGGCCCACAGCCACCGCGTTTGGTGGCTGTTTGGTGATGCCACCACCTTGGATCCATGCCCTCCTCTCCACAGCCACCACCTGTCCAGGCCACCATGGTGGCTCCATGAACCACCGCACCCTCCACCCTTCTCAGCCCTCTCCATCCACACACCTTGCCTTCCCTGGACTGAACTTCCTTCCTGTTCCAGGTAGAATAAAAACCAGACGCCTTGGTGGTCACAAGCGCCCTGCGCGGACCTGTCCTCCTTGCTCACTCTCCTCCACTAAAACAGACCCTTTGTTGTTCCTTGAAACCAGCTGGCCGGGCGCGATGGCTCACACCTGTAATCCCAGCACTTTGGGAGGCCCAGGCGGGTGGATCATGAGATCAGGAGATCGAGACCATCCTGGCTAATACGGTGAAACCCCATCTCTACTAAAAGTACAAAAAATTAGCCAGGCGTGGTGGCGGGCGCCTGTAGACCCAGCTACTCGGGAGGCTGAGGCAGGAGAATGGCGTGAACCCGGGAGGCGGAGCTTGCAGTGAGCTGAGATCCGGCCACTGCACTCCAGCCTGGGCGGCAGAGCAAGACTCTGTCTCAAAAATAAAAAATAAAAAATACAAAAATACAAAAAAAACTAGCTGGGCGAGGTGGCGGGCGCCTGTAGTCCCAGCTACTTGGGAGGCTAAGGCTGAGGCAGGAGAATGGTGTGAACCCGGGAGGCAGAGCTTGCAGTGAGCTGAGATCGAGCCACTGCACTCCAGCCTGGATGACAGAGCGAGACTCCGTCTCAAAAAAAAAAAAAAAAAAAGTGACCTCCTCCAAGAGAGGGCCTCCTTTTTATTTATTTATTTATTTATTTTTAATTTTTTTTATTTTTGAGGCAGAGTCTCACTCTACTGCCCAGGCTGGAGTGCAGTGGTGCGACCATAGCTCACTGCAGCCTGGACCTCTTGGGTTCAAGCAATCCTCCTGCCTCAGCCAATGGAGCAGCTGGGACTACAGGTGGGCACACCAGCATGCCCAACTAATCATCGTATTTTTTGTAGAGATGGGGTCTCACTATGTTGCCCAGGCTGATTTTAAACTCCTGTGCTCAAGCGATCCTCCTGCCTCAGCCTCCCAAAGTGGTGGGATTACAGGTGTGAGCCACCGCACCCGGCCCAAGGATCATTTGTTACTTGTTCCACCATCCTTCTCTCCCTGTAGACTGTCAGCTCCATAAGGGCAAGAAGGAAATGGAAATCTTCTATTTTGTTCACTATTGGGTCTTCAGGGCCCAAAACTGTGCCAGGCACACAGTAGGTGCTCAATAGGTACCAGATTGATCATGGAGTGATATGAGGCACGTGGGAGGCAAGAGCTGAGGAAGCCAAGAGACAGCTCACTCTCTGGAGACGCCCAGGAGTTGGACATGTGGGGCTGGGTTGGAGACAGAGGTGCCTGTGTCATCCAGATGAAGATGTGATCTCAGCTGTGGGAGCTGATTCACTAATTCCAGGGAGAAGGTGAAAGACAGAAACAGTCCAGGTTCTTTTTTTTTTTTTTGAGACTGAGTTTCACTCTTGTTACCCAGGCTGGGATTACACTTTGTAATCCCAGCATTTTGGGAGGCTGGGGCGGGCAGATCACCTGAGGCTGGGAGTTCGAGACCAGCCTGACCAACATGGAGAAACCCTGTCTCTACTAAAAATACTAAATGAGCCAGGCATGGTGGCACATGCCTGTGATCCCAGCTACTCAGGAAGCTGAGGCAGGAGAATCGCTTGAACCCAGGGGGGCAGAGGTTGCAGTGAGCTGAGATTGCCCCACTGCATTCCAGCCTGGGCAACAGTGTGAAACTCTGCCTTAAAAAAAAAAAAAAAAAAAAGGCTGGGCGCGGTGGTCAAGCCTGTAATCCCAGCACTTTGGGAGGCCGAGATGGGCGGATCACGAGGTCAGGAGATCGAGACCATCCTGGCTAACACGGTGAAACCCCGTCTCTACTAAAAATACAAAAAAAACTAGCTGGGCGAGGTGGCGGGCGCCTGTAGTCCCAGCTACTCAGGAGGCTGAGGCAGGAGAATGGCGTAAACCCGGGAGGCGGAGCTTGCAGTGAGCTGAGATCCGGCCACTGCACTCCAGCCTGGGCGGCAGAGCAAGACTCTGTCTCAAAAATAAAAAATAAAAAATACAAAAATACAAAAAAAACTAGCTGGGCGAGGTGGCGGGCGCCTGTAGTCCCAGCTACTTGGGAGGCTAAGGCTGAGGCAGGAGAATGGTGTGAACCCGGGAGGCAGAGCTTGCAGTGAGCTGAGATCCGGCCACTGCACTCCAGCCTGGGCGACAGAGCGAGACTCCGTCTCAAAAAGAAAAAAAAAAGTCAGTGGGACAAGGGGAAGAGGACTTCCAGAACCAGGAAGATGAGACAAACCAGATGGAGGGGATCGTTGAGGAGTCCCGAAATCTCCCATCTGTAGGTCCAGCCCTAGGTTCTTTGCCTCTGCTGTCCTCTGGGTGTCTCCTCTTGACAACCTCCAGGCCCCTTAGAGCCAGCAGGACCCAATCCAGGCTCAGCATGTCACCCCACACCTGCTTTTCTTCCCAGCTCACCATCACAGTAATAGCCCCACTGTCCCCTGTCCCTAAATGGGAGGCCCAGGCATTGTCCTCACTTCCTTCTATCCTTTCACCCCCATGAGCTCATGGTTTTCAGATCTTATCAATTCTCCCTCTCCAATCTCTCCCCAACAGTCCCTTCCTCTCTCTCTCCAGGGCTCCCAGATTGTTACCTCCCTCCTAGACCCTACTCCTGGCCTCCCTTCCATCTCCCACTTGGTCTCCCCCACCTCCACACTGGCTTCCCCATGTCCACACTCATTCCCTCCCTGCCTCTCCTGTCCACGCAGCCAAAGGCATCTGTGTCAAAAGCAACATGGCCACGGCCCTGCCTGCTCCAAACCCTCTCAGGGGTCCCCAATGCAACTGGTGGAAACCAGGCTCCTCACTGCACCCCATGAGGCCCTGCAGGTACAGACCCTACCTGTCTATCCTCCTCTCCCACGGCCCCATCAATGAATCGTTCAGTTCTCAAAAGAGTGAACTCCTCGCCTTCCCCAAACACACCAGGCATGCCCACAGCAAGCAACGAGCTTCCACCTTTTCCCCTTCCAGGGACAGCCCATGAAGCCCCTCTGTTCATCCCTCTCTCCACCCCCAGCTCCATACTGACTGCAGCAGCCCGGCAGGGGGAAGTGGGAGCAGATGGACAGACGGGTGGACGGATGGGTGGATGGATGGATGGACAGATGCATGTATGGATGCACAGATACAAGGATGGATGGGTGGGTGGATGACCAGATGAATAGATGGATGGGTGGATGGATGGATGATGGACGGACAGACGCATGGGTGGATAAATAGATGAGTGGATGGATGGATGAATGGATTAAAGGGGGGAACATATAAATGGATGGAAGGATGGACGCATGGACGGACAGATGCATGGATGTATTTATGGATGTATGGACGGATGGATGAGTGGATGGCCAAATAAATAGATGGATGGATGGACAGATGGATGGGTGGAAGGATGGGGGGAGCAGATGGATGAATGGATGGGTGGGTGGATGGGCTGACAGATGGATGAACGGATGGGTGGATGGATGGGGATTCAGATGGATGAGCGGAAGTGTGGATGGATAGATGGAAGGATGGATGGGTGGATGGACAGATGGATGGATGGAAGGATGGACGTATGGACAGATGGATGGGCAGATGAACGGTTACAGCAGCCCGGCCGAAATGAGGGATAAATGGGGGGGAACCAAATCCCTGCAGAACTCACCGGCCCTTTCTTGACCTCGGCGGTCCTTAGCTTCCCCTCTGAACAAAGCGGGCCTGTGACCCGCTGCGCACCCCTAAACCACGCACTCACCCACTCAGGCCTCAGTTTCCCCCACTGTCCAGCGGGGCTGGGGTCCCGGCCTGGGAGCCACGCGAACGCCCCCACGGTCCTCTCTTCTCGGCCGCCTCCTGCCGGGTACCCGACCGCGCCCCCTCCCGTAGCGCCTGGGTCACGTGACTCGAAGCCCACCTTCTCCCGGGGAGGAGCCAGGCTGCGGGGACCCAGCGCCGGAGCGTCGCCGGGCAACAGTCCCCGCCTGGTCTCCACCTCCCAGCAGGGGCCCGGCCCCGCCCCCTGGTCGGACGCCCCGCCTCCGAATCGATCACGTGAGGGGGCCCCCGCTCTCGAACAATCACGCCTTCGCGTTGCTGTGACAAGTGCCTTCTAGGCACACTCTTCCTAGGTCCGGGCCCTTGGTTCCCCGCGCGGGCGCGGGTGGATCTCTCGGGTTCCGACTTCTTCTCGGGTCACCTTCGAGCTTCAGCCAGGCACCTAACGTCTCTTTCCCCTCACGCTGGGAGGACTGGGCCGGGCCGAACTACATTTCCCAGGAGGCTCCGCGGGCAGGTACAAATAGCGCCGTGCTGACTGCATTTCCCAGACAGCCTTGCGGAGGCCCGGGCCTTAAAGCGTCCATTTCCCAGCGGCCCCTAGCTGCGGGACCTCAGCCTTTCTTTGAAGTCTCAGAGCCGTAAGAGACTACGACTCCCAGAAGACCTTGCGTCGGGCAAGAAAGACTACAGCTCCCAGAAGCCTCTGCAGGGCCGCGACAGGAAGCGGCGGGCGGGTCGAGTGTCCTTGCGCGTGGATCCGAGCGACCATGGTGGCCCGGGTGTGGTCGCTGATGAGGTGCGTGCGGGAGCCGGAGGGGACCCGAGTCCCCGAAAAAGTCCCTTTTTGTGGGCACCCCTGTCTCCAGTCTGGTCCCGATCTGCTCTTCGCTTTCCGTAGGGTCACCTCCCCTTCGTCCCCCGCCTATGGGCCAGATAGGGAAACTGAGGCTCCAGCGGGGTGGGGCTTCCCGAGGTCGCCAGTCCCCTCCCTCCTGCCTCCCAGCAAGCCCTTGGCGTTCTACTCGCGGTGTCAGCCCCCGCCTCCGAGCCTCAGTTGTCTTCTCTGTGAAGTGGGAATGCCGTTGAATCCTGCCGCTGGCGTGGATGGGAGGTGAATGCGTGCTCGGAGTGACAGCGGGCAGGAGGCGCCCAGGAACACTTGGTTTCTCTAGGGCTGGAAGGCTTCTAGAGTGTCAAGGATCTTACGTTTTCACTGCCCCCGCTCACTGTGGGACCTTGAGTGACCCAGTCTCCCCCTCTGGGTTTCAGTGTATCAGTTAAAGTGGCGTCCAGCCGCCCTGCCTTGCACATTGTAAATCGAGTGCTGTATATAACGGGAGTCTGGGTCGACGGTGCTACACTACAGTGTCACCTGTGGATGGTGAGCCCCCAGGAGGGTCTCACTGTCTCCGTGGGCCTTTAGCTCCTGAGGGTGGCGGTCAGCGTCCGCTGAGCTTCTGCACCTCCCGTCCCTGCCCGCAGGTTCCTCATCAAGGGAAGTGTGGCTGGGGGCGCCGTCTACCTGGTGTACGACCATGAGCTGCTGGGGCCCAGCGACAAGAGCCAGGCAGCCCTACAGAAGGCTGGAGAGGTGGTGCCGCCCGCCATGTACCAGTTCAGCCAGTACGTGTGTCAGCAGACGGGCCTGCAGATACCCCAGGTACTCCGGGCTGGGAGCGAGGCCAGGGCTTGGCGGGTGGTGAGCTCTTGGGGGGGTCCCTCCAGCCCTGCATGATGTTGTTCTCCATATTTATGCTGGCCTGATTCTCAGGCCTGTCCTCCTCCCTCCGCTTCTGGGGATGGGCTGCTGAGCCTTTTCACCACTTCTTTCTGCTCATCTCTTTTCCCAGCTCCCAGCCCCTCCCAAGATTTACTTTCCCATCCGTGACTCCTGGAATGCAGGTAAGGCACCCAATTTCTTTACTTGGGAGGTTGCTGCAGACACCCCAGTCTAGCCCCTCTCCCCACGTCCTGGCCATTCCTTTCTGTCCATCCCCCTTCCTGCCCAACATGTGTCTCTTAGGGATCTAAAAGGGAAAGGAGGCCCAGCACGGTGGCTCACGCCTGTAATCCCAGCACTTTGGGAGGCCGAGGTGGGTGGATCATCTGAAGTCAGGAGTTCGAGACCATCCTGGCCAACATGGGGAAACCCTGTCTCTACTAAAAATACAAAAATTAGCTGGGTGTGGTGGCGCATGCCTGTAGTCCCAGCTACTCGGGAGGCTGAGGCAGGAGAATCGCTTGA
>NW_012115377.1:2968006-2973905 GCF_000951035.1 Colobus angolensis palliatus | reverse complement strand
TTTTGGCTTGAAGGTGGGGTTTCCCTGGGACCTGCCCCTTTCTGCCTAGACACTTGGCTGCCTCCTGTCACTTTCAGTAGTGATCCCAGTGAACTTGGACTTGGGAGCTGCTCTATGCCTTGGTAGAATTCGGTTTTTGGAGCTGGAGGGAGGGAATGCAGTCCTGCGATGACAGCCTTCACCCCGCAATCCTCAGAGCAGCTCAGTAGCCTCATTTTACAGGTCAGCAAACGGAAGCTCAGAAAACTGCAGGAACTTATCTAGAGGCCGGCGATGGCAGAGGCAGCAGTGGAAGCCCTGTGCTCTGACCCGTCTGCTGGCCTCTGGCAGCACTGAGGCCACAGGAGGGCTGGCGTCCTTCATCCCCAGGGGGGGTCTCTGGAAGAATGAAGACGCAGGCCAAGAGGAGGGCTGGTTTCCTGGAGGCTGAGGCTGGGAGAGAACTTCCAGGCCTCAACCCTCACACCACGTCTGCATTCCAGGGGCACCAGGTCCCTACACACCCTGCCTCATCTCACCTTGCAGGAGAGTAAGACCCCTCTGCCCCTCATCCTGGCAGACTCCTCTCCTACATGCAGGGTCACCATGCCCCTGTCCTGAGGCAGAGTTCAGCACCTTTTCTTCTCCTTGGGCACCGCAGTTTGCTTTTGTGTGACTTCGCTCAACAGGATGCAAGCTCCCTGAGGGAAGGGACCATGTGTTAATAGTAGGCGTGGCCCCAAACCCCAGTGTAGAGCCTGGGGTATAGAAGATGATTAGTAAGCATGGGCTGGGCAGGTGGCCCACGCCTGCAATCCCAGCACTTTGGGAGGCCGAGATGGGTGGATCACCTGAGGTCAGGAGTTCAAGACCAGCCTGCCCAACATGGCAGAACCCTGTCTGTACTAAAAAAAAAAATACAAAAATTAGCTGGGCGTGGTGGCGTGTGCCTGTAATCTCAGCTACTTGGGAGGTTTAGGCAGGAGGATGGCTTGAGCCCTGGAGTTCAAGGCTGCAGTGAGCTATGATCACACCACCATACTCCAGCCTGGGCAACAGAGGGAAACCCTGTCTCTAAAAAAAAACAAAGCTGGGTGCAGTGACTCATGCCTGTAATCCTAGCACTTTGGGAGGCTGAGGCGGGTGGATCATCTGAAGTCAGGAGTTCAAGACCAGCCAGGGCAACATGGTGAAACTCCATCTCTACTAAAAATACAAAAATTAGCTGGGCTTGGTGGTGCGCACCTGTAATCCCAGCTGCTACTTGGGAGGCTGAGGCAGGAGAATTGCTCGAACCCAGAAGGCGGAGGTTGCAGTGAGGTGAGGTTGCACTACTGCACTCCAGCCTGGGTGACAGAGTGAGACTCCATCTCCAAAAAAAAAAAAAAATTAGCCCGGTATGATGGTGCGCTTGTAGTCCCAGCTACTTGGGAGGCTGAGGCAGGAGAATCGCTTGAACCCGGGAGGCGAAGGTTGCAGTGAGCCAAGATCGCACTACTGCACTCCAGCCTGGGAGACAGAGTGAGACTCTGTCCCCCGTCCCCCTGCCCACCACCCAAAAAAAAAAACTCTTAGAGTTTCCCAGGGGTTGGAGGCTGGGTGAGCCTGGGAGGGGAGCATCACCAGTGGCTGTCCCTTTCCCACAGGCATCATGACGGTGATGTCAGCTCTGTCGGTGGCCCCCTCCAAGGCCTGCGAGTACTCCAAGGAGGGCTGGGAGTATGTGAAGGCACGCACCAAGTAGCGAGTCAGCAGGGGCCGCCTGCCCCGGCCAGAATGGGCAGGGCTACCACTGACCTGAAGACTCCAGACTGGGACCCCATTCCGAGGGCAGCTCCCGGCCTTGCCGGCCCAATAAAGGACTTCGGAAGTGTTCCCTGACCCGTGTGCTGGCCCCAGGGGGCACAGGGTCGGCCTGGTGGTGCCCAGAGCACCAAAGCCTGGGCTTCTGGCTCCTGATGGCTTGTCAGGGCTTGACCTTGACCACAGGCCATAGCTCTCCTCTTTGCCGTCTGCTCTGGTGCGGGGAGTCAGAGGTCAGAGCGGTTGCTCCCGGTGCTCCACAGGCCGTGCTCTGGGGCCAGGAAAGTGCTTTGGCCAAGCCTGGCTTTTGCGGGGTCTTGGTTTTGGAGGGCTGAGACCAGGGTAGGACAGTGGAAGAGCCAGAGTGGACAGAAGTGGGGTCTGCTTCCCTGTAGGACACAGGGCAGGAGCCCCCGGGGCCACTGGTTCCCGCCCTCCTCAGCTCCCGTCCGCAGTCCCGTCCCGGCCCTTCGTTGGCTGGACTCCACCCTCATTCCACCCTCTCCTCGACAACCCTATAGGGATTCCTGGCCGTTGAAGGAAATCCAGGTGTTTGTTGCCATTCAGAGGGTCTCCGGACATCCCCTCTCCCCTGGGACGCCTTCCCTGACACCCCTGCCACACGCTGGCCGAGCTACCTGGCAGCCTGCACAGGTCCCCCCGCATCAGCCATGAGCCCTGAGAGGCCGGGCCTGTCGAGGGGCTCCCTGAGAAGCTCCCAGCATCCAGCCACAGAGGCCGGTCCACAGGGTTGGTGATGGCAAGAGGCCTGGTGGCTCCAGGCAGATGGGGGTGTGGCGGTGGGGGGCTTGGGTGGGGCTGGAGGCCTCCGTAGGATGCTGCCCTGAGAGCAGGGAGCAGATGGGTGATGCTCACCGAGGTGGAACAGGGTCCCCGTTCCCACGAGTTCAGGGGTTTATGTTGCTTGGTGTAGGGGACTGAGTTCAGGAGGGGACAGCTGTTACAGAGGAGAGGAGCAGAGACTAGAGGCCAGGGCATCTCCCCCACTGTCCCACTCAGAAAGGAGAAGCCCCTGGCCTGAGCGGGGCGTAGGAGGGGTGTGGCTGGGATCAGCGGCCTAATGTGGTAGAAGGGGAGCCCACGGGGCCTACCCACCCCCTTCCCCCGAGGAGCGTGGTCCCGGGGCAGGTCCCCCACATCCGCTGTACCCCTGTCTTTACTGGGCCTTAGCAGTGGTCGGGGCAGGTCTAGGGTGAGGGAGGGATGAGCAGGGCAGGGGAGCATCCCTGACCCTCGGTGCTGCAGGAGGAAGCCGGTGCTCACCGTCCTGGCCAGCAGCACCCACGCACCCACCGCCTCCTGCCACCGTCCACCAGGCGCTTCCTGAAGCCCCAGGAAGGAGCAGGCTTCAGGCCCATTTTACAGATGAAGAAACTTGCACCGACAGTTCTGTCTGCCCAGCCTGTCTGGAGCCCAGGCTGTTCACAGACCCTCACTGGGGAGGCAGGATTTCCAGTCGCCTTGCACCCAGGCACACAGCCCCAGCCTGTGAGGACGGGAGGGGTTTGCACTCAGTGCTGTGATGCCACGGCTGGGCCAGGGGGCGTCTGCCCGCGCCAGGAGGCCTCTGCAGCCTCACACCTGTTACCAGCACTGTTAAAGGGGAAGGACTGAACAAGGCCAGTGAGCAGCTGCCTTCTGGGCCGCTCCCCTCCATCCAGGTGGCTGGGTCCTGCAGCTCCGAAAATGTGACTTAGTTCTTCCCTGGGGTCACTCATGGGGGCTTTATCCCATGAGTCCGCCCTCGCCCATCCACTGGCACCTGTGTGCAAGAATGTGCCGGGGGTCAGGGGAGTTGGGGGGCCATGGAAGCGGAGCTCCAGAGAGCAGAGGTCCGGTGGTAACTTTGGGAAGGTGGGAAGGGGCTGGGAAAACACTCGACCACACCCACAACCAAGACCAGAGAGCAAGGCAAGGCTGGGGTGTGGCGCGTTGCCATTGACAGCTGGGGTCACTTGATAGCTGGAAGCAGGATGGGCTAGGAACGGAGTCCAGGGAAAGCTAGCCCGTCGCGATGTGGGATGGGCAGAGCTAGAAGAGAGAGCAGGGGAGTCCATAGGTGGAGGCCAGCTGGGGCTGGGGCGTGGGGGACACTGAGTGGCTGACTGTCATCACACTTCCTTTCACCTGTCACCACAGCTGCCTATGGTCCCGCTCCGGCTTTGAGTGCACCTTGCCCGGCCCTGGCCTGGAGTGAGTGCTAACTGGGCATCCCAAGGGCTGGTGGGTGCAGCAGAAGTGGAGGTGATTAGCTGGGTGCGGTGGCACGTGCCTGTATCCCCGGCTGAGGCAAGGAGGATCGCTGGGACATTGAGGCTGCGGTGAGCCATGACTCTACCACCACACTCCAGCCTGGGTGAAATAGTGAGACCCTGTCTCTTAAAAAAAAAAAAAAAAAAAAAAGCCAAGGTAACCAGGAGCAACGTGAGCCCTGAGGGTCCCCAACCCTGGCTGGGGGGATGCTGGGCTCAGGGTCTCCGTGGCACCAGCCCAGAGCACGTTCAGCCCACCCTTGGCCCCATCCATCCGGTGCCATATGGGCCAGCAGCAACCTGGGTTCTTCCCGTGTGGGCTGAGGGCTGAGCAGCCAGTTTTAATTAAATCTGGAAGGACAAGGTGACAACCGAAGCTGCTGACAGCCACACGTCTTCCCATCTCACCTGGTCCTGGAAATGAGTTTGCTGTCAGTAGAGAGGGAGGATTTTTCTTCTCAGTCACTTTGCAAGCCGGGGACCTCCAGCCGTCGACGCCTAGCCTGGGCGTTGCTTGGCCATGCTGGCATGCCCCAGTCGCCTGTGTTACAGCTTGTACCTGCATTCCGTGGTTCCCAAGCTATTGTACTGCGCCCAAGAAGAACGAGGATACGCTGGACACTGAAGGCTGAGGAGGGAGAAAAATTTTATTGAGCCACTGAACAGCTTTCAGCGGAGAGAGGATGCGGGGGCTGGTTTTCTCCTCCTCGCGTAGCTGGGTCCAGGACATTTTATAGGCTCAGAATTGCCGGGGCGGGGGGAGGCCATAGGTAGTATTGGAAAGGGCAACATTCGATTGCTAAAAAGGCATTGTTCAGAAAGAATCAACCAGGAAGGGGGGCAAACAGGAACGGAAGTTCTCACTCTGGGTGGTGGGTCTCCTCCAGGACCAGCAGTCTGGTCTTGCAGCTTTTGGGCTGTTTTTGGCTTGAAGGTGGGGTTTCCCTGGGACCTGCCCCTTTCTGCCTAGACACTTGGCTGCCTCCTGTCACTTTCAGTAGTGATCCCAGTGAACTTGGACTTGGGAGCTGCTCTATGCCTTGGTAGAATTCGGTTTTTGGAGCTGGAGGGAGGGAATGCAGTCCTGCGATGACAGCCTTCACCCCGCAATCCTCAGAGCAGCTCAGTAGCCTCATTTTACAGGTCAGCAAACGGAAGCTCAGAAAACTGCAGGAACTTATCTAGAGGCCGGCGATGGCAGAGGCAGCAGTGGAAGCCCTGTGCTCTGACCCGTCTGCTGGCCTCTGGCAGCACTGAGGCCACAGGAGGGCTGGCGTCCTTCATCCCCAGGGGGGGTCTCTGGAAGAATGAAGACGCAGGCCAAGAGGAGGGCTGGTTTCCTGGAGGCTGAGGCTGGGAGAGAACTTCCAGGCCTCAACCCTCACACCACGTCTGCATTCCAGGGGCACCAGGTCCCTACACACCCTGCCTCATCTCACCTTGCAGGAGAGTAAGACCCCTCTGCCCCTCATCCTGGCAGACTCCTCTCCTACATGCAGGGTCACCATGCCCCTGTCCTGAGGCAGAGTTCAGCACCTTTTCTTCTCCTTGGGCACCGCAGTTTGCTTTTGTGTGACTTCGCTCAACAGGATGCAAGCTCCCTGAGGGAAGGGACCATGTGTTAATAGTAGGCGTGGCCCCAAACCCCAGTGTAGAGCCTGGGGTATAGAAGATGATTAGTAAGCATGGGCTGGGCAGGTGGCCCACGCCTGCAATCCCAGCACTTTGGGAGGCCGAGATGGGTGGATCACCTGAGGTCAGGAGTTCAAGACCAGCCTGCCCAACATGGCAGAACCCTGTCTGTACTAAAAAAAAAAATACAAAAATTAGCTGGGCGTGGTGGC
>NW_012115377.1:2959486-2964845 GCF_000951035.1 Colobus angolensis palliatus | reverse complement strand
AAGACTCCGTCTCAAAAAAAAAAAAAAAAAAAAGTGTAGGGACATGCCCCAGATGTTCACAGACCTCATCATCTAGTGGAATCTGTCATTTCTTTCTTTCTTTCTTTCTTTTTTTGAGACTAAGTCTTGCTCTGTTGCCCAGGCTGGAGTGTGGTGGTGCAATCTTGGCTCACTGCAGCCTCCACCTCCTGGGTTCAAGTGATTATTCTGCCTCAGCCTTCTGAGTAGCTGGGACTAAAGGCGTGCACCACCACACCCAGCTAATTTTTGTGTTTTTAGTAGAGTCAGGGTTTCGCCATGTTGGCCAGGCAGGTCTCAAAATCCTGACCTCAGATGATCCACGCACCTCGGCCTCCCAAAGTGCTGGGATTACAGGCGGGAGTCACCACACACGGCCTGTCATTTATTTCAAAAATACCCCCTAAAACCCATCAAAGAAATGGGGTCTTGCTGTACTGTCCAGGCTGGACTTGAACTCTTGGCCTTAAACAATCTTCTTGCCTTGACCTTCCAAGTAGCTGGGATTGATTACTGGCATGCACAACTGCATATGGCTCAAAAAAAATGGAACCGAGTGCGGTGGCTCACACCTGTAATCCCAGCGCCTTGGGAGGCCGAGGTGGGCAGATCACTTGAGGTCAGGAGTTTGCGACCAGCCTGCTCAATGTGGTGAAAACCCGTCTCTACTAAAAACACAAAAATTAGCCGGGCATGGTGGCAGGTGCCTGTAGTCCCAGCTACTCGGGAGGCTGAGGCAGGAGAATGGTGTGAACCTGGGAGGCGGGGGTTACAGTGAGCCAAGATCAGGCCACTGCACTCCAGCCTGGGCAACAGAATGAGACTCTGTCTCAAAAATAAATAAATAAATAAATAGACGATGATTAGTAAGTATGGATGAATTAATGGATGAGTACAGTCAATGGCTTGATGGATGAACGAGTGGATGGGATGAGTGGTTAGATGGGTAGATGCATGCATGGGTGAATGGGTAGATGGATGATGGGGTAGATGGGTGGGTGGATGATGAATGGATGGGTTGGATTTGGTGGATAGGTGGATGAATGGATGGGTGGATGGATGACTGGGTGGGTGAATGAATGGATGGATAGATAGGTGGATGAATGGATGGATAGATAGGTGGATGAATGGGGTAGATGGATGGGGTGTGTGAGTGGATGGATGATGAATGGATGGGTATGTGGATGGATGCATGGATGGATGGATGGATAGGTAGATAGATGGATGCATGGATGGATGGATGGATAGGTAGATAGATGGATGCATGGGTTAGATGGAGGATGGATGGGTGGGTGGATAGATGGATGGGTGAATGGGTTGGTGGATGGATGTATGAGGACTCGTCAGTCTACTCCACTTACCCACAAAGCACTGGTCCATCTTGGTTCAGAGTCTTGCCAGTGAAGGCCTGCTGTTGGAGCCTGGCATTGTTGGGCTGGCTGCCACTAGAGGCATGGCCAACTCTGAAGACGTTTCCCTGGCTGAGGTGCAGGCCGAAGTGGACACTCACGTGCGTCGCCGTGCTGAAACCAAGGGCAGGGTCTGTCCCTCTGGGACCTGGGCTTCCGCTGCTTCCTGGAGGCATGCGTAAGGATGGGGACCACGATTTGGAGGGAAAAGGCTCCTCTTACTCTATAGAACAACCTCAAGAGACCACCAAGTAGCCCATGGCCAGAGACTTCACTCCCAGAGAGTCAAAAGTACATGGCGCTGTCCCCTGTGGCCATTCCCTTCTTCCCCCAAAGGCTTCTGGCAGTTTCTCCCACAAGCTTGCTCCTGTTGGCCTCAGAGCCTTCACAGTGTGCTCCCCCATCCAGGAAATGCCTCCATTCCTTCTGTGGCCAGGGCAACCTGTACCATCAAGCTGCACTTCTTTTTTCTGAGATGGAGCCTCGTTCTTCTCCCCCAGGCTGGAGTGCAATGGCGTGATCTTGGCTTACTGCAACCTCCACCTCCTGGGTTCAAGCGATTCTCCTGCCTCAGCCTCCTATCTGGGATTACAGGTGCGCAGTCACCACTCCCACCTAATTTTTGTATTTTTAGTAGAGATGGGGTTTTACCTACCATGTTGGCCAGGCTGGTCTCAACCTCCTGACCTCAAGTGATCTGCCTGCCTCAGCCTCCCAAAGTGCTGGGATTACAGGCACAAGCCACCGCACCTGGCCTTTTTTATTTTTTCGAGACGGTGTTTTGCTCTGTTGCCCAGGCTGGAGTGCAGTGGCACAATCTCGGCTCACTGCAACCTCCGCCTCCTGGGTTCAAGTGATTCTCCTGCCTCAGCCACCTGAGTAGCTGGGATTACAGGTGCACACCACCACACCTGGCTAATTTTTTCTATTTTTAGTAGAAGCGGGGTTTCACCCTGTTGGCCAGGGTGGTCTCGAACTCCTGACCTTGTGATCCGCCTGCCTCAGCCTCCCAAAGTGCTGGGATTACAGGTGTGAGCCACCGCGCCTGGCCTAAGCTGCACTTCATAAGCTCACCACGTGCATGTGTGCCCACCTTGAAGGCAGGCACCGATTGGGTCTGTTGCGTGAACACATCTGGTCAGTGCCGGGGACCCTGCTTGAGAGGGGGGCTCTGGAAATGGGAGTTGAATGAATGGGTGGTTCGAAGCTTGGATCTTTTCCATTGCCAGCTGGTTGTCCTCACTCGTCAGTTCACCCTGCTAGGCCTCACTTTTTCTGTCTGCAAAATGGGGTTGTACAGCCTCCCAGGGTTACATTGAGGATGGTGGGGAAGGGCAGGTACAGCTCAGTGCCTGGCTGACAGCAGGGCCGAATCCCTGTCCTTCCCTGTGTAGCAGAAGGACGACAAAGGGTGCTGCCTGGGCGTAAGAAGTAGAACATCGCATACAGATGACTCAAGACTGTGGCCAGGGAGAAGCACTCCGAGGCATCTCTCCTGCCTAGGAGACTGGGCTGCCTGCGTTACCTCATGCCTGGAATCCTAGCACTTTGGGAGGTCAAGGTGAGTGGATCGCTTGAGCCCAGGAATTCAAGACCAGCCTGGGCGTGATGAAACCCCATCTCTACAAAAGATACAAAAATTAGCCAGATGTGGTGTCACCCATCTGTAGTCCCAGCTACTGGGCAGGCTGAGGTGGGAGGATCGCTTGAGCCCAGGAAATGGAGACTGCAGTGAGCTATGATTGCACCACTGCACTCCAACCGGGGCGACAGGAGACTGTCACACACACAAAAAGCTTGTAGCAATTTGTTACCTTGGCCCTACAGAACTGGCATAACGGCCATGGATTCTGACTTTGTAGATCCATGTAGGTTACACAGTTGGGGTTTACAATTATTGCTGTGGGCATTTGGTTCTTACAGGTAGTGTCCAATCTGTGCCCTCAGTTTTCTCTTCTGTTAACTGGGGCTAATAATGACACCTGGGAGGAAGGTATGAGGCCACGTAAAGCAGAGTTAAAAGGGAGTCTGGGCCAGGTGCGGGGCTCACGCCTGTAATCCCATCACTTTGGGAGGCTGAGGCGGGCAGATCACAAGGTCAGGAGATCGAGACCATCCTGGCCAACACAGTGAAACCCTGTCTCTACTAAAAATGCAAAAAAACTTAGCCGGGCGAGGTGGTGGGCGCCTGTAGTCCCAGCTACTCGAGAGGCTGAGGCAGGAGAATGGCGTAAACCCGGGAGGCAGAGCTTGCAGTGAGCTGAGATTCGGCCACTGCACTCCAGCCCGGACAGAGCAAGACTCCGTCTCAAAAAAAAAAAAAAAAAAGGTATGAGGGGAAGGCTGAGAACATGGCTGCTGGGGGTTACCACTGGGTTCCTTCCTGGATGTCACATCCCTTCTGAAAGGAAACATTCCGTCTTCGCCAGGGACAGGTCGCAAGAAAGGCGAGCACAGGACCGAGTTCCGGCTGTGGAGCCTCAGGGGTGAGTTTGCCAAGAGGCCTGTGAGTGCAAGTCCCTGTTCCTGCCCTTCCTTGTCCTGCTGGATAGGCCCCGATGATACCCACACTGTGGGTGGATAGGATTTTTGGAGCTCTTTCAGCCATCCGTCATCCATGAGAGCCCCAAAATCCTCAGAGACACAGAGCTTGAGGTGGGCTGCAGTGAACCCCGGGAACTGACTACAGACTTCCCGTTAAGGCAGGGAAGGGCCCCCCTTTATCATCTAAGCCACTACTGGTATTGGTGGGGTCACCTGTCCTTTACAGCTGAAGGGACCCTAGAGTGTCACCAGGGCTCCGCCGTCTTCCTGACTGCTGGACGCTGCTTCCTCCTCACTTCCCACTAGTGAGGCTTACAAAATGTGGGAGGCACCTGCTTCACAGTTTGAGGTATGTCCCAAGTCTGGTCTGGCTTCCTGGATTAGGACAGGTGCTGGATCCCAGGTGCCGTGGCTCCAGCCTGCTATTGGTACGTGGAGGGTTGGCGTTGAGCTTGTCCCTTCCGGCCGACGCAGAGGCCAGCCCTGGGCTGGTCAGAGCCCCTATCCTGGCACAAGGGGGCTGCACCCGCACACAAGCACACTGCAAGCCTGAGATGCTGCTGAGGACCTTCAGCCTTCACTGCTTCCATCCCCGACTCTGCCGTGAAAATAGTTTGTCCTCCTAGTAAAAAGGTAATGCGGAAGCATCCACATGATGATGGTGACTGGGCTCTGTCAAGTCAGCGTGGAAAGTGGCAGCTGGAAATCTTCGCAGGCTTGGTTTGAGCGTGATCCATGGGGGAAGCATCTGCCAGTGTCCATCAACAGGTTGAGAGACCCCCACACCCTGACAGGGATGTCACCCAGCACCCAAGAGCAGAGCAGCCCCGTCTGTGCTAACATTAAAGGAGCGGACAGCTCGCTGACCTGAGAAGCCAGGCAAAACCTGCACCGCACAGGCCCATTATGCGAAAACCAATCATCGTCTGTCTCACTGGAAAGCCTCTTCCACACCCGGATGCCTTCCTGGAGGTTTTCTATCACATGCGTTTCATACATATTTAGAAATAAACAGAGTTGGTCAGGCACGGTGGCTCATGCCTGTAATCCCACCAGTTTGAGAGGTCGAGGCGGGCAGGTCACGAGGGTCAGGAGTTCAAGACTAGCCTGACCAATGACAAAACCCCCACTCTACTAAAAATACAAAACTTAGCCGGGCGTGGTGGCAGGTGCCTGTAGTCCCAGCTACTCAGGAGGCCGAGGCAGGAGAATCACTTGAGCCCGGGAGGCGGGGTTTGCAGTGAGCCAAGATTGTGCCACTGCACTCCAGGCCTGGGTGGCAGAGCGAGACTCCATCTCAAAAAAAAAAAAGAAAAAAATAATAAAAGGAACAGTATATATCAATACAACTAAAAGACACTCTAAGTATAATTTCGTTTCATTTATTT
>NW_012115377.1:2953525-2959201 GCF_000951035.1 Colobus angolensis palliatus | reverse complement strand
CTCGTGATCCGCCCGTCTCGGCCTCCCAAAGTGCTGGGATTACAGGCTTGAGCCACCGCGCCCGGCCTCGTTTCATTTAAAGAGGCGGAAATAAAGAAATGACACTTTAAATAAAGGGTATGTGAACGGAAACACATTTATTACAAAAAAAAAAAACCCAAAATGAAAAACAAAATTCACATTGTATTGAGCTACAATATGGCAGCAGATTAAAAAAAAAATATTTTTACACAGTTTAAGATAACTCCTAACAGAACATAGCCTTGTTGCCACGTGACAGGACACAGGATTCCAAGTACTCAGTAGCGGCGAGTGAAGCGGGCGTCGCTGGGCCTGCTCCCCCGGCTCTGGCCTCCGAACCCGCCTTGCATGCCACCATGTGGGATGGGGTGGCCCCGGGAGGCCCCGCCTGGGGCAAAGCTGCCGCGCCTAGGAACAAATTCACATTGGTTTGACTGTGAAATCTTCCTGCTGCCCTGGCCCATCCCAGCCTGCACAGCTTCCCTGGATGTTGCCTGCAGGCAAGGCCCCTTCCTGATGCCTTGCCCTCCTGAGTGGCGGCAGGCTCCACAGTACCCCATGCCTGGCCTCACGTCACACTTGGGGGAGGGGGCGTTAGCTGGAAGGACTGGTTGTTAAGCGTCCTCCAAGGTAGGCCAATATGCAAAGCAGGGGAAAGGGGAGCCGCCCCTGGCATGCCTTACCCTGACATCCCTCCTCGGTTCATCATGTGGCCAGGCCCCGAGTGACCGGACATGCTTCTCTCACCACCTGGAAGACAGACGTGCTTTCACACAGGGAACCTGCGCACATGGCGTCGAACCCACAGCACATTTAGCCCACTGCACTCCCTTTGGTGAGGCCCCCAGTACCCCCAACTAGCAGGTCCCAGGAGGACACCTCAGCACGGTGACCACAGACATCCAGTGTCCTCCCAGCAGAGGACTCGGGAACGCCCACTGTCCAACTCCTGGGCCAGACCACCAGAGAGTAGGTGGTGGTTGAAGTGCTTTTTTTTTTTTTTTTTTTTTGAGGCGGAGTCTCGCTCTGTCGCCCGGACTGGAGTGCAGTGGCCGGATCTCAGCTCACTGCAAGCTCCGCCTCCCGGGTTTACGCCATTCTCCTGCCTCAGCCTCCTGAGTAGCTGGGACTACAGGCGCCCGCCACCTCGCCCGGCTAGTTTTTTTGTATTTTTAGTAGAGACAGGGTTTCACTGTGTTAGCCAGGATGGTCTCGATCTCCTGACCTCGTGATCCGCCTGTCTCGGCCTCCCAAAGTGCTGGGATTACAGGCTTGAGCCACCGCGCCCGGCCGAAGTGCTTTTCACTCCTCATTCCAGCACTGAGGGCAGAGCACCTCCTGTGCTCCCCTGAGGAGGGAGAGAAGGCGTGGCCTCCATCTTTCCATCACTTCCCAGCACACCCTGGTCCCAGCCCAGAGCTGCTCCTCACCTTGCCACCTCTTGTGATCCCTGTCCATCATGCCACCGTCAGCCGTGCCCTGCCATGCCCGGTCATCCTCTCTTCGGCCATGGTCCCCCCAGTCACGTCTGCCCCTTGAAAAAGAGACATCTCTGATGTGGATTTTGCCCCCATCTCTGGCTCTCGCGCTAATAAATGCGGTGGCTTCTGGAGGGTGAATTCCTGTGTTTTTCCCACCCTGTGCCCACATCCCAGAGACTTGGCTTGGTGGGACAGACCTATCCGGTCAGCTGACTGTGAGGCCAGGGGCAGGTACTGTGGGGTGTGGGACACAAACCTGGGGGGAGGAGGCAGCCCCCGGCCCTCACTCATCCTCTTGTCGGAGCCATAGCCCCCCCAGCCATCGCGGGAGTCCCGGCCGTGGCGCTCTGGTCCTCCATGGCGTTCTGGGTAATGCTGGAAATCACAGGGCCAGGAGGAAAAACACCTTCAGTGTCAGCCCCCAGACCCCAAGGCTTTTCAGGCTACACGCTAATGATGACAATGACAGTCACTCTGGACAGAAGTGCTGGCAGGCCATACTGGTTCACATGACATAGCTGCCTCCCTGAAATCTGCAGGCCAGAGGCCCTGTGCTCTAGGCTCATAGCCTGGTACACAAAAGGTACCAGTACCAAGGAATCTCCAAGGCAGGTGCCCACGGCACCACCAGAGCCGGGAGGGCCACCAGTGGTCACCCACTAAAGATGATGCTTGTGAGAGAGATTCCCTGGGTCCCACAGCTCAAATGGTTAGTGCCCAGAGCCAACAGTACTTTTCTTATTAGGTGTCTTCTACTAAGGGAAGGTCAGGTTTATAAACCTTTAATGTGTGCATATTCTGGAAATAATTTTTACAAATTTCTTCCTTCCACAGTGAACGAAGTATCAAACAGAGCCCCCATCCAACCAACTGCTAGGCAAGCAAGCATTCTTCCTCACAGTCAAGTTTCTCAGAAGTTTCTGCTGGGTGCCTGGTCCAGGACCTTACATCTTGGTCTGCTCAGGACAGTGACAGATAAATGGCTGGTCATCCACTTGGCCAGTCCCACTATGCCCTCCTCTGTGTCATTGTTTTTGTAAACCACATGGCTAACAGAGACCAGGAGTTCTTGACCCTGCTATTTCAGGGAAGACCAAGAGAGGGAGAGTCACACTCTATGCCTACTTTTTTGATGGCCAAGGTTAATATTTACACCCACAGCCTGTTTCTGTGGCTGGAAGCACTTTCCAGCCTGACTTTCACAAAAGCTAGTGAGGGAGCTTTGGCTCCACAGTCCTGTTCTTTCTCTTTCCACAAATGTGTATGTGGCCTCTGGGGCTTTTGCCCCATGACAATATTGTAGGTGAAAGGAAACTAGAAAAGAGTCCTGGTAAGGAAACCTCCTCGACGCAGCCTGGTCATCGTACATGTCCAAGTTCACCTCCCCATTCAATGGAGAGAGAGCTCTGCCAGGGCGAAGGCAAAGATGGCAGCATGCTCCACCATATGCAAGATGTCCCACATTACCACTGCCTGCTTCCCTGGCCGATTCTCCCCAGCGTGTGCTCCGACGCCTGCCCTCAACAAAGTAAAAGGGCCTCCTGAAATAAGCTCTCCTTAGTATTTGAAAATTGAACCAACATTTTTCTGTCCAACCAACCCAGGTAACAGTTCAACAAGGCCCATAAGTTCTGTGCTAGTTTTCTCTGTAGGGAGAGATCATCATTTGCCTTTGGGGTAACTGTGATGACTCATTTATGACTGTGTGAGGAGAACGGATCAAACTGCTTTCCACTATTAGGAGAGCGTATCTGACACCTGCATGAAAGTAGCTGGTGGCCAGGCATGCTGGCTTACATGTGTAATCCTAACACTTTGGGAGACTAAGGCAGGAGGATCACTTGAGCTTAGGAGTTCAAAACTGGCCTGGGCAACATAGTGAGATCCGTCTCTATCAAAAAAAAAAGTTGCTGGCAATGATAAACATGTTTGTACAGACACGCGCCCACCTCATGTAAACTCCCCACCACCCCAACCTCTGTAGGAGGAATATCACTCTCATTTCACTGCTGGGGAGACAGGCTCAGCAGGAAGGGGTGACACCAAGGTGTGACCCGAGTTCTGTCTGATTCTGGAGCCTGGACATGGAACCATTGGTGTATGCTCCTCCACCAGAGAAAATCCACAGGACTAGTTCTAGGTTTTGCTGCATATAATTTGCCTCCAGGAGCAGGGAAAAAGGAACCCCATGAGGCTGATGGAATTCCTAAGGATCCCAAGACAGAGCTGAGTACTTAGCTATGCTCAGCCACATTAAGGAACCAAGGGAGACAGAAATAGGAAGCTTATGCTGGAGTCTGGAAAATGCTGGCAAGAGGAGAAAGGGCTCATGAGTGGAGTCCTCAGAGAGGAGGCATCTTCCACACAGCAACATGCAGCCCCCGAGTTTACAGGGAAAGCCACTAGAGGTCCAAGGCTCTCCTGGCAAGTCTCAGTCTCAATGTAAGATGGAAAGAGAAAATGAAGCTTATTGTTCGAACGTACTAGCCCCCCAAGGAGAATGAGCACAGATCAGAGACCTAGTTGTTTCCTAAGGCTAAGCAGGGCCCTGGGGTGATGAAGGATGTCCTTACTTTCCAAAGAGGGCAGGCACTCGAGGACACAGCAACCACAGCCTTCCCACATGCACCTGTCTGAGTCAGCTGTGCGGCTCACTAGACACTTCCCAGCAGAGCCAGATCACACCCCAAGGTTCCCTGGCACTTTTGCACGTGTGTGGTGAGTGTGGGACACAGAACCCCGGGGTCAAGGCTAAAAACGGCTTCAGAGTAACTGTTCGGACTGACAGCCAAGACTACCCCAAATAATCCCAAATTTCCATCCCACACACCTAGACTTTTCTAGTGCTATATTTTTCTCTTTCCTCATTTTGTCTCTCACTCAAGGAAAACGCAGGAAGAAGGCACGCTGAAGGGAAAATAATCCATTCTATGGGAAATTCTGTGGCTACCACTGTAGCTTTGGACTTACCTGTCCTTCTCGTTCTCCCATCATTGACCTTGAACCTTCTCTCCTGAAAAGGTAATTTAAATCAAACCGTAAGGGGAGGAATAGGCTTGTTCACAAAGAAAGGACCATCAGGCCCCCAATGAAAAGCATCAATTCCCCAACTGGAGGCAGGAGACCTGCGGGCCTGACTCAGCATACACCTGATGAACGGAGTGGGCTCAGAGAGCCCAGGAGTCCTTGTTCTCAGTCAGAGAATGAGCCAGGAAAAAGAAAACCTGTACGCCCAGCAGAGGCCCAACTGACCTGTCCACCGAGTGGTCGGGGTAGCGACCACGGTCCCTGTGGTCAAAGTCGTGGAAGCGGTCCTGGCGGTTAAAGTCAGAATGGTAGCGCTCATCCAGGGTGGCCCGCTTAGCTTCTGGCCAATAGGCATCATCTCGCCTGTGAGGGGACAAGAGACAGAGATAGAGGGATCCTCCACCCCAAATGTATCTATCACCTTTGTGGGAGCTAGCCCCTATCACTTCACAGAACCAGGATGACTTTCACCAAGACTGTTCTCTGCTATAGAAGGCAAGATCTGATTTGACCCCAGTGACTGCACAGCTGTTTTGTTTTGTCCCACCTTCCCTGATCAAAGCGGCCTCGGTCACACACCCACCTCCCCTGATCAAAGCGGCCTCGGTTTTCTAAAGGGGGAGCCATTAGTTAACTGCCATTTAGTTAAGCAGTCAGTCCTATGGGCTGCCTGCAGATGGCTTCTGGAGCCCTACACAGCCACCTCCGCTCAGGAAACCACGTGAGCCTCCACCCTGAGGGGCTCTGTCAAGTGCACTTGCCATCTCTCGTGCCCCACCTCCTGCCCTGCCAGCAGCCCCGGCCATGTACTGCTGCAACACACAGATGACCATAATGAACTCTCATCAGAAGGCTTTCGTACCAAGGCATAATAGATCCGAGAAGAGTTTACAAGGCCCTTCACAGAAGTTGCATTGTATATGACCTAGGCTCCCCTTTAACCCATGGAATAGAAAGAAACAACAAACAGCGATTTTTGCCAGGTTGCAGTGCACGTGTAAAGCCTGACACAACCACTGCTGGAATTAGGCACCTGACTCCTGACAGCAGCTGTGCTCAGCATTTTGTGTTCCTATCTCCTCCTCAGTATGTTTGGGAAACTAAAATTAATCTTACTGCTGGGCATGGTGGCTCACACCTGTAATCC
>NW_012115377.1:2949439-2951525 GCF_000951035.1 Colobus angolensis palliatus | reverse complement strand
CATGAGATGTGAAAGCCAGATTGCACTGAGGAAAAAAAAAAAAAAAAAAAAAAAAAAGACGCTTGGTTGTGCAGACTCCAGGGCTGTGCCTCCACTACGTGGTCTGCAGAACTGTACACTCCAGCAGGGAGAAGGCTTCTCCGGCCCACGGAAGGAGTCCAGGAAAATCCCAGGAATGAGGCCCAGGATGTGTGTGTGTGTGATCAGGTATAACGTGAACTGGGTCTCATTTACGCAACATTTCCTGGAGCTTGACAAGTGATTTCAGGAAATAGCCAAAAATAAGCAATAGGCTGGACGTGGTGGCTCACGCCTGTAATGCCAGCACTTTGGGAAGCTGAGGTGGGTGGATCATGAGGTCAAGAGATCGAGACCACCTTGGCCAATATGGTGAAACTCCGTCTCCACTAAAAATACAAAAATTAGCTGAGCGTGGTGGCATGCACCTGTAGTGCCAGCTACTAGAGAGGCTGAGGCAGGAAAATCACTTGAGCCCATGAGGCAGAGGTTGCAGTGAGCCACTGCACTCCAGTCTGGCAACAGAGCAAGACTCCTTCTCAAAAAAAAAAAAAAAGCAACAGAGTATATGCTTCATAGTGACTAGAGTGTGAACTGGAACCTTCACTCCCTAGACCACAGGATTAAATGAGTCCTTGTGAAGTGGGGCTGGCAGGCCCCCCAGGTGTGAGGACATTACCAGTTGTACCTTTTGGCAAGGATACAGATGACATTTTAGTGCGTTCCTCCAGTCTTTGTATATAAAACACAAAAGACAGGAGCCAGACGGTCTCTTTTTTTTTTTTGGTAGAGACGGTTGCCCAGGCTGTTCTCGAACTCCTGAGCTCAAAACAATCCGCCCGCCTCCGCCTCCCAAAGTGCTGGGATTACAGGCGTGAGCCACTGTGCGCAGGCTCAGATTTTCTTCTTTTGATCCTTTACCTACAGTTATTAGATATACAGCCTGGGCAGTATAGTAAGACCCCGTCTCCACAAAAAATAGTATTAGCCAGGCGTAGTAGCTACTTGGGAGGCAGAGGTGGGAGGATCAATCACTGGAAACCAGGAGGTAGAGACTGCAGTGAACTATGATTGTACCACGTTAACTCCAGCCTAGGTGAAAGAGTGAGACCCTGTCTCAAAACAAAACAAAACAAAAGGGTGTGTGCAGGGAGCTACTAAAAAAAAAAAAAAGCACCTCGGTGCAGTATACCAACTACTGACAGAGCGTTTTCATTGTATCAGAAGTTATCTAGAAGTGATTTAAAGTGTACAGGAGGATGTACATGGGTTATATGCAGAAATATCACACCGTTTTATATCAGAAACTTGATCCTCTGCAAATTTTGGTATCCGCAGGGGTCCTGAGGCCAATCATCTCTGGGACAACTGTGTTTTCTGTCCCAGCAGAAATATATCATCTTGCCTCATTGTGTTCTGGACCCAAATGACCGCAACTTCCTCAGTTCACCCAACATGTCGTGGATCCTCCCACGCCTGCCTCTGTGGATCTCAGCACTTTCTGGAGGAGCCCCTAGTATGAAAGGGCTGCGGTTTACCGGAACTTTGCAGTTGTGTCCAAATGCTCACAACCTGACGGGACACCCAAGCCCAACACTTCCTTGTTTATAGGTTCCTCTAGGGCAGACACAGAGAGGGGTCAAGGGTCTGGAACACTCTAGCGTTTAGCATTGCAGGCTCCTGCGGGTGCCCCCAACGCTGTCCGTGTTCATTACTCCCCCAGCAGAAATGCCATCTGCCAATGTCTGCATTCACAGGACTATGTGAGATTTTGTGTGTGTGTGTGTTTTTTTTTTCTTTTTAAAGGAATAAAAGGGTGATTACTTTATAGGCAGAGCAGTGCCCTCTCCCCCTCCTTTTAAAATAACGGTCCTTATTTTTTATTTGAGACGGCGTTTTGCTCTTGTTGCCCAGGCTGGAGTGCAATGGCGGGATCTTGGCTCACTGCAACCTCCACCTCCTGGGTTCATGTGTTCAGTCTTGCTCTGTCGCCCAGGCTGGAGTGCAGTGGCCGGATCTCAGCTCACTGCAAGCTCTGCCTCCCGGGTTTACACCATTCTCCTTCCTC
>NW_012115377.1:2944628-2944939 GCF_000951035.1 Colobus angolensis palliatus | reverse complement strand
TGCAAACGTCCTTCAGGACACAGTCATGACCACATTCTAGGAAAAACACCAAACCGTTTCTGGATCCCGACTCACCTATGGGACTCTGAGTCTCTCGACTTCCGAGGCTCCTTGACCTTATCAAAGGACACGACGGACCGCTTCTCTCTGCTGGCTGATTTGCGATCTTGGCTTTTGGAAGCCTAGTTCACCAAAGAACATTAAAAAGTTAAAGCAGAGGCCGGGCACAGTGGCTCATGCCTGTAATTCCAGCACTTTCAAAGTTCAAGGCAGGTGGATCATTTGAGATTGGGAATTTGAGACCAGCCTGG
>NW_012115377.1:2932341-2943933 GCF_000951035.1 Colobus angolensis palliatus | reverse complement strand
ATTGAGACCATCCTGGCTAACATGGTGAAACCCCATCTCTAATAAATAAAAATACCAAAAAATTAGCCGGGCGTAGTGGCGGGCGCCTGTAGTCCTAGCTACTCGGAAGGCTGAGGCAGGAGAATGGTGTGAACCCGGGAGGCGGAGCTAGGAGTGAGCCAAGATCGCACCACTGCACTCCAGCCTGGGCGACTAAGCAAGACTCTGTTTCAAAAAAATAAATAAATAAATACATAAAAATAAAATAAAAAATAAAAATTAGCTGGGCATGGTGGCTCATGCTTGTAATCTCAGCTACTTTGGAGGCTGAGGTGGAAGGATCCCTTGAACCTGGGAGGCGGAGGTTGTGGTGAACCAAGGATGCGCCACTACACTCCAGTCTCGGTGACAGAGCAAGACTTGGACTAAAAAAAAAAATGCTGGCACAGTGGCTCACTTGAAGTCAGGAGTTTGAGACCAACCTAGTCAACGTGGTGAAATCCCGTCTCTACTAAAAATACAAAAATTAGCCCGGCGTGGTGGCGGGTGCCTGTAATCCCAGCTACTCAGGAGGATGAGACAGGAGAATCACTTAAAAACCCCCGGACACCAGCTGTGGAATTTGTGGCTTTGACAGATTGAAATCATGGCAGGTCCAGAAAGTGATGCACAATACCAGTTCACTGGTATCAAAAAATATTTCAACCCTTACACTCTCACAGACAATGAATTGTGTACTGGCCACATATGGAAGCTTTGCTTTGTCTTATATTTCAAGTTAAAGTCCAAAAAAACTCCAGCTGTGAAAGCAACATAAATGGATTTTAAACTGTCTACGGTTCTTAACCTCATCTGTTAAGTTCCCATGCCTGGAGAAGCTAATGCGAACTCATCATGTGATAATTCAATTTGTACAATAAATTATGAACCTGGAAAAAAAAAAAAACAAAAAAACCCAGGGGGTGGAGGTTGCAGTGAGCCGAGATCATGCCACCATACTCCAGCCTGGGCCACAGAGCGAGACCGTCTTGAAAAAAAAAAAAATAATACATAAAAAATAAATAATAAAATAAAAAAATGAAAAAAGTTCAAGTAGGTGTGACAAGGGAACAGGAAGAATCACGTATATATATCCATGCCTAACCATCAGATGTGGAGGTCCTATGTGATGAATAACTTTCAGTGAAAAGCAGATAATGAGCTGTTTAATCCAAAGAGGCCTTACATTTTGCCTATCATAATTGAAAGACACAGAATTTCATCAACATTTAATGCTAAAATGTGATCTAACAGTACATTTAATATAGAAAAAATGGAAATGAGTATTGCCCCCAAAAACTTCATATAAGATCAAAAAACCACTTTTTTATGTCTTTTGCTTCAAAAATAAATTCCTTAATTTTGCTTTTTCCTTCATAATTAAACACATAATGAGTTCCCAAATGAAGCACTTCTGGTACACTTGACAAGTACTTTATTTGTGCTGACTACATTTTTAAGAGATCTACTCATTTTATCCCTAGAACCCACACTTTCCTTTCTCCATCTTCCAAAGGTGTTTTACAGAACAAGGATAAAAGGCTATGACATATTATAATACTGGCACACAGAGACTGAAAGCTCCCAAGTAATCCGCTCCATTCACCAACTGAAATGGTTCCTCCTCCATGCAGCTGAGGGTTGACCGAGCAGGTCCAAGGTCCCTCCCCTTCCTTAAGGAGGGGCTGCTGGCAAGACTGGTCCTTGGCTGGCAACTGGGAAGTTGGCTCTCAGAGTGTCCCCAGTTGACAGTTAACCAGTAAGGGTGGCTTGGTGTGCACAGACCATGCAAATAATAGGTGTTTTTTTCTTTTGAGATGGGGTCTCACTCTCTCTCCCAGGTTAGGATGCAGTGGAATGAAGGCGGCCTTGACCTCCCAGGTTTAAGTGGCATTCTCCCACCTCAGCCTTCTGAGTAGCTGGGACCACAGATGCATACCATCAAACCTGCCTAATTTTTAAATTTCTTGTGAAGATGGGGTCTCACTAAGTTGCCCAAACTGGTCTCCAACTCCTGGGTTCAAGTGATCCTCCCAGCTCAGCCTACCAAACTGCTGGGATTACAGGCATGAGCCACCATGCCCAGCTCACACTGCAGCCCAGCAAGAAGACAAGAGTACAGGAAGGGGTCAAGGAGGCTGGAGAGACGGGCCAGGTCACCATGGCATGCCCCACACTGCTCGGTGTAGGAATGCATCATGGGGAGGTGCTGACACTTTCGGGGTAGACAGGGAACATGGACTGCCACACAGGGAAAAGCCAACTGCTCCCATATGTGAATTTTAAAGTTAGTTTTAGAAAATAAGTAACATAAGTAACAGTTATCAGAGCAAAAGTAAGGATAAAATAAGGATAAAAGAAAACTTTCTGCATTTCTTTTTTTTTTTTTTTTTTTTTTTTTTTTGAGACAGAGTCTTGCTCTGTCGCCCGGGCTGGAGTGCAGTGGCCGGATCTCAGCTCACTGCAAGCTCCGCCTCCCGGGTTTACACCATTCTCCTGCCTCAGCCTCCCGAGTAGCTGGGACTACAGGCGCCCGCCACCTCGCCCGGCTAGTTTTTTTTTGTATTTTCAGTAGAGACGGGGTTTCACCGGGTTAGCCAGGATGGTCTCGATCTCCTGACCTCGTGATCCGCCCGTCTCGGCTTCCCAAAGTGCTGGGATTACAGGCTTGAGCCACCGCGCCCAGCCTCTGCATTTCTTAAAATAATTTGAGGCCGGGCGCAGTGGCTCATGCTTGTGATCCCAGCACTTTGGGAGGCCAAGGCAGACGGATCACCTGAGGTGAGGAGTTCAAGGCCAGCGTGGCCAACATGTCGAAACTTTGTTTCTACTAAAAAGATAACCGGGTGGGCTTGTAATCCCAGCTACTTGGGAGGCTGAGGCAGGAGAATCGCTTGAGCCTGGGAGGTGGAGGTTGGAGTGAGCCAAGATCGCATCACTGCATTCTAGTCTGGGCAACAGAGCGAGACTCTGTCTCAAAAAAAAAAGTTTGAGATCTCTACATTTTTGAAACAGCAGATAAAAGCTTTTTTCAGATGAAGCTTAGTAATTCCCTAAGACGCAAATACAAACTGAAAAGAACAAAATACCCTAGTTAGAAAATTAATACTCACTCTCTCTTTGGACCCAGATGTTTTTACACTAATCACAGGCACCCCTTTGGATTTATCCATTACTACAGTCCGCTCGGTCCCTCGACTTCCTATGGAAAAGACAGGGAAAGTGTAAGTGGAAGACCATGAACACCCAGATGAGAAAAACCCTCCGCAACATGAATCCAGTTTGGGTTGCCAGCTAATGATAGCAGAATAACAAACCCCACCAGGCACAGAAACAAGACAGAATCTCCTGGGCTCATCAGCTGCCCACCTGACTTTGTGGCTCGAGATCGCTCTGAGGGGCCAGGTTTCTGATCATCTTGGTCCTTACTCTTTTCTCCACTTCCATCTTCACCCTTCTTAGCATCATCTTTCCTGTCACATTTATCGTCCCTCTTAAGGTTTGCAGATCTATAAAAAACAGACGTGTTAGCTGGGCGTGGTGGCTCATGTCTGTATTCCCAGCACTTTGGGGGATGAGGCGGGCGGATCACATGAGACCAGGAGTTCCAGACCAGCTTGGCCAACATGGCGAAACCCCATCTCTACTAAAACTGCAAAAATTAGATGGGCGTGGCTATAATCCCATCAAATCAGGAGGCTGAGGCACGAGAATCGGTTGAGCCAGGGAGGTGGAGGTTCAATGAGCGGAGATCTTACCACTGCACACCAGCCTGGGTGACAGAGCGAGATTCTGTGTAAAACACCCTGCCCCTTTAATGTAGCCAGGGAGGACAGGTACCTGTCACTGTTGCTCGACTTCTCCTTTTTCCCGTCACTGTCTCTTTTGTCAGAGGTTTTCTTTCCCACAGGTTCATTTTTGGCCTGAAAATGACAATCAAGTGCAAGTATTACCTCGTTTCCTAATGTGGGCTATATCCTGGGAAGAAAACAGCCACTCACTTTCTCCACGGAGATCATCTTTCCATGGAGCTCCGTCTTGTGCAGGTGGCTAATGCATTTTGTGGCCTCTTCTGCTGTGGACATCGTGACAAAACCGTAACAGCGAGCTCCAGGACTCCGGGCATTTGTCACAACCTTGGCGCCCACCACCTCAAAGGAAAGCAGGCAAATACGATTCAGACACGAGGCCCACTGAGTGGGGCATGGGGATACGAACAGCCCAAAGGGAAGTCTGCTCATCGGGGGTCCGACAAGCGTTAGACTGGGGACGGCAATGCTGCTAATGCTTCTGTTTCGCTGTTGTTCCTCCAAGGACCTCTGGCCAGTTCTAATCGCTTGTCTAGTTCCTCAAGGGGACCAGGAGGGCAGTGTAGGGGAACAGACGAAAGGGAAATAAAACAGGGTTCTGCCAGTGTTCCTTTAATATGGTCTAAAACTTGTGAAGAAATGATTCCAAATATACAGTCATGCTACATAGGTGGTACATTATGAAGCAAAAAAAAAAAAAAAAAAGACTTCGGCACAGACTGATGCAAGGAAAGGTCTATGTGTGAGCCATGCTCTGGAACTCAGACCCGCCCTACCACTGATTGTAACAACACTCAGTGACGTGTTTCAGATCCTGTAGACGCGTCCTTTCCAGTGTACTTGGTTCTCTCAACTACAGCAGGCAGCAGTTAGGGTCGCCCTTTGATGTCAGAAGACACCATGGCTCATGAAAAGCCCCACAGGAGCCAGTGGCCATGGCTGGTAATCACGTCCATCATGCCACATGGAATCCGAGTCCCAGAGGACATTCTCAGAGGGGCCTGGCCTTCACCTTAACCCACATCAGGCCTGCTGCGCTCAAGACACTGTAGTCTCCAGGGTGACACTTCCCCAATAAGCACACCCACCCGCTGGGGCCGCCATGGAGTCAGGAAACGGGGTCTAGCAGAGGAGACTTGGCGCAGGTGTTGCCAGCCACACACCTTGTATCACCATAACCAGGAAGCCCTTAGTTATGTCCGTAATAATGACATTTTTTTTTTTTTTTTTGAGATGGAGTCTTGCTCTGTGTCCCAGGCTGGAGTGCAGTGGCGCGATCTTGGGTCACTACAACCTCCACCTCCAGGGTTCAAGCTATTATCCTGCCTCAGCATCCTGAGTAGCTGGGATTACAGGCATGCGCCACCACGCCTGGCTAATTTTTGTATTTTTAGTAGAGATGGGTTTCAGCATACTGGCCAGGCTGGTCTCGAACTCCTGACCTTGTGATCCACCCACCCCGGCCTCCCAAAGTGCTGGAATTACAGGTGTGAGCCACCGCGCCCAGTCTGTTTTATCCTCTTTTAAGTTCTTCGAAGCCAATTATCAGGGAAAACACTTGGTTTTATGTATTGCAATGTGTTGAACCCTCACTGTGTAACACAAAGGACTGGACTCCTTTCCTTTGGCTGTCCCCAAAACTGACTCTGAGAGAGACGAGGAGCCCTGGATGCTTGAGGCTGTTTGGGAGGCGGGTCTGGGAAGCATCAGGGAGGAGGGGAGTGAGAAAGCACAGGGAGGAGGGCCAGGCGGCTGCGCTGGGCACTGCGGGTAGGGGGCTGGTGCTATCACCCCCACCTTCATGGGCTCAGGAAAGGCAGGTGCTGTAGACAAGAGGCAGCTAGAACTGCCCCCAGTGGTGAACTGAGGCAGCAACTTTGAGAGCCCCCAGCTGCTGAGGTGAGGTTCAGTCAATGGATGCAACACACCCATGGTCAGGACACCCACCATCGGACTCCAGGGTCCCTGTTCTGAGTTCCAGCATCATGAACGCTGTTCTAAGAACACTGCTGCCTCCCAGACATGCTGGCCAGCAACCCCGCTGGCCAACCCTGGCAGCCCACCTGAGTGCGACGTCCTGAGGACACAGAAACGGATCCACGAGTCATTACAGGGAAGAGGACAAGCTTGGAGAGAAGAGGGGAAATATAGCAGTGATGTGGGCTTTGGAAGCTTCCACATCACTTTCACTTCTACCCATGGCAGGGTAGACCCTCCCCAACCATCAGCAAGTATAAGCTCCTGGTATCTCTCAAAGAACTCACTGAGGGGAAAGGACCTGTACGTAAAGGCCACCCAACGCTGGTTTCAAAGTATCTTCTCCACAAAAGCTCTGGCACTTACCTTCCCATATTTGCTGAAAAGATTCTTCAAATCTGTAGCTCTGGTTGTAGAAGAGAGTCCACTAACCCAGAAATTTCTACCACAACTGCTGCGACCTATTTCAAAAGAAAGTTCTAGTAAAAACCCAAATACCCACAAGATCTTGAGTCTTAGAGACAACCTTTCCAAATCAGACATGGTTTCCACTTTTCCTGAGGCAGTGGCAGCACTAAAAGTCACACAGGGACATGGGCCTGACCACTGTCCTCACCAAGACCCTCTAGTGCAACACCAGGCCAGCAGCACTGCCACAGGGCCCATCACAATACTGAGTGGGGCTGTCAGGATCACCTGAGGTTTCCTAAGAAAGTTAGCAATTGCGGGCCGGGCGTGGTGGCTCACGCCTGTAATCCCAGCACTTTGGGAGGCCAAGGTGGCGGAATCACGAGGTCAGAGTTCGAGACCAGCCTGGCCAAAATGGTGAAACCCCGTGTCTACTAAAAATACAAAAAATTATCTGGGTGTGGTGGCGAGCGCCAATAATCCCAGCTACTCGGGAGGCTGAGGCGGGAGAATCTCCTGAACCCAGGAGTCGGAGGTTGCAGTGAGCCGAGATCACGCCACTGCACTCCAGCCTGGGCAACAGAACGAGACTCTGTCTCAACAACAACAAAAAGGTGAGCAATCGCTTAATTACAGGAGAAAGTGCAGTGTGCAGTGGCCATGTAGCAAAACAGCCAAACTTGGGTCAACAATGCACTGTTTCTCTTTCCACCTATAGCTTTGTATCTATCCCATGTTTTTACTGCTGTAGAACACTGATTAAGAAAGAATTTGGCAGGGTAAAATTATTTCTCAGTTAATGAATTTAATGAAGGTTACAGAACGAATGTGCTCCCAACACAAGGATCTACACCACATCAGCCTAACTCTTAGGACCTGGTATGCTTCCTACAACCCAGAACCTGTACAGGTAACAGCAGAGAAGGAGAAAAGACTGCACAAAAGTCTCAGGAATCTCCCAGGTAAGGAGCATAGTGCGCGATGAACCAGAATCAAATACCCGCCACTGCCCAGGCCATACATGCTCCAAGGGACAGGTGTCGCTGAGGTGACCTACCCTTTTCCTCTTTGGAAAGCCTTTTTGTATCCGAGTCATCTTCGGGAGAACTAGAGACAAAGGACAATGTCACTCCACAAGGAAGAAGCATGGAGGAAACAAACTCAAAACCATAAAATTCGTGCTGAGGTTGCATACCTACCCGAAATTTAGCTCTGAAAAAATGATACCCCGACAAACTTGTATTGCAAATCTGACCTAACCATAAGATTTCAGACCCACAGGAGTTAATTAATTCTGCTGGACTAAAGGTAATTAGGAAGAATTAAAGAACACAACCATGATAGGTTGAGAAAAGAAAAAAGATTATGTAATCAGTGTAAAATACACAAAGAGAAACAAAACATTCTTTAGAAGCAAAACTACAATTTCGTCAGTCTGGCTGGCCAATTGCAGAAAAAAACAGCTTATGTGTGTCATTACATGACCAATGAAAAGGAGATAGCGTCTGGTCTAAAACCGAGAAAAAACAAACCTCATTTTCTGATCAGCGCCCTCACTGGTTGAGGACTCTTTAGGAGCCGGAGGGACTTCATTACAAGCTTCAAAATCAAACTTCCTCCCGTCTTCTTTGCTATCTCTGGCTTCTGGGCTTGGGGCTTCCGTGGGCGCTTCCGCGAGCTCCTCGCTAGAGGCCTCCGCGAGCTCGGAGGCCGCACTACTCTGCTCAACTGCCGGCTCTAGCCCTACAGGCTCACAGTCCGTCCTCTCGCCATCGCCTGGCTGCTCCGCGGGCTCCCTTTTCACTACCGCTAACAGGCTGTCTGCCTTGCTCGACTGAGCGTGTGCTGTTGACTCGCTGGCCAAATCTAAGTCACCCTCTTCCGGATGGGCGCTGTCAAATAGGTCCTCTTCCTCCGCAAGCTTTCTGTCTGGCCCCACGCTACTTGTGTCCTGTGCAAATGGCTGCTCCAGCTCGGAACTTTCTTCTTTTACTGGCTCAGATTTACAAGTTTCCCCCAAAATGTCGAGTATTTTCTCATTTTCTACGGATTTAACAGGAATAGAATGGCACAAGGTTTAATTACCAGGGAAATAAAGCAATCACAAATGTGGAACTGGCACGGCTGCCACACTAACACGAAGAGAACTGCTAGCTACACAGAGATTGGAAAACCCGCGGGTACACAAAGTTATACTGGTTACACTACCTGCGCTGCGACCGCCTCTAGGTAAGCCTCTACGCTACACGGAAGAAAAAAGGCCCCCACAGATTTAAAAACCTACAACCACGTGGCTGCTTCTCAACAGTCTTCTTCGAGTTTTTGTTCAAGTCTGGGTCTTCTGACTGATTTTCCAACGTCCAAGGTGCTGAACCGAATGTAATCACCATTCAACGACAGCTCAATTTCCAAATTTCTTTGAATTTCTTTTAACAGAACAATCCAATATGAAAATCAGAATCTCTTCTGACGGTGGGAGATAAACGCAGTCCGGAAGGGGAATAATATGTTGAAAATTTTCACGAAGAAACTCTGTTTCCTCTTCTGGAATCCAGTCACTTCTCAGGTGGTAAGTGCCCTGACAACAGCTTTTTCCTGCCTTAACTGCGTTAATCAAAACGACTGCAGCAAAATATCACAAGATCTGTTTCATGTGTAGAAACACATGGAGGAATCATAGGGACAGGGGGGAATTAAATGCCACTCTACGTGGTTAGAGATGAAAATAATCACTACATTGCACCAAATGTATTTGACCTCAAGAAGCCAGAATGGCTCTTCCACAGATCTGGTGATACGAATGGGTTTCCAATCTCTGATCCTTGTATGATCTGGATTGTCCACCATTAGAGCAATTTACAAGATCATAACACAACTTAAAACATAGACAGCTTTAAAATAATAGCGTGAAAACTTTCAAACCATAACTGTCGTGTTTCTCTTATCAGTACCTGGCTCCAAAAGAGATTCTTCAATGTCCTATTTAAAAAAGAAAAAGCAAATCCACAAGTCACTTTAAACACGGGGAAGATATATTTCACCAACAAATACAGCTTTCAATCATCTGTGAATATATGCCTGTTTCCACAAAACTTTCTCCTGTCCAAAAAATGTATTCCATCCTACAGTAACTTGATGAAAACCAGTTCCTTTTGCCAGTTCCTCTGGTAACAGCAGGTCCCTAGTGATAACAGTCTGTCTGATTCTCCCGAGTCTGGGCCCCGCACAGACATGCCACTCACCCCACGACCAAGCTGACCTAGTGGCTGCTGCAGCTGGCAAAGACCCCCTTTGTCAGAGGAGAGGTCACAGTGGATTTAGGAAAAAAATACTTTTCCCAACATAAACTTATTTGTAACTGAAACCTGTTATAACAAAATGATCTCTCTACTCTGCTGAAAACCTTTTCCGACATCGGGCTCACTTAGGACAATAGGTCCAATCCTTCTGGTAGCCCAGACTCAGCGAGGCGGGCCCAGCTGCTCTGCAACACCTCTGGCTTCTCCCCAACCCTGTATGCTCCCCTCTCTCTTCTGCATCAGAGCCACCACCCACAGTTTCTGCTCCAAATTCTTCTTTCCCTCTTCAACCTATCCGCAGTCAGACCTCAATTCAGACATAACTTCCTCTGGGAAGAGTTCCAGGCACTTCTAAAGTCCAATCACCACAACTGCTCTCTCATCACACTTCTTTCTCCCTTCTGGTTACATACTTGGTTTGATCCCACTGCCCCTGCTAGATGGCCAGCCCTGAAACTATTTCTGTTCTGCTAACCTCTTAACCCCAGTATCTAGCACAGTATCATTTCCTTACACATACACACTGCTCTTTCACTGTGGAACATCAACCACTTGTTTAACATTGCCAGGGATGCAGAACCAGATGGTAACTTACCGCAGTTACTTTGAAGTTCAACGATGAAGTTTCCGAAGTGTTCTTGAATCCTTCCCCATCCACCTGAAAAACAAAATGGAAGATGACTTTGTGGAAGCTGGAGCTGTGAAAACCAAGGCCGACACCTCGCTTAGGCAACCTGTGTGTCTGTTTCCCTCACAGCACCTTTTGCCATCTAAAAGTCTACCGTTGGGTCACTCAGTTCCGCACTTGCCTCTCCGCCAGAACACACACGCCACGCCTCTGCTCCACCAGCATCTCTGGCAGTGGCCTGCAGGGGGGCATGCTGCCCTGTCTGTACTGGGTGAATGAACGAATCAATTTCCCAGGCAGTTTCTAAGTACTGGTGATTAACACATACCCCTCCAACCACAGGATTTCTAAAGCAGAACTCAAAAATGATAAACTGTGCTCCTCCAATTTCACCTGGTAGCAATACTCTTAAGGTAACAATCACCGGGCACTTTCTCCTAGCCTACTTTATTCATTCATTCATTTGAGACGGAGTTTCGCTCTTGTTGCCCAGGCTGGAGCAATGGCGTGATCGGCTCACTGCAACCTCTGCCTCTCAGGTTCAAGTGATTCTCCTGCCTCAGCCTCCCGAGTAGCTGGGATTACAGGCATGCGCCACCACGCTGGCTAATTTTTTGTATTTTTTAGTAGAGACAGGGTTTCACCATGTCCAAGCTGATCTTAAACTCCTGACCTCAGGTGATTCGCCCGCCTGAGCCTACCGGAGTGCTGGGATTACAGGCGTGAGCCACCACACCCAGCCCTCCTAGCCTACTTTATTAAAAACAAACATTTAACTTGGTCATTTTCTGTCTTTACTACATGCCAAACAAAAGAAAAACTTGTTATCACCAAGTTTTACTAAACTTCAAGCTCTTTTTAAGTGAACTACAAAAAGATCGCTCCCAAATATTTTCTTTTTTCCTTTTCTAGATTTGAACCCATGACCTGGATGCCTCCATTAACTGAGAAGTACACACTCTGAAAATAATAAACACACAGCAGCACCAGGCTGAGAAAGGCAGCTAATCAGTTCCTCAGTGCTGCCCTAGGTCAAAGGAGGGTAAATTTGGAGGCAATGACTTTCGACCATAAGGTTTAAGGTTCAGTCCTACGAGGCATTTCCAACAAGCTGAAAGCTGCAATGCCTTAAGGAAATAAAACCACCTACTGGGCACGTGACGTCGGATTAAAATGAAGATCAGCTCGAAGACAGTGATGGCTTGTGGTATTTGAATAGCCCCACCAGAGAGCTCTATGCCAAAACACTAAAAGTGAAAAGCTGGGAAAGCCCTAAGCAAAGGTCCTCCTTTACATACAAGGATGCTCACAGTCAGTCCCTTTGGGGAGCAGGGTTGGTACTTGTCTTCACTGTACTTTACATCTTTTTTTTTTTTTTGAGACGGAGTCTCGCTCAGTCGCCCAGGCTGGAGTGCAGTGGCCAGATCTCAGCTCACTGCAAGCTCCGCCTCCC
>NW_012115377.1:2922674-2931816 GCF_000951035.1 Colobus angolensis palliatus | reverse complement strand
GTACACAAAGTTATACTGGTTACACTACCTGCGCTGCGACCGCCTCTAGGTAAGCCTCTACGCTACACGGAAGAAAAAAGCATCCCAGAGATTTAACCCCCAAAACCTTCTGGCTGATTCTTGACAGTCTTCGTTCTGTCGTCGTTTGGATATGACTCTTCCAAATGTAGCTTCCAGAGTCCAAGGTGCTTAACTGAATGTATCACCATTCACTGAACAGCTCAATTTCCAAATTTCTTTGAATTTCTTTTAACAGAACAGTCCAACATGAAAACCAGAATCTCTTCCATCCGTGCTCTGAGATATTTGCAGTCCAGAAAGTGAACAGTATTTGGAATTCTCATGAAGACACTCTTTCCTCTTCTGGAATCCAGTTATGTCTCAAATTTGTTTTAAAATGTATCTCCCTACCACTGCCTGAGCTGCCTCAATTAAAAACCACAAAATTAAGCTACTGCCCAATATCACAAGATCTGTTTTGTGGGTGCAGAGGTATTACCTCTCAAGAGAGGCATCCGGAACTCTTTCTATGTATGCTTCAATGCTGTTGACATTCAAAAAGGCATGAGATACTTTCATCTCACCAATACATTTTGTAAAATGAGAAGTGAGCCACTTTCACAGATCTGGTGATATGGCTGGGTTTCCAATCTCTATGATCCTGGTAGGTTTTGGATTGTAAACCTTTAGAACAATGTATACTATAGGAAGGCAACTTTTAAAAAATCAAAGAATTCAAATTAGAGAAGGTGGAAAACTAGAATGGTTCCAAACCCCCGCTGCTAAGTTTTTCATTTAACAGTACCTGGCTCCAGGGATGGCTCTTCAATTTCCTGCAAGAAAAAACATAAATAAGACTGTGCCAGATGAATGACACCTACAGTTTATTCAAATGAAAACCCAGAATAACTACAGAGGGAATTAAAAAATACATGGAAGGAAACTCACAAATGCAAGAGGTGGAGAACCTGCTTGTTCTAGGAATGGCTCCACTTCACTCTGCCCACCCTCCATTCATTCTCCAGGGGCCTGGGACTGGTCTCACTTCGCGGTGAGGCACTCATCACAAGTGTGCCTGACCCTCTAGATTGAACTCTCAAATTCAAGGAGAGTAGTGTTTTCATTTTTCTACTGTTAGCATCTAGAGGAATGCATGGCACATTAACAGTCACTTTTTCACTCAATGAAGCTATGGTAACTTTCTGATATTCAAAAGACTGAGAGAATATGGGCCCAGGTGGTATGACTCCTGCTCTTACTTGGCATGGTGGTGCCAGCGTGAACACCTCTGTAAATACCCTTCCTCCTTCATCTCCTCTTCCAATCAATGTCCCCACCAGGCCAGCTCTAGAAGTCATTCAGACTCTTCCCAGGAAGCCCTGCCCACTCAGGCTGGTGCTATCCTTGCCTATTGTGGCATCTGGCTGTACTACCCCCATTCCATCTCTCTGCATCTTGTGTCCACGGTAAGCACATGTCCCTCTGTGGCCTTCAGCCTTCAGCCAATGAATCCCTATGCCACCTCCCTCCCTGACAGGTCCAGTACTCCCCTGCCCCATCCAGCCAAGTCATCCACATCCCTCAGTATCCAGCTCAGTGGCATCTCCTTTCAGGAAGGCTTTCCCTATTTCCCTCTAACCCAACTCCAGCTATGCCTACTAAGCAAAGGAGTTTTTCCCACATGATGTGATCCCCCAGCCTTTATGTTTCCTGTGCACACAAGTTACACTCCTCTGGAATTCCAGTTAACACTGATGAGCACTGATTAGGTTCCAGGCACAAATATAAGCACCTTACATACACACAGACTCGTCATCGGTCACAGGAGGTCGCTCCTAATGGTAGCACCCTTCTTTTTACAGAGTAATAGACTGTGACCAGACAGACTGACTAACTTGCCCAAGGACACACAGCAGATACGAAGCAGAGACAGACTCTGAGCAAAGGCCATATGAGTGTGAGTCTGCACTATTAACCATCAGGCCAGGCCCTACGAGCATGGGGAGCATCCTTCCTTCTCATTCATCTGTGTAATGCTGGTAGTTAATGCCACACCTGACACATCACAGGGGCTTCACATATACCCAATAAATAGGTGTGACTGAATTAGAACTTCCCCTGGGAACTGCCCTGCCATTCCAGGATGCTCTATGAAACTGTACACTTTCCTCATGGTTTCACGTATTTTTAATCAGTTTTTTTCCCCACGTACCCTACCCCATGCTGGGAATTCAGACCATACGACTGAAGCAAATGATCAATGTTGGCAGAATAATTCTTTCTCATTTTCTCTAAAGAGAAGCAAATATATTCCTATTTGTTCAGGAGAGTTGTAGGTCTCCCATTTTAACATGGGAGACTGTGACCAAGAAAGACCCACGGGAAAAAGCGACAAGATCTGGCCCCTCCTCTCCTTTCTGAGTCGGGAATGGCTGTGTCAATTCGCAGGTGGAGAGACAGCAGCTCTAAAAGCGAACTGGGTTTCACCACGTTTTCTTGAGATTTGCGCCCTCCTCAAGGCTGGAGCTCTGGCTTTCCAATATCTCCCTTGCCCTTGCTTGGCAGAAGCAAATGGAGATCTTTTCCAAAAGGTGATTTCTAATTACAATAGCATAGATGACATTTAAAAAGAGGAGGGCGGAAAAAAAAGGCCAGACAAAAGCTGGCTCAATCTTCATTTCTCCACAAAAAGTTCTCCTAAGAATTAGCTACCTAAGTAAGTGTGTTCTAACCACTTGTATCTATGTAGGCTGGGGAAAAAAAGAAACTCAAGACCCACAAATATAAAAATCATACTTAGAAATTCTCAACTCATCTGTTCTCATCTAAGATTTAATATTTACATAGATGCTATTGAAACAGGTAGGATGATACAGTCATTAAAAGAAATCTGGGCAATTTCAGAAAAAAAAACACTTCCCAAAGACAAGACCAGAACCCCTGAGACCCCACCTTCCCCAGCAGGGCTCTCTCTACCCTCAATCCCCACCTGGGCCCTATTCATCTTTCCCAGGCAGCCATTCCCTCTTGCTGTCTCATCAAATTGTCTTTCTGCAGGGGATGCCACCCAGAGTAGATGAGACAGGCTGCCTTTCCCCTCCAGCAATGAAATTAACAAGAATGCCACAAAATATGTCTTTTATCACTGCTGGTAAGCCACAGCGCTTGGAGGCCACTCGTCGAAGCCGAGTTAAGTCCCTGGCAATGCGTACATTATATTTGGAGAAAAGCAGAAAGCAAACACCCGCTAACAATCCTGACAAAGGAAACAACCTTTGTGGTGATGATTAGCCGGAATTGGCGTATGGTGTCTGAAATGGTTTCCAGAAATTGTGGTCTGACCTTTCATTCTAAAATTACTGAGACATACAACAGTTTACCTGTAATATAGTGAAGTCAGATGATGAAGTATCTAAATTGTTTATAGTTTCTTTGTCCTCTATCTGTAAAATAAATGGAGAAAATACAGTTCATCACACCAGCAGTAACGTAACATAATGATAAATCTGTACAATGAAAAGTGAACAGCTATGAAAATAATTTACAACAAAATTTTAAACCCAGGGCAGAAATCAAAACACCATTATAGTATAATTGCAGCTAAACTGAAAGAAATGTTGTACGTAAATGTCCACCTGCACACAGACTATGAAATCTACTAATACTAATGGCATCTGTGTAGGTTTTAAAGAGGAAAACCAAAGAAAAAAGTCTAAATCAAGCAGAAAAGAGATGAAAATGAGTGCATACTCTAAGTGGATCTGAGCACAGGGTGTGAGGGCTGTTCTTTCAGGAGCAATGGCTAGAGTCCTGCTGAAGTGGAACCTTCAGCCACTGCTGATCCCCCAACCTGGATGCTGATGATGCGGGGCCTGCTGCCCCTGGGGTAGGTACCACCCTCAATGGAACAGTATCTCCCAGCATGAGGGTGGGAATAGGAGCTCGGGACTGGCAATCTCCTATGCCCTACTTGCAGGGGAAGAATAGCTTTTACTCTAAGAAGTAGGCTCTGCCCAATAAGGCAAAGGATTCCCCAAACAAAGGGGGTTCAGGTAATTTGTGACTGAAACCAATTTTGGCCACCTGCTCTACAGCCGTGAAGTTTGAGATATACTTAGGGGGAGACTTTTTCAGATATTTTATAATCAGCATGTATTTTTATCACTTTTACTTCATTAGGAAAGACATACACATGATCAAAAGACTCAAAAGGTACAAAAGCCCATTCACTGAAAACCACTCTCCACTACTCCTTTCTTCCTGCCATGCAGCTGTCATCACATATGCTACACATGTGTTTAATCGCCAAAGACCATCTCCCCTCTGACATCTGCACGAGGGCCAGCACATCATTCGGAACCCTCCCCAAGCGTCACTTCTCTTTTGGAGATCTTTGAGTTCACACAGATGTGCTTAGTTCATTTTGATTACTCTATTTGCGGTGGTACGTTTCATAATTAACTATACGGTGCTTTTTAGATGCTAGGCATTGCACTAGGTCAGGGAAACAGTTTGTTGGAGCTGCATAGTAAATTCTTCAGGAATTACAGAACAGATGAGTCAGGACTCTCTGACACTAAAGCACAAAAGCAGCCATAGACAACAGTATCAATAGGTGTGGTTGTGTTCTCAGAAAACTTCATTTACACAATGAGACCCTGTCTTGAAAAAAAGCAAAACAAAGCAAAAACAAAACCCAAAACAAAAACAAAACAAAAAAACCCCAAGTGACAGCCAACTTGACGACTTCTGCTTTAAGTGTATGATAAACATCCATCCATTGAATCTTCTGAACACCTCTTGCAAGGGAGGAGCAGAGGTTAAGGGGTTTGTCCAGGGAAACACGGAAATTGATCCATCTCCAAAAATCTACCTCATCTGAACTGTTTTTTTTTTTTTTTTAAAACAGTCTCACTCTGCCACCCAGGCTGGAATACAGTGGCATAATCCTGGCTCACTTCAACCTCCGCCTCCCTGGTTCAAATGATTCTCCTGCCTCAGCCTCCTGAGTAGCTGGGATTACAAGCATGAGCCACCGTGCCCAGCCAAGCCACCGCACCTGGCCTCAACTCTTAAAACTATACTGCTTCCAGACATTTAGGATGTTTCCAGCTTTTGTTACAGAATGTATTATTTTCTACTTAGGAGGGAAAAAAACAGCCTTAAGATGCAGCCATTTAGGAAGGGTAAGTAACTCCTGCTGCTGTGCAAGTGTTTCTGCTACTCCTTTTTAGAAGCTGGTGAATGGGACTCACCAAAAATTGCACACCCTATTTGTATCAGAGTAACTCTCAGCCACTTCTGAGACTCAAATCTTCCATTTAAATATGACAATCTGCTACCTCTAAGGATACTCAGAATCAGTTCCAAGAGGAAATGCAAAAGCATTCTGAGGAAATGCAGAAGTGGATTGACTGGCATACAACAAGGCTTCCGTCCCCCAAGACTGCTTGAGAAGTGCTCACTGTGGAAGACCTGAGGACCAGGACAGGAACAGGGCCCCCCACCAGTCAACACAGAAAGGGCCCCACAGAGACGCTCCGTGGCTTCTCATATGCATCACCTTTTCTGTCTGACAAATATTAATCATCAGGTAAATGAAATTAGTATCAAATAATGGCACCAAGATAATGTCGTACGTGAGTTAAGTACATGGCCTCTGGAATTAGCCTGATCTTAGTTCTTATTCTGTTACGAGCTGTGTGTCATCTGGAGATTTTTTAGTCCTTGCCTTCCCAATTTTCTCAACTGAAAATGGGGACAACAGTAACTCATGTTGCTATTAGAAGAATTAAAGGGTACAAGCTGGGCTTGGTGGCTCACACCTATAATCTCAGCACTTTGGGAGTCTGAGGTAGGCGGATCACCTGAGGTCAAGAGTTCAAGACCAGCCTGGCCAACATGGTGAAAACAGTCTCTACCAAAAACACAAGAAAATTAGTCGGGCTTGGTGGTGGGCGCCTATAATCCCAGCTACTCACTCGGGAGGTGAATCACTTGAACCCAGGGAGCGGAAGTTGCAGTGAGCGGAGATCACGCCACTGTACTCCAGCCTGGGCAACAAGAGCAAAACTCTGTCAAAAAAAAAAAAAAAGAAAGAAAGAGAAAAAGAGAGAAAGACAGAAAGAAAGAGCATAATGCCAATGCCTGGCAGGTAGTATTCAGGAAATACTACCCACTATAATCTTACTATCCACCTGATATGTTTTTAACAAGAAAAAAAGCTTAGGTTTAAAAACAATATCAAGGTTAATATTAGAGGTTAACTCTTAAGATAGGTATCAATTGGTTGTTGTTGTTCTTCTTTTTTTTTTTAAAGCAAGAAATAGGCTTCTGTCAGACTCTGCCACCCAGGCTGGAATTCAACTGTACAATCGTAGCTTAGTACAGCCTTGAACCCCTGGGCTGCTCCTTCTGTCTCAGTTTTCTGAGTCACTGGATTACAGGAGTGCATCAAGGCACCCAGCTCAACAACTGCTTCTTAACAGGAAAACACCAACTTCTAACCTCTTCCTATTTCAGTGTTTTCAAGGTACTTAGGCCATAACACCACAGATCAAGTCCTGCAACAGGAAGGGTATGAATGGTTGTCCTCAAAACGTCTCATACTGTATGCCGTAAATGGATGGCAAGTACGTGTGTATGTTATAAGACATCACTTTTCAACAAAACAAATTGGTTCAGAATCATCTGAACCAACTGACCCTTATTCTGCTGAACTGGCATTATAGAACAACTTACTTCCCAATATGAAACGGATCATCTCTTTTTAATTGTGGAACTGATACATTCAGGGCACATTCTAGAGACACTGCCGGTTACCTACAGCATGCTCCTGAAGCTGCTCCGGAAGCTCTTTCATTTCCCCCTCGACTAGCTCTCTACTATCCGACAGGGACTCCTGGAGGTTATCAGCATCATCGTCTTCGACACAATCTGCAACGCTTCCATTATCAATTTCTGCTTCATCCAATACACTGATATCCATGATGTCGATGTCCTGCAAGTTCTCCAGACTGGTCTCAACATCCTCCTGTGACACAACCAGACCGAACCATCATGTGACTGCCACGGGTCCATCTACCACGCTACTCACTCGCAAGGCTGCACATACCTGTCCATCCCCAGAGTTTTCCTCCAGCCCGTTATCTTCCACACCCTCTTCTTCTGGTTTGCGCCCTGAAGACAGAATCATTTACAGCATGAGATCAAATGATACGCACTTTACAGAAGCAACAATGCCCTGAGCACTGCACGAGTGGTCACTTTATAAACATCTGAGACACCTTGCTACTTAGGGACACTTCCTAATCCAGGAATGAGGCCATTCTGGACAGGACAGCCCTGCCCCACGCCCAAGCAGAAGAGGTTCTGTTCTTGTCTGAGCTGTGGAAGTGTAGAAAACAGGTTCCTAGTAAGGTTGAACAGGATCAGACCTGTCCTCAGGATCAGACCTGAGGTTGAACAGGATCAGACCTGCCCTTCTTCCCATCTCAAGTGTCCCTGTTTGAGGGAAAAAGCATTTGTTGCAAGTGTGCTGCCTTTTAGTTAAGGAACATGTTTTCCCACAGAAACTGCGCACGCCCGAGTATGCACGTTTTTAATGCTTAAAAAGAAAAAAGAAGGGCCAGGTGCGATGGCTCATGCCTGTAATCCCAGCACTTTGGGAAGCCATGGCGGGCAGATCACCTGAGGTCAGGAGCTGGAGACAAGTCTGGAAAACATGGTGAAACCCCACCTCTACGAAAAATACAAAAAATTAGCTGGACGTGGTGGCAAACGCCTGTAATCTCAGCTACTTATGAGGCGGAGGTTGCAGTGAGCTGAGACTGTGTCATCGCACTCCAGCCTGGGCAACAAGAGCGAAACTCCGTCTCAAAAAAAAAAATAGAGAAAAACAAAAAACCCACATATTATCAAGACACTCCAGAGGGCCTGGGAGCAGCAGCCCATGTCTGTAATTCCAGCACTTTGGGAGGCTGAGATAGGTGGATCACTTGAGGTCAGGAGTTTGAGACCAGCCTGGCCAACATGACAAAACCCCATCTCAACTAAAAATACAAAAAACTAGCTGGTTGTGGTGGCGGATGCCAGTAATCACAGCTACTTGGGAGGCGGAGGCAGAAGAATCACTTGAACTCTGGAGGTTTAGATTGCAGTGAGCCGAGATCACGCCACTGCACTCCAGTCTGGGTGACAGAGCAAGACTCTGTCTTAAACAAAACAAAACAAAAACAAACAAAAAAACTGCAGAGGAAGGTTTTTTTAACTTATACATTTCCATCAACAGTGAATTAAAAAGTGCCAATCTCCTGTGCCTGTAGTCCCAGCTACTCGGGAGGCTGAGGCAGGAGAATTGCTTGAACCCTGGAGGCGGAGGCTGCAGTAAGCCGAGATCACGCCATTGCACTCCAGCCTGGGCAACAGGGCGAGACTCTGTCTCAAAAGGAAAAAAAAAGAAAGAAATGCCAATCTTTCTTGAATCTGTTAAAAATTTGCTGTTTGTCTTCATCTTTGCCAATATGCTAGGTAAGAAAATGAATACTGTTTTAACACAAATTTATCTCCTGACTACTCAGATTGCTTTGAGTCATTTGCTTTTTGTTGTTGATCACCTGTACTTTTCTAAACATTTCTGATTTACACCCCCCACCCCGCTATTTAAAAACTTTAGCTCTGGCCGGGCGCAGTGACTCACGCCTGTAATCCCAGAACTTTGGGAGGCCAAGGTGGGCAGATCACGAGGTCAGGAATTCAAGACCAGTCTGACCAACACGGTGAAACCCTGTCTTTACAAAAAAATACAAAAATTAGCCAGGCCTGGTGGTGCACGCCTGTAATCCCAGCCACTTGGGAGACTGAGGTAATTTCTTGAACCGGGAGGTGGAGGCTGCAGTGAGCTGAGATCACACCAATGCACTCCAGCAGGAATAACAGAGCGAGGCTCCCTCTTAAAAAAAACTTTGGCTCTATCCCCCATCATTTGAAGTTTATATATCATATGTACAAAACATATTTTCCCAGTTCTTTACCAGTCTTTTAATTTTGTTTACAGGTTTTGAGTACACTTCACTGTTTTTTGTTTTTTTGGGGGGGGATGGAGTCTAGCTCTGTCATCCAGGCTGGAGTGCAGTGGTGCGAT
>NW_012115377.1:2919316-2921348 GCF_000951035.1 Colobus angolensis palliatus | reverse complement strand
CGACTGCACCACTGCGCTCCAGCCTGGGCAACAGAGCAAGACAGACTGTCTTTAAAAAAAAGGAAAAAAGAAAAAGAAAAGACTAAGATTAACTATAAGAAAAAGAAACTAAAGACTATTGGAAGGTATGGCTTAACTCCAGGTTTTTCTTCAAGAGTTTAGTAATTTTAGGCCGGGTGTGGTGGCTCACACCTATAATCTCAGCACTTTGTGAGGTCTAGGTGGGCGGGTCACCTGAGGTTAGGAGTTTGAGACCAGCCTGGCCAACATGGTGAAATCCCATCTCTACTAAAAATATAAAAATTAGAAGGACATGGCGGCAGGTGCCTGTAATCCCAGCTACTCGGGGGGTTGAGGCAGGAGAATCACTTGAACCCAGGAGGCGGAGGTTGCAGTGAGATGAGATTGTACCACTGCATTCCGGTGTGGGTGACAGAGAGAGACTCCATCTCAAAATAAATAAAATAAAAAGAGTTTAGTAATTTAAAAAAACGTGAAAAACATCAAGAGGCTGCATACCTTCTTAGGTTCCTATTTCTCCTGTCAGCCAACAATGCTAAAAACAGGGAAGTCATTTCCCGCAACTGCCCTTGTGCAACCTCCCAATTTTTCTTACTAATCGATGATTTATAACATTTGCAACAGTTCACAAGGGCAGGCATGCTGGCACCTTCATCCAAACAGCAGTATTAATATGGTCATTTGCTTTTTCACACAAATGATAAAATGAGTAGAGAACAGAAAAATGTAAACGATGATACTAGAAATAACAGAACTGAAGCAAAAATGGAAGTCCTTAGGCATGGCAAAAATGAAATTTCTGGTGTCAAGAATAGGCGAGCTCAAATTAAACTCTTTGACTATCTTCCATGTGAAGAAAAAAATCACATGGATGAAATCCATGAAATGGGCTCTGGAAGACCACATCTCAAAGGCAAGGCATAACGTAGCATCGTTTCGTGTTTTAGAGCTACTGCCAGCATAGCTTCCTAGCATCCTTATGGAAGGAAGCGCTCAGCTTTTTGAAGAACGTGGGAGAATAGTCGATCAGCCACACAGCCCTGGGAAAACTACTTCCTGCCAGGCCTCCTTCCCAACGTGAAGAATAGTCTCTTTTCGTTTTATTTTCTTTTTTCTTGTTTTTTTGAGACAGGGTCTGACTCCGTCACCAAGGCTGGAGTGCAGTGGTATGTCTTGGTTTACTGCAGCCGCTGCCTGGCTACTTGGGAGACTGAGACAGGAAAACCATTTGAACCCAGAAGGCAGAGCTTGCAGTGAGCTGAGATTGTGCCACTGCACTCCAGCCTGGGTGACAGAGTCAGACCTTGTCTCAAAGAAAAAAAAAAGTGAACAAGACAATAATTTGTCTATACTAGAAACTATTCTTGTAACTGGATAAATATGTAACATACTGGGGGGAGAAAAAAAGAAAAGTCAAAGACAAAAATTCCAAACCTAATTATTTGTATTGTAATTGAGGTTTAAAATATTCTAATTCCATTCATATTTTTAGAATTACCTTATTTACAAAGATAGGGGACTATCAAACTAATAACAGAATTCAATACATGATGTTTTGGTCAGCTGGCTGAGAAATCCATCCCCATTTTATACCATTATTTCTTTGGCAAAACATGCCTCAAGGTATAAAAAACAGTTGGAACTCAACCCAGTGGTCTCTGTAAACATGCTGGGAACAGATGCCAGAGCACTACCACAGAATGATTATATTTGATAAAGTTGATACAATTCTATGATACATACATTGGTTTCTGTCCAACTCTATTCCAGATACTAGGAAAAATCTACGTAACTTATCAAAAACTTGCTGCCCTTCATACGGTGTTTCTCTCTTCCTCAGGAGGGTACTAGATTTTCATCAAACAGAATCAGGGTTTTCTACTTCTTTTTTTTTTTGAGACGGAGTCTCGCTCTGTCGCCTGGGCTGGAGTGCAGCGGCCGGATCTCAGCTCACTGCAAGCTCCGCCTCCCGGGTTTATGCCATTCTCCTGCCTCAGCCTCCCGAGTAGCT
>NW_012115377.1:2914253-2917586 GCF_000951035.1 Colobus angolensis palliatus | reverse complement strand
TTTTTTGTAGAGACAAGGTTTCTCCATGTTGGCCAGGTTGGTCTCACTTTACCTCAAGTGACCCGCCCACCTCAGCCTCCCAAAGTGCTGGGATTACAGGTGTGAGCCACCACACCTGGCGGAACTGTGTACATTTTTACCAGTTTGATAGGCAAAAATCTTATGTCATTTCAAAATTTGCTTTTCTCCAATTACCAGCAACGGAATCTTTTGGTCTCTAGGCAACATCTGCTTTTTCATTTACCTGTGAATTGCTTGTTTATAGTCTCTGCTCCTTGTTGACTGGGTTGCCTGTTTTCCTTACTGATTTGTCAGAATATTCAATGCTTTCTGGATTATTAGTCTCTTCTTTATTCTGTGCTATATTTTTTTCCCAGACTGTTGCATACCTTATGATATCTTTTCTTAACAAAGGCTTAAAACTTTTATATAGCGAAATTTCTCTTTCTTTGTTGTTTCTCAGTTTTATTCTTACTTCAGGTCTTCCTTGTTACTATACTATAAGAAGTACTAAACTAGCTGGAATTTCTATTTTACACAAGAAGAGATAAGATTAGAGCTTTCCCCCACCACCAAATGAACAAACCCTCAAACTTTCTATTGTTCGCAATATCCTATCATCAGAATTAGAGGAAATCCCTATATTTTCCCCCCAGAATTTTAGTTTTTCTTGTGCATTTTCTTTTTAGACTATTACAGAACACATTATACAATTTCCTTTTAGGTTACTCTGGAGAAAATTGACAATTTTCTGATAAAAAGTCATCATATCTAGGAAAATTTTCTCAAATTAGTCATTTCGCAGGACTTGAAAAATTCCTGTTAGTTGTATTTACTATTTAAGAATGTTATGTACATTTCAATGTCAATCTGGCAACATGCATAATTCTTTGATTCACTGATGATATAACTGTCACCTCAAAAATCCTGGAGAAAAAAGTGATCAATTGTAACCAGCTAGCAAGTTTGGCAAACTGTTCGTGAGCGCTTTGTCACCTTTCTTAAGTTGTCTTTGGCTTGCTTCGGATTGATTTAATGGTACTTAATTTCATGAGGTACAGTCAGCCTGGTAGATCTTACAAACCAAGCACTGGCCCAGGAGCTGACATCCTAGCAGCAAAAGTACATCCAAGTTCCAAGACCCTGATTTCTAATAGCACTCCTCAAAAGGGCCCAGGGCACTTGGAAGAAATGGCTGATCCCAGGGATAGGGCAGGAAAAGCATAAGATGAGACTCAAGTACCCTCCCATTCCAGAAGGTAAAAAACTGTCCAAAGAATGACATGGACATGTGGAAATGACAGGGAAGCCTGCCAGACAGGGCTTCCAACGGAATGTTTTGCATATTGTAGTAAATAAACATACAGGCTTTCAACCTATGGAATAAAATAATCTAAGTTCACACAGATAAATGAGGGAGAAGGGCAAGCTATTCCTTATGGCAGTAAACCAAGTAATAAACAAACAATAACAAAATTAAAAAATCACCATTTGGCAACCACCAGAATAAATGAATGGAGAGGAATTGGCAGTTGCTGAAACTAGTGGAGGATAAGCAGGATATTTACACAGTCTCAAAGTATCTTCCCCACAAATGTAACTATGAAAAGGAAGACAGTAACTTTCCAGTGGAGAAACCTGGCCAATAGCATTTAAAGTCAGTTAACATGGCCAGTAATGGCTCAAACTAATAGCATGTGCCTCTGGATAGCACACTCTGATGACAATATAGGCTGGGCGTGGTGGCTCATGTCTGTAATCCCAACTCTTTGGGAGGCCAAGGTGGGAGGACCGCTTGAGTACAGAAATTCAGGGATGCAGTGACCTACGACTGCACCACTGCGCTCCAGCCTGGGCAACAGGGCAAGACCCGGTTTCAAAACAAAACAAAACAAAACAAAAAACAGGAATACATGTCTGGTGTATTTCTGACAAGCATATGACTTGATCCTTATTATGGGGCAGGGAGAACCCAAAACAATTCAAATAGAAAAACAAGCTACAAAATAAGTATAAGTGTTCAAGATTAAAGAAAACTAAGGAAACATGATGACTCGATGCAAATGCGTGACTCTGGACATTTTTTGTCTGAGTTACAGAGAACACTATCAGAACAAACTACTGAATCTAAATGAGGACTAAGATGAGATGGCAGTATTGCATCAATGTTAATTTCTTGATCTGGACATCTACAGTTAGGTAATATCCTTGGTTTTACCGCAGTATGTAGGGCGAAGGGGCATATGCGCCTTGCAACTTGCCAAGCGGCATAGTAAAAATATACATACAGGGAGAGAAAAGGATAAGGCAAATGTAGTCAGATGGCAACATTTGGGGACTCTGGGTAAAAGGTTTACGGGAATTCCTTGCATTATTCTTGCAACTTAATTAAGTGTGAAATTGCCAGAATGAACAAAAACGAAACAAAACAAGCCAGCAGCACAGGACTGGGTAATACTTAACCAAGCAAAGAGGCCAACTTTGCATCTCCAGTTACAAAACATTCTCAAACACCATAAAACATCCTATTAATTTGTACTTTGTGATAATGTCACTATAAATAAATTCAGTTTCCTGGTAATTATTTTATTTTTTCGAGACAGGGTCTTGTCCTGTTACCAAGGTTGGAGAGCAATCACAGCCCAATCATGGTTCACTGCAACCTCAAATTCCCGGACTCAAGCGATCCTCCAACCTCAGTCTCATGAGTAGCTGGGACTACAGGTGCACGTCATCACACCTGACTAATTTTTCCAATTTTTTGGAGAGATGGGGTCTCACTATGTCACCCAGGCTGCTCTCCAACTCCTGGGCTTAAGTGATCCTTCCGCCTCGGCGTCCCAAACTGTCGGGCTTACAGACGAGAGCCATCTCGCACAGCCCCTAATAATTATTTCAAGAGTCTGCTAAACACATTAGTTGTAAAGGAGTACTGAGATTACTTGAGATATGCTTTCTGTAATTTTAAAGCATTTTGAATTCATACATTACAGCAGTCACTCTATTTTCAGTTAAAATCTTGATAAAACCTACCGATAGGTTTATCGTAGTTGAAAATAATTAAGAAAACTTATAGACCTGCCCTATTAGATATCAAAATGTACTGTAAATTTCTAGGATAAAACTGATTACAAGCAGCAAAACAAAATAATAAATGAGACAGAAAAGAGCTAGTATTGCATGGCTCCATTTTACATGAAGTTCTAGAACGGATAAAACTAATAGTGAAAGTAATCACAACAGCGACTTTTATTTTTGCAGGGAGGGGAGATGCAATGGGAGGGGCAGAAGTTATCTTTCTGATGACAAATGTTTCTTTTCTTTTTTTTTTTT
>NW_012115377.1:2909884-2912688 GCF_000951035.1 Colobus angolensis palliatus | reverse complement strand
GTATTTATCTCTGGTTTGTGCAAACACTGAACTTTGGAAGTACCGAGTGCTAACTGGAAACAAAGATCACCAAACGTCTAGTAACAAAAAGACTGATGGGCTAAATTGTGGTATATTTACTCATAAAGCAGATTATTAGCCTGTTACAAAACAATGAAATTTTGTACAGCAAGATCAGGGGTTTTTCAATGAGAAAAATACATGCATACAGGTGTGTGTATATACCCGTATCTTTACTTTTTTCCTTTCTCACTCTGTGCCCAAGCTGGAGTGTAGAAGCACACTCACAGCTCACTGCAGCCTTGACCTCTTGGGCTTAAGCAATCCTCCCACCTTGGCCTCCCTAGCAGCTAGGACTACAGGTGTGTGCCACCATGCCCGGCTCACTGACTTTCAATTTTTTGTTTTTCTAGACACAGGGTCTTGCTCTGTAACCCAGACCTAGGTTTACTTTTAAACATTATACATACACACAAAGTCTGGAGAAGTTTGCCTAACTTTTAGTAGTGGGCTGTTCCCTGACTGTGAAGAAACTTCCGCTTTTTACTCCCATGCATGTATTTTAAAACTTGCCGGGCACAGTGGCTCACACCTGAAATCTAAACGCTTTAGGGGACTGAGGTGAAAGCACTGCTTGAGCCCAGGAGTTAAAGGCTGCAGTGAACCATGACTGCGCCACTACACTCCATCTGAGGGACAGAGTGAGAACCCATCTCAAAAACAAAACAAAAAGAGCAACAAAAGCCTGTAGTACAAGTACTTGCATTTATCAGAAGAAAAAGGAAAACAAAAGAGATCCACAGGCTCTATTTTTTCCTATTATGATTTCTTTCCCCATTGATTTTCCAGGATTCTTTCCCTTGGCAGAAGTTTACTTGAGTAAAGGCAAAAACATGCAATATATCATCAGCCACCAAAGTGACTTCGTTCTGCTGTTCTCCCAGCGCTTACCCCAAACACTGTGGCTGACACTGGGGCCCGCTTCTCAGATATTTAAACCCAATATTTCACCACCAAGTATTAGTTATGATCCCATTTAGTTTTGGGCCCCAAGAACCAGGCCTTCAATTACAGGTTGGGCATCCCTATCTGAAACTCTGAAATCTTCTGAGCACTGACATATCACCACAAATAGCAAATTCCACACCTGATGTGCGGTGGGTTGCAGTCAAAATGTTAGCGAAAGCGTTGTTTCATGCACAAAATTATAAAAAATATGGTATAAAATTATCTTCCAGTATAGAAGAAACAAATTTCTTGTTTAGATTTGGGTCCCAATCCCAAGATTATCTCATTATGCGTATGAAAATACTGCACAAAATCCAAAAAAACGAAACCCTTCTGGTCACAAGCATTTCAGATAGGGAAAACTCTACATGAACCAAGAGAACATTCGGTCCACAAGCCCAGCTTCAGCTGATTCTTTCTTTTGTGGGGATGGAGTCTTGCCGTCGCCCAGGCTGGAGTGCAGTGGCATGATCTGGGCTCACTGCAACCTCCGCCTCCGGAGTTCAAGCAATTCTCCTGCCTCAGCCTCCCGAGTAGCTGGGATTACAGGTGCCCGGCACCATGCCCGGCTAATTTTTATATTTTTGGTAGAGATGAGGTTTCATCATGTTGGCCAGGCTGGTCTCCAATTCCTGATCTCAGGTGGTCAGCCCGCCTCAGCCTCCCAAAGTGCTGGGATTACAGGCGTGAGCCATGGCGCCCTGTCTTGGCTGATTCTTAAGCCATTGAGTGTTACCAAGTTAAACCATTGAAGGGGAAAGAAACATAAACAAGATACAGCCCTAGTCCTCAACAATCTGGTCTTGACAGAAGGCAAGATGACATAAATATTAAACCAAGGTATAAGGAACTATGCCATGGGAAGACAGAGGATCCAAGGAGACAAGTTGCTATTGGTGGGATGGATCAGTTGTCTTTTGAGGAACTAGGTCTCTAAGGCAGACAGATGGGGAAGGGTGGGCAGAGCGACGTCACAGAGAACCAGGAGAGTAAATAATTTCTTTGGGGCCTATCGAAAGCACAGGGTGTGGGGGATGGGCGAGAGAGATCTGGGTAAGACGGTGAGAGTCATGTCATGTGGAATGTGACTTTTACTGTATAAGCAGTTTTTTTTTTTTTTTTGAGGCGGAGTCTCGCTCTGTCGCCCGGACTGGAGTGCAGTGGCCAGATCTCAGCTCACTGCAAGCTCCGCCTCCTGGGTTTACGCCATTCTCCTGCCTCAGCCTCCCGAGTAGCTGGGATTACAGGTGCCCGGCACCTTGCCCGGCTAGTTTTTCTATTTTTAGTAGAGACGGGGTTTCACCGTGTTAGCCAGGATGGTCTCGATCTCCTGACCTTGTGATCCGCCCGTCTCGGCCTCCCAAAGTGCTGGGATTACAGGCTTGAGCCACCGCGCCCGGCCGTATAAGCAGTTTTTAAAAGAAATGTTAAAGTGACAGTTCTGTTTTGGCCAAGTGATATTTAAAAGGGATGTTATTTTCTACAAGTCCAAGCAATAGGAGGCTCAGGCAGTCCTACTTTGTGGACTCCAGGTTGGAGTTCAGTGGTACGATAGCTCAGTGCAGCCTTGAACTCCTGGGTTCAAATGATCCTCCCGCCTCAGCCTCCCAAGTAGTTGGGAAAACAGGCATGCCTCGATGCCTAGTTACTTTTTTTTGGCGGTGGATAGAGGCAGGCCAGGCTGGTCTCAAACTCCTAGATTGAAACTATTCTCCTGCCTTGGGTTCCCAAAGTGTTGGGATTACAGGTGTGAGCCACTGTGCCCAGCATTTTTTTTTTTTTTTTAAAGAGACTGG
>NW_012115377.1:2892040-2909349 GCF_000951035.1 Colobus angolensis palliatus | reverse complement strand
AGGCTGGTCTTGAACTCCCAGGGTCATGTGATCCTCCTACCACAGCCCCGAGTCGCCTGGGATTACAGGCACACGCCACTGTGACTGACTCCTGAAAGACTCCTTACTTAAGGACTGACTCCTGAAAGACTCCTTACTTAAAGACTGCTGACAATCTACAGAGGAAAATGAATAAGGGGCAAATACTCCTTCCATCCTGTTGGAATTCCCAGATACCAAGGAAACAAAACACAGTACAGATCTTTAAAGAAAATGCAAAGCTTCGCTGAAGGCTCCCAGTTCAGAGTGGTTCACAAGGCCAACACATAGACAAGTAAACGAGGCACATTAGCAATGAATTTGTTTTGAAGAAAACACTTAACATGAAGCTTGCTTATGAAATCCTCCATACCTTTGCTGGACCTCTTTGATGTTTTCTTGTTTCCTTCGGAGGTAATTTCAATTTCGTCAGGATTACCACCTTCATCTTCAATTGCCTAAAAAGAAGGGAAAAGTAAAGTTGATCCAAAAAGCCAGCACACACACTGCTTTCAGAGAGACTTCAGGTGACAAGGAAACTGTATTTTTAAGATCAAAAAGCTGCTGCCGCCCTCACCGCCCAGGGCCTGTGGCCCATCCACTCATCTGTTATCTTGCTCTACACTGGAGACCGACTGACGCCACCAGTTCTTAGCTGGGTGGTCCCAGGTGGGTTTACTTAGGTGCTCAGTTTTTGCTTCTTCCTCCGGAACATGCGGCTAATAATAATATAGTACTTACCCTGGAAGGCTGTTGTGAGGATTCTATTAGCCATGAAAAGGAAGCATTCAACAAACAGTAGGCTTATCTGGTTCATCTTCTTCCTAAGCCCAGAAGAACTCAAAAAGGGAAAGGCACACTCTCCAATTTCTTCTGACTTTACTCACAAAATACTCTTTAACCCTCCAGGGACTCCCTCCACACCGTGCCTGTACTCAGTACTGTGTGGATGGAACACTAACGCTCACTGGTTGGGATCCTACCGTGTGTTACACACGAGACCAGTCACGACATGCATGACCTCATCCGATCCCTGTCGTGTACATTCACGACCGACTCCAATACCTCATTCTCAACCACTACGTGATTGTGCCTCATCAGATATTAACAATTTCTTGGCACACCCAGCCTCCCACCCCAGGACTCTGTCATTCACTTCAACAATGCCCATCCTCAGCACAGTGCCTGACATCAACTAAGCCATCAGTACAGAACACGTCAATCATGATGATATCCCTAGAAACTTAGCTTCAGGTTAAGTTTTACTGATAACTCTTCCAGTCTTTACTCTCCTGTCCCATGAGCACAAGTTTTGTTCACATCATTTAATGTACTGTTTTATTTGCAGAGGTTGGGAACCTTCGAAGTTTCCCAGGTGGGTAAGTCTGAATTGAGATAGGGCCTGGGGGTTCCACAACTCATCTTTACCAGCAGCAACAAAAATCTCTCCTCTCAGAAGCCAGAAAAGGGACTGAAGTTCTTTCCTGGGATCAAGGAAAAGTACAATCACCAAGTCCCTCATCCGTTTCCCGGGGACAGGCAATTCTGAAACACCACCAGGAAAAGAGAAGCAATGCCCTAGGCAGGTGTTTCGTTTCCCCCTTTTGCTCTTTTGCCCTTCCTGGAAAAAATAAACCAAGAAAGGGACAACAACAGGATGACAGAAATGGGAAGAAAACGAGATCAGAAAACTCCAGACTGGCTTGGGTGAGTAGCAGACAGGGATATGGGCTGGTGGTATTCGTGTTTTGGGACCGTATCTTGAAGAAAACGAAAAGGAGGAGAAGGAAGGAGGAACAAATCTGTGCTCTCAGAGATGACAGTGAGTGACGGGAAGTCTCAGTCACCAGCTTGACAGGAAGGTTCAGTGCCATCACAGCAGCTTTTCAGGCTTATGGACGGTCCGGGGAGAAAAAAAGGATAAAGCCTCTTAATTTGGCTTAGCTGATGGGAGACCCTGGTGGCGGGGCACCACACCTGACCAGCCGCCAATCTCCACTGTCTGAGTTTTCTCTGGGTAAATATGTAGATCAATGAACTTCCTGCCTTGTCTGAGTAAAGAGAGAATCCATAGTGAAAAGAAACACAAGTTTGAGCTTTTAAAAGGCCCATGTGACTCTGGCCAAGACAACTATCCACTCGAGCTCAGGGTTTCTCATCAGGGAAAAAAAAAAAAAAATCTCTACTTCTCATCAGCAATTAATAATAAAGCCCTGCGATCTCCGTCGTTCCGGAGCCAGGATGGTGGAATGTCGTCACCAGCCCCACCGCCTGCAGGGCCTGGGAGGGTGGGCGGCCAGGCGGAGCGACTACAGGGGAGAGGTCCCACAGTAGCCAGGTGGAAGAAATGCAGAGAAAGAAACCGACAGGAATAAGGAAACCGCAGACGGCTAACCTTTACTTGACTCTGCTTTTCCAAGGGATCCCTTTGAAGCCCCCAAGGTAGGCGTTAGAGCCCCCGATCTGCAAATGAGGACTCGTGGTGGCACAGAGAGGAGAAGGGAATCGTGATGGCAACCACACACCCAAGTGTTTACATGCGCCAGGCAGCACGCCAAGCCTGCTCCACGCAACCTTATTTAATCCCCAAACCAAAGTCCTATTGCTTTTTTTCTTCTTACAGAGAGGAGGGGAAAAAAAAAAAAAGGACTCAGAAGGGGTTCAAGGTCTTCTATGCCCAAGATCAGGCCACGGAGAGCTGGCAGGGTTCCCGAGTCCAGAGAGACTGATGGACCAGGGGAAGCCCAGGCTCTGCCCGCCTCCCGGGCAGTTCTGAGGCTGGTTTTAAAGTCCACCCCGGGTCTCCCCTCATTTCACATTTCGGGTCGCTATCGTCAATCCCACTCTTCCTTCCTGCCCTGTTACTTCACCGGGCGAATACCCGCAGACCGGGAAAACGGGGTTGCGGTCGTTTTCTCAATTTTTCCCTTTGAGTATGTCCTACGGGTGTCTCCTTTGAAAATCTGCCCCGATTCAGGCTGTTCAGTCCCCCGTGGGTCGCAAAATCTCTTCCGTGGGGAAACCAAGCAGCAGGCCCAGGAATCCCACGGCCTAGGTTCAAATCCCGACGCCGCCCGTCCTCGGCCGGGTGACCTTGGCCGAGTCCCTTCCCCTCGCCTAGGAAGTGAGGGTTTCAGGGTCTCCCCTCCAGGTACGGAGGCGGGGACGAGACGAGGGGAGAACCCTCCCCTCGGGGGACGATGTCACCGTCACCGCTTCTCCTACACGCGCGCCGTTTTTCTGGTTCTCCCGGCCCCAGTGCGGCGTTACTATTTGAACCCAGGCCCAGCCGGCCAAGGAACTCTCGCCGGGGCCTGGGAAGAGCCGGGAAACGCGAGAACACCAGGTCCGGGGAGGCCGCGAACGGGGCCGGGGGCGGACGCCAGGGCCCGCGAGCCACCGTCGCGGCCAAGAGGATCCCAGACCCACCCTGTGCCCCCCCTCGGGGCCCCAAATCCACCTTCTTCAGCCGCTCCATCAAAACGCTCTTGTTGCCGCTCGAGTCCACATTCCGTTTCCTCAGCTCCGCCCGCAGATCGATCACTCGCAGGTCGCTGAGGCGCCGCGTTCCGGTCTCTGACGAGGCGGAACTCAGAGCCGCCGCGCCCGCCGCTCCAGAATCTCCTAGGCCTGACAGAGTCTCCGCCATTCCAGGGACCCTGGCTCCGCCGCCCACTTTCCACAGAACCGGGCCGGTTTTATGAGGCTTCTAGCACAAAATGGCGCCGCCTGCGAGGGAACCGCTCCAGTCGCCCCGGCGCGCCTCGCTTCTGCGCAGGCGCACCAAGCGCAGGATCGACCATCCGGGTTGCAACTGCACATGCGCAGTGAGAACAACGCGGGGATGTGCGCAGTCGCGTTGTGTCTCGCCAGCCTCCCGCCGGGAACTGCCGGGACGCATGCGAACTGCAGATTCGGCGCCTGCGCGTGGTGCCGGTGAACGCGCGGGTTGGTCGACGCGCGAGCGTCCTTGCTGCTAAGTACGCTCGTGAGGCGGTGCGCGTGCGCGTGCGCGGCCGCAAAGCGGGGCGGGAGGAAACGAGTGCGTTTTCCTCTTAGGCGGCGCCATTTTGTGTTCAGAGCCGCTCCAGCTGCCGGCGGTGTGCGGCTGAGTCGGTGGCGAAGACGGGAACGCAACGATGGCGGAGACTCTGCCCGGGTCGGGCGACTCGGGCCCTGGCACGGCTGCTCTCGGCCCGGGCGTTGCGGAGACTGGGACGAGGCGACTCAGCGAGCTGCGGGTGATCGATCTGCGGGCGGAGCTGAAGAAGCGGAACCTAGACACGGGCGGCAACAAGAGCGTCCTGATGGAGCGGCTCAAGAAGGTGAGGCGGAGCGGGGCTCGGGGGTGGCGCAGGAGGCTCGGGCACGCCCCCGCCAGCGCCTGTCACCGCGGCTCCCGGACCCGGGGCGCCCCGGGCCCGACCCGCGTCTTGGCTGACGCCGACTCGAGGTGTCGGGGACACAGGGGGCCGGCTGTGTGACCTTGGCCCGTTACCGCCCCTCTCTGTGCCTTCCTTCCTATTGTGCTTCTACCTTTTCTCTTTAAGCGCGCTCAGCGTCCGGTCTTCTCGGCTACCAGGGTGGCCCCGGGACCCCTCCTGGGGCTCCCTTTCGAACCTTGGCTCTGTGACCTTGGGCAGGTGCCTTTCTCTCTGTGCCTCAGTTTCCTCCTCCGGAGAATGGGTGTCTGGCGGACTCCCGAGCTTTTACAGGAAAGGGGGCGGTGCTTGTTCTTGCCCCAGGGCCTTGGCATTTACGAAGCTGTCCACCCGTGTCCCCCAGATCTCGTGGCCGGCCCCTTGTCATTTCGGGTGTGCCTGAGACATCACCTTCCTGAGCGCCCTCCCTAATGCGCCGCCCCACCTCCTTGCCGGCTCATTCTGCGTTTATGTCGCACCTCTCTGAATGCAGGGGCTAAATGCAAAGTATTAAGGGGTTGGGGATTGTCTGTCTCCGCAACTGGAACGAACTCCTTCAGCATAGGGAGGGAGGGAGCTTGTGGGTGCCTAGCCCTGGACCTGGCAGGTGGCAGGCACTGAGGGACCTGTTGAATCTCCCCAGGGTGGCTGCTGTTCCTCCTCACCAGCGGTGGCCAGCTCCCTCTCTGTTCTGATTTGTCCCGTCATATAACTTTAAAGTCGAAGGTTGGGCAGTGTCGAGTTGAGTTGCCGTTTTGGAACTGGTCCTTGACCCCAGTTCTGGAGCTCCTGCTCACAGCCTCCCTCTCCTTTGTCATTTGGACCCAGAGAGACCCAAGCTGTGCGGGATTCCTCCTCCGCCTTTTGGGCTTGCGGCCCAGATAGCTGACCCGGAGTTGCTCTCTACAAGGACGCGTTTGCCTTTGTTTCGTGGGAGGTTGTTACTTGTAAGGAACAGTGTGTGCCCTGCAGCTCTTAATCATGTTGTACAACTCATCTGTCCCTAATAGGCGGTTAAAGAAGAGGGGCAAGATCCTGATGAAATTGGCATCGAGTTAGAAGCCAGCAGCAAGAAGTCAGCCAAGAGATGTGTTAAAGGTATTTACTTGTACATATGGTTCTTGGGGCTTGAGTGTTTAGTGAATTTAGAGAAACGGTGTGTAGTGCTCTTCCCGCCCTCTAGGCTGGGAGAACTTCTGTGGTCCTCGGTGTCTCCCACTAAGAGTTAGCTTTGCTCATCACCACCTAACAAGTAGCTGTGTCAAGGGTACAGGGAGGAGGAAAGAGATATACGGGTGCCAAGTGCAATTAAAATATACGAAAAACGTTTCGGCTTCTGCCATTGGGATTAAAAGTCAACTAGAGAAAGACAAGCTCTTAAAGCTACTTCTACGGGTCTGAGGAACCAAATGTACCTACTTGGCTTCCTTCCTGGTTCAAAAAAGAGGTCTTAACACAAGGAAAAGGACACCAACCCGAGACTGAAAAGAACTCAGCTTTGCTAGGGTCCAGAATAGATTGTTGGGGTATTTGCACTCAGCCTATTTTTTTTTACTATTACGGTTTTTGAATGTGAAGATTTAATTCACAAGACCGTTAAATTTATCAGATTAAGGTGTGCAATTCAGTGCTTCCTAGTGCATACACAGGGCTCTGCGACCACCGCCACCGTATCCTTCTGGATTTTCACCACCCCAAAAGGAAATCCGGTCCTCATTAGAAGTTAGTTGCCTTACTTTTCTCCCTCCAGCCCCTGACAACTACTAATCCATGTTCTGTCCGCATAGATTTGCCTATTGTGGATATTTCATGTAGATGGAATTGTACAACATACGGCCATTTGTATCAGTTTTCACTTAATGTAATGCTTAAAGTTCATCTGTGTTGCAGCATGTATTGATACTTCATTCCTGTTTATGGCTGATAACAGTTATTTTTGGAAGCATTGAATTCCATAAAACTTTGAAGCTTTGAATATCCCAATTGGTATTGTCCTCATTGTTAGGTTTTATGGTGATAAGGATAATATAATTTATCCTTATTATATTATATATTATTATATTATAATAATATAATAATATAATTTAGGTTTTCTGTGCAGGGGGCCTGTTTTCTTGGAAAAGTGCTGAATTCAGGCAGTGGAGGATCGGTGCTTAGACAATAGAAATTGTGCATTTTTAACAATTTCATTGTTTTTTTAACAACTTTTTCTTAATGTGTTTCATAACACATTAACCGTTTAAAACGTGTGCATGTGGTTTGAAAGGTTAAATCTTTTAGTTAGGTTGCATAAGAGCTTGAAGTTAAAGTTTACTTTTGAAACATGGATGTGTTTTTACTGTTCTTGTGACTGTCTGTATTTCAGCTAGAAGGCCTGACTGCCTGTGCAGATTCAGAATGTGAGAGACTGGTCTACAGCAGGAAATACAGTTTATCTCTTTTGTTTAGGTGTTAACTTATGCATGATCTGAATTTTTTTTTTTTTAAATGGTTGGGAAAACTGCTTAACAATAAAGTTTAAAAGTTTTTTTATGTAGGTGCTCATTTTAAACCTGTAAAGTTCAAGACTTACTCAAACTATCCTTGGTTTTTAGTGGGAATTTAACAGGGATTTTTTTTTTTTTTTTTTGCGATGGAGTTTCGCTCTTGTTGCCCAGGCTGGAGTGCAGTGGTGCCGTCTGGATTCACTGCAACCTCCGCCTCCCGGTTCAAGTGATTCTCCTGCCTCAGCCTCCCCAGTAGCTGGGATTACAGGCGCCTGCTGCCACGCCTGGCTAATTTTTTGTATTTTTAGTAGAAACGTGGTTTCACCATGTTGGCCAGGCTGGTCTCAAACTCCTGACCTCAGGTGATCCACCCGCCTGGGCCTCCCAAAGTGCTTGGATTACAGGCATGAGCCACCGCGCCTGGCCTAGCGGGGATCATTTCTAATGATCTTTGCATCATTAGAAAAACTAAACTTTAGCTGAATGCTTTGAAGACCTGCCTGAATGTCTAGATTAAAGCTTAGGTCGATTCAAAACTACTTGGAGTTAGTGTTTTGACAGGAAAGCTTGGATGAAAAAGTTTGTCTGTTGCTTTAAAAATGATACATGTAGCCTCAGCTCTAGTGAGGATTAGAAGGGCTTCTGATACCTTCCCATTCCTTTTTCAGAGAAGTAACCAAGCCCAGAGAGAGCCCAGGTCTTCATGTGGAGCTCAGCCCCTGCAGGCCTCATCTTCCATCCTGAGCTGCTGATGTTCTCTAGAGGTGTCAGGGCACCTGGCTAATGGATAAAGCGCAAGTGCCTTAGGACTTTGTGGTTGCAGTTAGAGCCTGTGATTACATACAGCTGTTAGATCAGGAGACACTCAATTACTTTTCTTTTCGAGCACTATGCAGCAGCGTTCAGTTGAGTCCAAAGTTGGACTCATCCTGGGAACTCACCAGTAACTGCTTTGTTGCAAGAATTGAAGCAGCCAAACTTGTTGAGGGAAAGTGTCCTCGTTATAAATCAGAGTAAGAATCTTCACCAAAATTAGGAGTCCTAGGCAACATTGTAGGTGGGTTTGGAAAAAATAAAACTTAGATGAAAAATTTAAGTTTTAGATGGCATGTGGGATTAAAGTTGGATTTTCTTACATCTGTGTCCCTGACAGCGGCAGCTTTTCGTTGGCCAATGCCAGGTGCTGGGGATTGGGGTGTTGCCTGTCTACGCCACATTAGCTTTTCGGTGATGCTCTATGGTCAGCATTTCTCCTATTTCCGTTCTATGTGGGCACTGCAGGCTACTATTTAGGGCCTAGAAATTGGGTGCAATTACCAAACATTTTTAGACAACGTATTTCAGAAGGATATGCTGTGTTTAGATGTCATGGGAAGTGGGACAGCTGAGTTTCAGAGTGCCAGCTTTGGAGCTCAACCAAATTCTCATGTGTCAAACGCAGATCATAAAACCTGCTAGCGTTGTTAGGCGTCTTAAATGATAGACTGGAAAAAGCTCACGTTGCGAGACATGCAATTAAACTGCATTTCTTGAGTGATTATTGATAACAGTGGTGAGTGAGACTCTTAAGGTGTAGACCCTGCAGGTTTTTTATGTTTAATTTTCTTTTTTGAATAATTTTTGGAAGTAATACTTTTTTTTTTTTGGAAGTAATACTTTTAGATAATTTGGAAAATGTAAAAAGTATGCATGTGAAAATAAAATTCTCTCTAATCTTACCCCTGAGTATTTTAACTCTTGTTGGTGATTATCTTAGCCTTATCTACCTGGATTTTATAAACATATCCTCGCATATACGCTCGCATGGATACAAATAGACACCGGCTTTTAAGAAACGTGTATCTTTTTTTCCGTTTGATTTTTCTTTATGGGTGTGTGTGTGAGAGAGACACGGTCTTACTCTGTTGCCCAGAGTGGAGGGCAGTGGCATGATCATGTCAGCCTCAAGCTCCCAGGCTCAGAGCACTCACCCACCTCACCCTTGCCAGTAGTTGGGAGTACAGGTGCATAACACCATGTCTGACTAATTTTTGTATTTTTGATGGAGATGAGGTCTCACTGTGTTGCCTGAACTTGTCTCTTAATTCCTGGGCTCAAGTGATTCACCTGCATTAGCCTCCCAACATGCTGGGATTACAGGCGTGAACCACCGTGCCCACACTGTGGGCATTTTTTCTGTTTCATTAAGTATTCTTTAAAAGCATGCATTCTTTAAACATTGTGAGACATTGGATGGTGTCCCACAGGGTTTCTCAGTATTGGCACTGTTGACAATTTGGGCCGAATAATTCTCTGTGGTTGGGGAGTATCCTTTGCATTGTAGGGTCCTGACCAGTGTCACTAGCTGCTGATGCTAATGGCATTCTCCCAAGTCGTGACAACCAACAGTGTCTCCAGACATTGCCAGCCATTCCCCCCTGTTGTGAACCACATCTGAATGAAAATGTGCTGTAATTTGTTTCCCTTTTGGGTGTTTAAGAGGTACAATAAGACAGATATCTATGTTTCAGACTCCTTGTCAGATACCCTAAGACTCAAATTCCTCTAATAAAGGGTATGCACATTAGTAAGGTTTTTGGTACATATGGAGCCTCAAGTTTATTCTCAAGGTTTCCACTCTTGATCCCCTCCCGCCTCCTTTTGCAATACCTAGCAGAATTCTATCAAATAGTTATTTTGTGGTCACAAAACCCAGGATGATTCTCGACTTTATGGCAGCCTTTGCCTTTTGCCTTGGGGGGAGAAAAGTTTTTGAGCTGAAAAATGACAAAGACTTACTTGAAATGGGTGGAATATAGGGAGAGCCAGCAAATCACTAACTCAATATGTTATTTTATGTTGCAGTTCGTTGGTTACTAGATGGGTATTGTATTTTTTTTGTTGTCGTTGGTTGAAAATGCCTGGTTTTATCCTTTGTTCATTTTTTTGTGATTTTTTTCCTTAGGTTTGGAGTGTTTTTGAAATATTTGGAAACTTTTAGATATTTTGTGATAAATCGGACTACTCTGATAATCTAACAGGAATCCTAGATTTTCATCTCCCTATTGATGTATTACTTAGAACACCAATTGAGGCCGGGCGCTGTGGCTCATGCCTGTAATCCCAGCACTTTGGGAGACCGAGGCGGGTGGATCACGAGGTCAGGAGTTCAAGACCAGCCTGGCCAATATGGTGAAACCCTATCTCTACTAAAAATAGAAAAATTAACTGGGTGTGGTGGTACACACCTGTAGTCCCAGCTGCTGGGGAGGCTGAGGCAGGAGAATCGCTTGAACCCGGGAGGCGGAGGTTGCAGTGAGCTGAGATCATGCCACTTGCACTCCAGCCTGGGCGACATAGTGAGACTCCATCTCAAAAAAAAAAAAAAAAAGAAAACAAATTGAGACAAAATTATGTGTGACAGGAGAGAGGAGACTTTTAGTTTCTCTTGTAATGTGTTCTAAGATTGAAATCTATTCTGCATAAACTAATTATGAGGCAGAACTTGAGTGTTATCTGATTGAACAATTATTCTGTAATTAGGACTGAAGATGGAGGAGGAAGGCACAGAAGATAACGGCCTGGAAGATGATTCCAGAGACGGGCAGGTAAGTGATGTCAGGGTAGAGACGACAAGCAGCAGCTCCCTGTCCTGGTCCAGGTGGTCATTAACGACTCTTCTTCCTCTTTACAGGAGGACATGGAAGCAAGTCTGGAGAACCTGCAGAATATGGGCATGATGGACATGAGTGTGCTAGACGAAACTGAAGTGGAGAATAGCAGTGCTCCAGATTTTGGGGAGGATGGCGCGGACAGTCTTCTCGATTCCTTTTGTGATAGTAAAGAATACGTGGCTGCACAGCTGAGACAGCTCCCGGCTCAGCTCCCAGAGCATGCTGTAGGTAACTTGGAGACACAGCGGGTTGTGCCCGTAGCCCCGAGGCACCTGACGCGCGCGTGCTGCTCATGTGAGGGAGAACACAGCTAAACCGCCGTGAACACATAGTTCACTGTCTAAACCCTGCTCTTAAACCATGTCCATTTAAACGCTGTGTAGGTCAGGGATTCACTAATAGATAGCTTTTCTGTAGTACTGGGGAGTGTTTTTATAATTGGCTGGCAGACACTTTGAAAGCATGCGGTAAGTCATAAAATAGAAAGCTCTGACATAAAAGATTTTCGTTTTCTGAGATGGGGTCTCACTGTTACCCAGGCCGGTCTTGAACTCTTGGGCTCCAGTGATCCTCCTGACTAGCTGGGCTTATTGGCACAGGCCACAGTGCCCAGTAAGTTTTTTCCCTGTAAAAAATAGTTTTAAGAAACAAAGATGGTTTATTTAGAGACAGGGTCTTGCTCTCTTGTGCAGACTGGAGTGCAGTGTTGTGATCATAACTCACTGCAGCCTCAGCCTCCCAGGTTCAAGCAATCCTGCAGAGCTGAGACTACACTGAACCACCACGCCCAGCTAATTAAAAAAAAATTTTTTTTTAGAGATAGGATCTCATTAGGTTACCCAGGTTGATCTTGAACCCCTGAGCTCAAGCAGTCGTTCCGCCTCAGCCTCCCAGAGTGCTGGCATTACAGGTGTAATGCTGCACCCAGCTCAAAAATGGTTTCTAATCTCATCATGGAGATATTCCTTTTAATGTGTTTTTTTTGGTTTTTGTTTGTTTGTTTTTGAGAGGAGTCTCACTCTGTCACCCAGGCTGGAGTGCAGTGGCAAGATCACGGCTCACTGCAACCTCCACCTCCCAGGTTCAAGCAATTCTCCTGTCTCAGCCTCCTGAGTAGCTGGGACCACAGGCACACACCACCAGGCCCAGCTAATTTTTTTGTATTTTTAGTAGAGATGGGGTTTCACCTTATTGGCTGTGATGGTCTCCATCTCCTGACCTTGTGATCTGCCTGCCTTGGCCTCTGAAAGTGCTGGGATTACAGGCTTGAGCCACTGCGCCCAGCCACTGGGCTAATTTTTTATATCTTTTGGTAGAGACAGGGTTTCATAATGTTGGCCGGGCTGGTCTCAAACTCCTGACCTCAAGTGATCCGCCTGCATTGTCCTCCCAAAGTGCTGGGATTATAGGTGTGAGTCACCACGCCCAGCCTGTTAATGTTTTAAGCAAGGTTAAGCAGTTACATTAAAAGATGTAAAGTACCGGCTGGGCGCGGTGGCTCAAGCCTTTAATCCCAGCACTTTAGGAGGCCGAGACGGGCGGATCACTAGGTCAGGAGATCGAGACCATCCTGGCTAACACGGTGAAACCCCGTCTCTACTAAAAAATACAAAAAACTAGCCGGGCGAGGTGGCGGGCGCCTATAGTCCCAGCTACTCGGGAGGCTGAGGCAGGAGAATGGCGTAAACCGGGGAGGCGGAGCTTGCAGTGAGCTGAGATCTGGCCACTGCACTCCAGCCTGGGCGACTGAGCGAGACTCCGTCTCAAAAAAAAAAAAAAGATGTAAAGTACAGTGAAGACAAGTACCAACCCTGCTCCCCAAAGGGACTGACTGTGAGCATCCTTGTATGTAAAGGAGGACCTTTGCTTAGGGCTTTCCCAGCTTTTCACTTTTAGTGTTTTGGCATAGAGCTCTCTGGTGGGGCTATTCAAATACCACAAGCCATCACTGTCTTCGAGCTGATCTTCATTTTAATCCGACGTCACGTGCCCAGTAGGTGGTTTTATTTCCTTAAGGCATTGCAGCTTTCAGCTTGTTGGAAATGCCTCGTAGGACTGAACCTTAAACCTTATGGTCGAAAGTCATTGCCTCCAAATTTACCCTCCTTTGACCTAGGGCAGCACTGAGGAACTGATTAGCTGCCTTTCTCAGCCTGGTGCTGCTGTGTGTTTATTATTTTCAGAGTGTGTACTTCTCAGTTAATGGAGGCATCCAGGTCATGGGTTCAAATCTAGAAAAGGAAAAAAGAAAATATTTGGGAGCGATCTTTTTGTAGTTCACTTAAAAAGAGCTTGAAGTTTAGTAAAACTTGGTGATAACAAGTTTTTCTTTTGTTTGGCATGTAGTAAAGACAGAAAATGACCAAGTTAAATGTTTGTTTTTAATAAAGTAGGCTAGGAGGGCTGGGTGTGGTGGCTCACGCCTGTAATCCCAGCACTCCGGTAGGCTCAGGCGGGCGAATCACCTGAGGTCAGGAGTTTAAGATCAGCTTGGACATGGTGAAACCCTGTCTCTACTAAAAAATACAAAAAATTAGCCAGCGTGGTGGCGCATGCCTGTAATCCCAGCTACTTGGGAGGCTGAGGCAGGAGAATCACTTGAACCTGAGAGGCAGAGGTTGCAGTGAGCCGATCACGCCATTGCTCCAGCCTGGGCAACAAGAGCGAAACTCCGTCTCAAATGAATGAATGAATAAAGTAGGCTAGGAGAAAGTGCCCGGTGATTGTTACCTTAAGAGTATTGCTACCAGGTGAAATTGGAGGAGCACAGTTTATCATTTTTGAGTTCTGCTTTAGAAATCCTGTGGTTGGAGGGGTATGTGTTAATCACCAGTACTTAGAAACTGCCTGGGAAATTGATTCGTTCATTCACCCAGTACAGACAGGGCAGCATGCCCCCCTGCAGGCCACTGCCAGAGATGCTGGTGGAGCAGAGGCGTGGCGTGTGTGTTCTGGCGGAGAGGCAAGTGCGGAACTGAGTGACCCAACGGTAGACTTTTAGATGGCAAAAGGTGCTGTGAGGGAAACAGACACACAGGTTGCCTAAGCGAGGTGTCGGCCTTGGTTTTCACAGCTCCAGCTTCCACAAAGTCATCTTCCATTTTGTTTTTCAGGTGGATGGGGAAGGATTCAAGAACACTTCGGAAACTTCATCGTTGAACTTCAAAGTAACTGCGGTAAGTTACCATCTGGTTCTGCATCCCTGGCAATGTTAAACAAGTGGTTGATGTTCCACAGTGAAAGAGCAGTGTGTATGTGTAAGGAAATGATACTGTGCTAGATACTGGGGTTAAGAGGTTAGCAGAACAGAAATAGTTTCAGGGCTGGCCATCTAGCAGGGGCAGTGGGATCAAACCAAGTATGTAACCAGAAGGGAGAAAGAAGTGTGATGAGAGAGCAGTTGTGGTGATTGGACTTTAGAAGTGCCTGGAACTCTTCCCAGAGGAAGTTATGTCTGAATTGAGGTCTGACTGCGGATAGGTTGAAGAGGGAAAGAAGAATTTGGAGCAGAAACTGTGGGTGGTGGCTCTGATGCAGAAGAGAGAGGGGAGCATACAGGGTTGGGGAGAAGCCAGAGGTGTTGCAGAGCAGCTGGGCCCGCCTCGCTGAGTCTGGGCTACCAGAAGGATTGGACCTATTGTCCTAAGTGAGCCCGATGTCGGAAAAGGTTTTCAGCAGAGTAGAGAGATCATTTTGTTATAACAGGTTTCAGTTACAAATAAGTTTATGTTGGGAAAAGTATTTTTTTCCTAAATCCACTGTGACCTCTCCTCTGACAAAGGGGGTCTTTGCCAGCTGCAGCAGCCACTAGGTCAGCTTGGTCGTGGGGTGAGTGGCATGTCTGTGCGGGGCCCAGACTCGGGAGAATCAGACAGACTGTTATCACTAGGGACCTGCTGTTACCAGAGGAACTGGCAAAAGGAACTGGTTTTCATCAAGTTACTGTAGGATGGAATACATTTTTTGGACAGGAGAAAGTTTTGTGGAAACAGGCATATATTCACAGATGATTGAAAGCTGTATTTGTTGGTGAAATATATCTTCCCCGTGTTTAAAGTGACTTGTGGATTTGCTTTTTCTTTTTTAAATAGGACATTGAAGAATCTCTTTTGGAGCCAGGTACTGATAAGAGAAACACGACAGTTATGGTTTGAAAGTTTTCACGCTATTATTTTACAGCTGTCTATGTTTTAAGTTGTGTTATGATCTTGTAAATTGCTCTAATGGTGGACAATCCAGATCATACAAGGATCAGAGATTGGAAACCCATTCGTATCACCAGATCTGTGGAAGAGCCATTCTGGCTTCTTGAGGTCAAATACATTTGGTGCAATGTAGTGATTATTTTCATCTCTAACCACGTAGAGTGGCATTTAATTCCCCCCTGTCCCTATGATTCCTCCATGTGTTTCTACACATGAAACAGATCTTGTGATATTTTGCTGCAGTCGTTTTGATTAACGCAGTTAAGGCAGGAAAAAGCTGTTGTCAGGGCACTTACCACCTGAGAAGTGACTGGATTCCAGAAGAGGAAACAGAGTTTCTTCGTGAAAATTTTCAACATATTATTCCCCTTCCGGACTGCGTTTATCTCCCACCGTCAGAAGAGATTCTGATTTTCATATTGGATTGTTCTGTTAAAAGAAATTCAAAGAAATTTGGAAATTGAGCTGTCGTTGAATGGTGATTACATTCGGTTCAGCACCTTGGACGTTGGAAAATCAGTCAGAAGACCCAGACTTGAACAAAAACTCGAAGAAGACTGTTGAGAAGCAGCCACGTGGTTGTAGGTTTTTAAATCTGTGGGGGCCTTTTTTCTTCCGTGTAGCGTAGAGGCTTACCTAGAGGCGGTCGCAGCGCAGGTAGTGTAACCAGTATAACTTTGTGTACCCGCGGGTTTTCCAATCTCTGTGTAGCTAGCAGTTCTCTTCGTGTTAGTGTGGCAGCCGTGCCAGTTCCGCATTTGTGATTGCTTTATTTCCCTGGTAATTAAACCTTGTGCCATTCTATTCCTGTTAAATCCGTAGAAAATGAGAAAATACTCGACATTTTGGGGGAAACTTGTAAATCTGAGCCAGTAAAAGAAGAAAGTTCCGAGCTGGAGCAGCCATTTGCACAGGACACAAGTAGCGTGGGGCCAGACAGAAAGCTTGCGGAGGAAGAGGACCTATTTGACAGCGCCCATCCGGAAGAGGGTGACTTAGATTTGGCCAGCGAGTCAACAGCACACGCTCAGTCGAGCAAGGCAGACAGCCTGTTAGCGGTAGTGAAAAGGGAGCCCGCGGAGCAGCCAGGCGATGGCGAGAGGACGGACTGTGAGCCTGTAGGGCTAGAGCCGGCAGTTGAGCAGAGTAGTGCGGCCTCCGAGCTCGCGGAGGCCTCTAGCGAGGAGCTCGCGGAAGCGCCCACGGAAGCCCCAAGCCCAGAAGCCAGAGATAGCAAAGAAGACGGGAGGAAGTTTGATTTTGAAGCTTGTAATGAAGTCCCTCCGGCTCCTAAAGAGTCCTCAACCAGTGAGGGCGCTGATCAGAAAATGAGGTTTGTTTTTTCTCGGTTTTAGACCAGACGCTATCTCCTTTTCATTGGTCATGTAATGACACACATAAGCTGTTTTTTTCTGCAATTGGCCAGCCAGACTGACGAAATTGTAGTTTTGCTTCTAAAGAATGTTTTGTTTCTCTTTGTGTGTTTTTAATGGGTGATTCAATTCCTTTTCTTTTTCTCAACCTATCATGGTTGTGTTCTTAAATTGTTAATTGTTATCTTCAGCTAAATCGAATTGACTTTTACAAATCTGACATTGTATTTTTGGGGTCAGATTTTCCAATATAAGCTTGCAGAGGTGTCTGTTAAAATTTTATTTCAGACTAATTTTCTGGTAGGTATTCAGTTTTAGCACATAATCATATTTTTAGTTTTGTTCTCTTTCGTTTTTTTCCTGTATGAGTAACATTAACTTTTGTCTCTAGCTCTTTTAAGGAAGAAAAAGATATAAAGCCAATCATTAAAGATGAAAAAGGTATGATTCAACTTATGTGGTAGGGAGCCATGTTTGGATCCCTTGTTTTGGGAGGAGGGGTGTGCAGATATCCACACTTTGGATCCAGTAATTTGTTTTATTATGGGTTACTGGAATCAACCACCTAATGGTTTCTTGAGAGATTAGTTTTAGAAGTTCGCAAGCATCTGCATTTTATATTTCTGTTGTGGTTGTCATTTATGGGATAGTGAAAAGCACATTACAAGAAAGGAGTAATTCTGCTCATTGAAGACTGTTTCAAGGATTTTAGAGACTGCTGTCTTGGATGAGATCTGATCATCAAAAGACATTTCAGTGCATAACTGACATGGGCATGATTATTCCTTGAGTACGGAAACTCAGTTTTTGCTGTCCAGATTTTCAGCCTTCTGTGTGTTGGCATGTGTGTGTGCATTGACTTCTTGAGTCAACAGTTGGGATTGGGCATAGTTAGGGCTTTTAAAGAGGGCTGTGATCTTAAGAATGGTTGTGCTGCTTGTTAGGCCTTGGGTTGATGCCTAAGAATCTCCCTCTCATGCCAGGTCGAGTCGGCAGCAGTTCTGGTCGGAACCTGTGGGTCAGCGGGCTGTCCTCAACAACACGAGCCACGGATCTCAAGAACCTTTTCAGCAAGTATGGGAAGGTATGCCTTCCCTTGCCTCATACCATCCACAGTGATTATCAGAGTTAAAAAGGAAACTCTGCCGCGTGC
>NW_012115377.1:2880533-2891585 GCF_000951035.1 Colobus angolensis palliatus | reverse complement strand
GGGAACCCGGGAGGCGGAGCTTGCAGTGAGCTGAGATCCAGCCACAGCACTCCAGCCTGGGTGACAGAGCGAGACTCCGTCTCAAAAAAAAAAACAAAAAAACAAAAATTACTAAGATGCTGCTTATGGGGGCAGGCGAAAAATAGTACAATTCAGCAGCTTTCCAAAGGAAGTTGAGGAGGACAATTTAAAAGATTCCACTGTTTGGAATTAATTAATGTAAGAGTCTTCTTTTTTTTTTTTTTTTTGAGACCACGTCTCACTCTGTTGCCTAGGCTGAAGTGCAGTGGTGTGATCTCGGCTCACTGCGACCACCGCCTCCCAGGTTCAAGTGATTCTCATGCCTCAGCTTCCTGAGTAGCTGGGATTACAGGCACCCACCACCATGCCTGGCTAATTTTTGTATTTTCAGTAGAGATGAGGTTTCACCATGTTGGCCAGGCTGGTCTCCAACTCCTGACCTATGTGATCTGCCTGTTCGGCCTCCCACAGTGCTGGGATTACAGACGTGAGCCACCGCACTTAGCCAAGAGTCTTCTGATAAGCAGTCGGCCCTCCCCTGTCTCCTGGGTGCCTCTAGGGAGTGGCTTCCAAAGGAGAAGGCTCAGACCATTTAGTGTCTGGACGGTGCCCTGATTCCAGGCAGAGTGGGGCCTGTCCGACACAGCCTTCTGGCTGCAGAAGCCGTTCCTTTGTCTAGGTCTGTGTCACCTATCAGGTGTTGGTTAACGTTTCATTGCTTAAGAAGCAGACAGGACCCAGAGAAAGCATTTAGTTCGGTTTTTCTCTTAACAGTCTGTGTGTTCAACAAGGGCTTAGGAAATTCTTATAACCATGAATAACCTGTTTCTTCAGTTACTTTTTTGACTTCACTCAGACACTGATGATTAAGCAGAAGTAAACATACATGGTCACTGTCATCACAGATTTTTTAGTCTGATGGGAAAAAGACCATTTAAGAAATAAACACGTATGTGTTGTGATGAGCATATTAAGGAAGGTTAGAGTATGCTATCAGTATGCTGGGGAGACCATGTTTAGATTCGGGAGACAGCTTCAGCAGACCTCGCTGAAGAAGTGACATTCAGCCGAGGCGTGAGTGATAGAGTTGGCCTTGCCTGTGGGTCTCAGGTCTGGACAAAAACAGGAGGACGTAGGAAGGCCAGAGGGGCAGGACACCACTCGGCTACTTGACTGAAGCATGCATAGGCTGCTGTGACAAGCTCCAGGGCGGATGGCACCGCCCAGGGATGGGGACGTACAAGCTTAGTGTGGTGCCTGCTCTCATTTGGGTTTTGTCTGTCATCAGAAGAGATGTCCTTGTAAGGATGATTAATTTGATGGTAAAGTAGAATGACCTCATCATTGGCTTCAGCTCTGATATGGGAAGTGGCATCTGTGTTTCTGTCAGGAGAGTCTTCTGTCCCTTTGGCCCTGGACACATTCAGGCAGAGTCTCGACTCCTCCATTTGTGTGGTCTAAACCACAGGACGTCAGAGTCTGATGGGAACCTCGAGCGTGTGGGTTCCACCTTGTCATTTCATAGTTGGGGCCATGAGGTCCAGAGACGGGGAATGCCTTACTCAGGTTGACCCACTGAGTCAGAGATGGGTCAGAGACCAGGACTCCTGTGTTCTGGGGAAACGTTTACTCTGAGCGCCAGTGCTGGTGGGGCTGGTGTTGAATCTGCTATCTTGCTGTCTGTTTTCTGTTTATGATGTTTGTTCATTTATCTCTTTTTCCCATTTATCTGCCGCCTTGTGGGTCAAGTCCTTTGATGACTGATGGCTTATTTACTCTCTTTGTCATTGTGGTTTACTGGCTGCTTGTAGGATTACAGTACACATCTTCCCTTACAGTCTGTCTGCCAGTGGTGCTCTGTTGGGTTCAGTGTAGTGCAAGAACTATCTGCGGGAATATACTTGCATTTCCCCTCCCGTCGATTTTCGTGATGTTTTTGTCATGCAGTTTACTTCTCTTGAAGAAGTCACCCAATGTTTTGTTGGCTTTGATTTGTTGTGGTTTGGCTTTTTTGCTTTGAACAGGTTTTTTGTTTTTTGTTTTTTGTTTTTGAGACAGAGTCTTGCTCTGTCGCCCAGGCTGGAGTACTGGAGTGCAGTGGCGCGATTTCGGCTCACTGCAATCTCTGCCTCCCAGGTTCACGCCATTCTTCTGCCTCAACTTCCCAAGTAGCTGGGACTACAGGTGCCCGCCACCATGCCCGGCTAATTTTTTGTATTTTTAGTAGAGACGGGGTTTCACCGTGTTAGCCAAGATGGTCTTGGTCTCCTGACCTCGTGATCCACCTGCCTCGGCCTCCCAGAGTGCTGGGATTACAGGCGTGAGCCACTGCGCCCGGCCGAACACTTACCTTTTAAAGAGACCCAGAAATGACTGGAAAAAATCACGTTCACCTCGCCAGGTGCTCTTCCTTGCTTTTTGTTGTACATCCAGGTTCCCGTCGGAGATCATCTTCCTTCCTGAAGGAACTGAAAGTTTCTTGTAGTGGGTTGCTGGTGATGTGTTCTTGTTTCTTTTGCATGTCAGAAAAAGTCTTTACTTTGTCTTCATTTTGAAATAAATTTTCACTGGGTATAGAATTCTAGGTTAACTTAATCCTTGTTCCTTTAGTTTCCAATTTGTCTCTTTTCCTCTGGCTGCTTTTAAGTTTCTTCTGTTTTTTGTTTTGTTTTGTTTTCCCTTAGAGACAGGATCTCACTGTGTCGCTCAGGTTGGAGTACAGTGGTGTTCACTGCAGCCTCAACCTCCCGGGCTCAAGCGATCCTCTCACTGCAGCCTCCTGAGTAGCTGAGACCACAGGCACCACACCACTACACCCAGTTAATTTTTAAAATTTTTGGTAGAGTTGTAGTTTCTCCGTGTTGCCCAGACTGGTTTTGAACACCTGGCCTCAAGTGATCCACCCGCCTTGGCCTCAGAAAGTGCTGGGATTACAGGCATGAGCCACTGTGCCCAGCCTGTCCCGGTAATGTTTTACGGGATGTTGTGAATTGTATTTTGTTGGGTGCTAGTTATACTTGTATCTCTACAAATACCCTTGAGCTTTTTTCTGGTACACAGCTGAGGTACTTGACACACTTTGGTCCTTGTGAGACTTTTACGCTTTCTAAGTCAGGGTCAAAGTAGCCTTCAGTTTGGGCTGATTTTGTCTCATCAGTGGGCAATGCCCTCTGAGTAGTGGGTCTGATGCCCATGAATTACCAGCCTTTCCACCCTGGCTATTGGGAAGAACAAACCATTTGTGGCCCTGAGTGCCCCCAGTGATTGTTCCCTCTGCTCCTTGTGGGTGGTGCTGTCCCAGCCTCTGGTTTCCTTGCACACACATGCACTGGGCGGGAGGAGCCCTCTGTGGGTCTCTTCAGCTGGCTCTGTGTGGCTGTATCCTCTCTGATCCTCAGTTCTGTGGTTTCTCTCTGCCTTGGTCTCAGAATCTCAGTGCTGTTTTACCCATCCGCCATCGCCTGGGAACTCCAGGCCGTGAGCAGGGGCAGTCAGGAAGCTCTTAGGGATCGCTGTCTTGGGCAGCCTGATGTCCAGGATCTGAAAACCGTCATGGCCTATGTTTCATCACATTTGTTAGTTGTTTCAGGCGGGAAGACAATGCTTAGTTCTCCCATCTCGGCCAGAAGTGGAAGTCCTTTCCCCATGGGAACATTCCCGACAGTCCGTATCTGAGTCAGAGCTGTTCTCATGCCCAGCTGGAGTGGATGGGTGCGTTGCTTAGTAGCCCCACAGCTGTTCGTGGGCACAGTGAAAATAGAGAAAATGATGTGGATGGGTAGGACTTCTGGTTATTAGTTGTGAGTAATGAAGTTTAATGGTTTTATAACTTTGCATGTTTGTGTGTTTTCATTGTGATGACTGATCTTGTATTAAAAGCAATTGTATTTAGTGGCTGGGGGTACGGTGGCTCATGCCTGTAACCAGCACTTTGGGAGGCCAACTGGGGTAGATCACTTGAGGTCAGAAGTTGGAGACCAGCCTGGCCAACATGGGGAAACTTCTGTCTCTACTAAAAACACAAGAATTAGCCGGGCGTGATGGCCGGTGCCTGTAATCCCAGCTACTTGGGAGGCTGAGGCAGGAGAATTGCTTGAATCCAGGAGACGGAGCTTGCAGTGAGTCGAGATCAGGACACTGCACGCCAGCCTGGGTGACAGAGCGAGACTGTGTCTCAAAAAAAAAAAAAAGCAATTGTATTTGGATAGGTCAGGATTAATTAGAACCAATTCAGTAACTAATAGTGAAAAGTACTAATATTGGGAGAGGTGACAAATAGTGAAAATGATTCTGATTGTCAGGTAATAACTTTAGCAAGTTGTGTGGTCATTTGTATGAGACAGTAAGAGTGCCCTTTTTCATGAAGGTTGTTGGGGCCAAAGTGGTAACAAACGCCCGCAGCCCGGGGGCTCGATGCTATGGATTCGTCACCATGTCGACATCCGACGAAGCGACCAAGTGCATCAGCCATCTCCACAGGACTGAGCTGCATGGAAGAATGATTTCCGTAGAGAAGGTGAGGCAGTTCTCGTCTATGGTAACTCGCAAATGGAGTTTGCAAGTGAGAAGGCCTGGGCCACACATCATTTCTGTCTGTATTGTATTTTAGGCCAAAAACGAGCCTGCTGGGAAAAAGCTTTCTGACAGAAAAGAGTGCGAAGTGAAGAAGGAAAAATTATCAAGTGTCGACAGACATCATTCTGTGGAGATCAAAATTGAAAAGTAAAGTGAATTTTCAAATCTCCTCTTGGAATCCCTGGGAGGAGGGCAAGGGCAGCCACCGTGGGCCTTGAAAAACACACTCTGTCCCCACCTCTACCCACGCAGCCTTTCCAGCTTCCTGCTGGAGTCTCACCTGATTTTTGTGTTCTGCTGCCACTTCAATATTCAGCTTTTATTTATGTTTTGGAGACAGGGACTCACTCTGTCACCTAGGATGGAGTGCAGTGGCACTGCAGCCTCCACCTTCCAGGCTTAAGTGAATCTCCTACTCCAGCCTCCCAAGTAACCGGGACTACTGCAGGCATACACCACCCAACCAGGCTACTTTTAGCATTTTTTGTAGAGACGTGGTTTCGCTATGTTACCAAGGCTGGTCTCAAATTCTTGAGCTCATGTGATCTGCCCGCCTTGGCCTCTCAAAGTGCTGAGATTACAGGTGTGAGCCACCGCGCACTGCCAATCTTCAGCTTTCTGTTTAAAGCTATTTAACGAAGTAGCCCATGTCTTTAAAAAGTGGATGCAGATGATCCTCAGCATGTATTTGTGTCCTGACAACTGATTAGCCTTTTGAAAAATCAGTATACACAAAATGAAAGAATACTATTTTTTATGTCCTTTTCCATATTCTGGTCCCTTGTACGGCCTCTCAGACCTTGGAATCATTTCCTCATCCATGTTGATTTTCATGTAGTTCTCACTTATTAATCACAGCAACTGTCATAAACCCAGTTTTTCAAAGATAAAGCATCATCCAAAGGAATGTAGCCTGGTCTAGTGTTGCAGTGAATGATCTTGAGCAAGTAGTTGGTGCTGTGTCTGACAGATGGCAAGTATTGCTGTGTTTACTTCAAAATTAAAAATATCCCAAGGCACCCTGTGAGTTCACGGTGGCACTCTGGGGTACCTTGGCCTAGTGGTTGGGAACCATGGGTCTGAGGTTCTATTTTTATAAAGGGGTGATTTATATTTAATCAAAACGGAGGTAGGGACAGATCTTTCAAGGCAGGTGTGGCTTATTTATATTTTTAACACAATTGTAGGCTTTTGAGAAGGTAGATTTTGGTGGTGCATATGATCAGGGCAGTGTCTCAGAAGGCTGAGTGTCTGCCTTAAGTTTACGTTGTCAGTGCAGTTTAGAGGGTAAACATGTCTGTGGACATAGTTGAACTGGGTTTTTGAAGATGTAATTACCAATTTACGTCATGGCCAAATTGGAATTATTATATTTAATTGGAATTATTTATTATTTTTAAAAAACATTTTACTTTTTGAGATGGGTCACCCAGGCTGGAGTGCAGTGACGCAATCATGGCTCACTACAGCCTCGACCTCCCAAGCCCAAGTGATCCTCCCACCTCAGCCTCCCTAGTAGCTGGGGCTACAGGCATGGGCTACCACTCCCAGGTGATTTTTAAATTTTTGATAGAGACAGGGTCTTCCGCTTTTGCTCAGGTTGGTTTCCACCCTGGCCTCAAGCAATTCTCCCACCTTGGTCCCACAAAAGACTAGGATTATAGGTGTGAGCTGCTGCATCTGGCCCCAAGTTGAAATAAGTAGGCCCCTGAGTAATGGGTGTCAGATGAGCCTTCATGAGCTTGGAGGGGGGTAGGGGGTTGGTGAGCCCCCTAATTTAATCAGCAACTTCAAAAAGACACATCCCATCAGCATTGCTAAGAAAAAAAAAGTCTGTATTGGTGGAAGATGGGGAACTGTTGTTGCAGGTTTGCGGTATTCTTGGTGTCTTGTGTTTCATTCATTGCTTTTCTGTATTTGTGGGAAAGGTGGTAATAATTAGCTAACAGTATGGGATGGTCCTGTGGCCAGCATTGGGAATGCAGCAGTTTTCTCGGTCCTTGCAGTAGCCCTGGGAGGCACGTGCTCTATGCAGGAGAAGATACAGGCCTAGAGAGGGGAACACGTCCTGCCTGAGTTTGCTGGGAAACAGCAGGGCTGGGATTCAACCTATGAAGGTTGCTCGGAGCCCCATGGCTCTTAACTGGGTGATGAACTTAAGATCTTTAAGACCAAACTTCCTGCAGGTTGTTTGCCTAGGAGGTTGAGCATTTTAAAATTTGTTTTGACCTTGTTTTTTTCTTCAAATTGACACCTTCATTAGCCTTTCCTTCCGTTTGAAGGATTTCTAGATTAGTGGTCGGTCTTGTGAAATAGAGAAGCTTTCCAAAGAAGGGAAGAAGAGGGGCTCGCCTTTGCCATCTTGAATGAGTAGTGGTTTTTATACAGTTGTCCAGAAAGCACATGTAAATGTCAGGTGTAATCCGAGCACCCAGGGATGATGCTTTTTGTTGGATATCCTTCCAGTCTTCCAGTCTTGTTTTCAGCACATATATTTATCTACTAGAAGGAAAGCAGATGAATAAACATAGCATCTTGTGCGGCAGGTGAAAGGAGCCAACACCCCCCGCCCCACCCTGCCCCATCCTGCCCCATCGCAAGCTCATGAAGGCTCATCTGACACCCATTACTCAGGAGCCTACTTATTTCAACTTGGGGCCAGGTACAGAGCTCACGCCTGTAATCCTAGTCTTTTGCAGGGCCAAGGTGGGAGAATTGCTTGAGGCCAGGGTGGAAACCAACCTGAGCAAAAGAGCAAGACCCTGTCTCTATCAAAAATTTAAAAATTACTTGAAGTCGTAGCCCACACCTGTAGCCCCAGCCACCTCCTTTTTATTCCCCCTGAGTTCTGTCTCAGGATCTAAAGACCCTTCTTTTTTTTCTTTTCCTTTTTCTTTTTTTTTTTTGAAATGGAGTCTCTCTCTATTGCCAGGCTGGAGTGCAGTGGCGCGATCTCGGCTCACTGCAACCTCCGCCTCCTGGGTTCTAGCAGTTCTCCTGCTTTGGCCTCCTGAGTAGCTGGGATTACAGGCATGTGCCACCATACCCGGCTAAATGTTTTTGTATTTTTAATAGAGATGGGGTTTCACCATGTTGGCCAGGCTGGTCTCAAACTCCTGACCTTGTGATCCATCTGCCTTGGTCTCCCGAAGTGCTGGGATTACAGGCATGAGCCACTGTGACCAGTCTAAAGACCCTTCTTTAAAGCATACCATGAGGTAACAAAAGTAAGCTGTAGAGCAGTATATGAAGTATGACCTCCTAAGACACTCTGTAAAACATCACTGTAGATCACCGCAGTCAGGCAGACCCAGTGATTGACAGTAAGGCCGCCCTCGTGGTCATCATAGGGATGAGGGAGAGGAGATAAGATGATTTACAATAGTCAGTTTTTCTCAAAATGAATTATTATTTTTTTAAAAAAAGACAACTCCATGATGTGGAGGTTGAGAAGGGCAGGGGAGATGGGGCAATCAGAAGCTTCCCTGGCATGGCTGGAGCTCTGCCAGGAACCCTGCCTGGGTCGGTGGGGGAGAGGCCAACAGGTGCTTGCTGGAGGGCCCTGCAGAGGCCTGACTTTCCTGCCTGGACCCTGGCACATTGTTGGTGTTGAGTCAGTGTGCAGTTTAATTGCCTGAGACGAATGGCATTAGGGAACGCGGCAGCTGAGTTTGAGTGGCGAAGATGATTTATTTCACTGCTTAGAAGAAAGTTGCCTTTGGTTGAAATGGCACTTAACACCTTCCCGTATTCACTGGCACATAACACATCATTTAACGCCCTAAAAGTATGCAGTAGTGACCAACCGAGGGGTGTTGGCCTCACGGGTAAATGGCCTGCCACTCTGTGCAGTGGGGGCTTGGCATCCTGCCACTGGGCCTCGATCCTGTTGAGGCTGTATTGGGAAGAAATGCTTTTCCCTATAAAGCTTATAAACAATGTTCCACACATACATGATGAAACATTAAACTTTTTAGAAGTGTTCTCATGTAGTTGGCATGTTTCTCGTCTCCACCTGCACGCCACTCTTGGGTGCCAGCCTGTCTGGCATTTTGGAAATGCATCCCCAGGAATTTCATTGTGCATATCCCTCAGTTGAACAAGTAATAGAAGTGGGAATGCGGCCTGTATCTAAAGAGGAGTATTGTTATTATTATGGCTTTCAAATAATTTTTTCCCACCCGATTGCCGCCGGGGTGATTTTGTTTTGCATGGACATCTGAGTATGTGTGAGTGAGGCTTTGGGTGAGCCGTTCCTGTTACAGAGTCTTGTGAACTCAATTTGATAACCACGTTTTTAAATAGAACCGTAATTAAGAAGGAGGAGAAGATTGAGAAGAAGGAGGAAAAAAAGCCTGAAGACATTAAAAAGGAAGAAAAAGACCAGGATGAGCTGAAACCCGGACCTACAAGTCGGTCTAGAGTCACCAAATCAGGTGATGAGAGCCTTTTAAGTGCTAGTGGAAGGGTAAGGCCAAGGCCTGGCATGGGTGGTCAGTAGGTGGGGTTCCGAGGGAAGATGAGGACAGCGAGCTCTGGTGACATGGCTGTTTCGCTGTTCGTATGTCACCGTTGAAGAAACAAGAGTCTGTTGATGAAATGGCTTAAAGGAGTTTCCATACAACACCAGGAATCCAGAAGTGCTTGGGACTCAGGGCTTAACGTGTATTGCTGAACTCAGCTGCCTGAGTTCTGGCTTTCTCAGGGCCTTTGGCTGATTGTAGTGTGGGATTCGCAAGAGTGAGTTGTCCAAGTTTCTTGTAACTAACCTGATGCTATTTTGCAGGTGTGCAGTCAAGTTTTTCCCACATTATGTTAAAGCTGGAGGTAGTAAAAATACAGAGAAAACTGAAACCTCCAAGCATTTGTTGAAGTGGTTGTATTTGGACGATGCCACTTCTGTTGTCATTTTGTAAAAGTTCATTGTGCTTTACACCTTTGAATCTCTATGAGACTCAGAATGTTTTGTGGCAAAAAAAATAAGCCAACTCCACCTCCCCCATCAAGGAAGAAAAAAAACAGAAACAAAACCCAGCCATCTGGAGCATTGAAATTTGGTACAGCACATTACAAGCTGGATCTTCAGCTCTCAGGCTAATTTACCCAGAGTCTCATGAGGAACGTGTTTTTAAAATGTTCCTCAAGTATTATAAATCTCCCCAAATAAGTCATTGTTCCAGTGCTTAGAGCCTGGTGGTTCTGTTGTCAGGAGAGAGAATTGGTTGGGAAGCCTTTATTGCTGGAAATGAATGGAGGGAAGCCCACCCGTCTGGCAAGGCACTCCCTCAGAGCTGCAGCGTGATTCCGAGCACGGACTGGATACTGCAGAGCTTCACAGAACATCAGGGAGGAGTGACAGCACAGACCAGCTCCAGAGCTGTGGGGTTTAGTGTGGAGGGTCACAGAGGGCTCTGCGGGACGGCTGTGCCTGTGTGCGTGCTGCGGGTTTAAGCTGTAGGTTGGGAACAGGTCCCTCCAGTTGTGCAAAGACCCATGAGGGAGCCCCGTTGTGCTGTGCCCGCGTTACTGTGTTGCTCACAATAGATGAGAAATAGAGGCTCCCAAGGCTGGTGTCAGTCACTTGACTCGCACCTTGTGTGTCCAGAGTCCATCAGAGCGCTGTTCACTGCAGGAAGTTGGGGCGTCCACAGGTTTTCATAGTTTGCTGTGTTTTGTCCTGAAGGAAGCAGAGGAATGGAGCGGACGGTCGTGATGGATAAATCAAAAGGAGAGCCCGTCATTAGCGTGAAAACCACCAGCAGGTCCAAAGAGAGAGTGAGTATTGCCGCCACCATCTCAGGGCCAGCTGTTTCTCACGATGGCTCCACGACCATTTGATTCGCATTATGAAAACAGTGCTGTTTTGCCTTTAAAATCTTAAAGAGTTCTTTGAGGTTTGTAGGAGGCGTGATAATTGTGTAGATTGTAGATACACACACGTGAATCCTGGCGCTTTCTGCAGAGCAGTGCCCCTCCGTGTTTGCTTTCCTCCATGTGTTGGCCCCGTACTGGCTCCTGACTGGGATGTGCCACCTTCCGACAGAGCATTGGTTCACACAGCAGCTCCACCATAGGCTGGGATGGGCCAGACCCAGGCTTTTCAAGCTGGAAGGCGGGTCCTACTCTTTGGTTGACTTAATAGCAGGTTACTTTCTTTCATTGATTTTCTAGTTTCTATTAAATTAACCAAAAAGTTAGAGACCAGCCTAGGACAGTGTTGGTCATGTTATCAGATCAGGAGCTGCCCCTCTCGAGTTGTGCGCACAACTAGATGAAATAGCATCTCATTTGTGTTTTTCACTCTGGAAAACAATAAAAACCTCTGCTTCCCAGCTGCAGGTTCTAGCTAAGATGTTCATGAGGTGACAGTGCTTTTTTAATGAACGCAGAGTTCACCGTATTCAGCCAGGACCACTTTGTGTTGTTAAGACTTAACTTTTTTTTTTTTTTTTTTTT
>NW_012115377.1:2876044-2880238 GCF_000951035.1 Colobus angolensis palliatus | reverse complement strand
TTTTTTTTTTTTTTTGAGACGGAGTCTTGCTGTGTTGCTCAGGCTGGAGTGCAGTGACGTGATCTCACTCATTGCAACCACTGCCTTCTGGGTTCAAGCGACTCTCCTGCCTCAGCCTCTCAAGTAGCTGAGATTACAGGCACGCACCACCACACCAGGCTGATTTTTGTACTTTTAGTAGAGACGGGATTTTGCCACGTTGACCAGGCTGGTCTCCAACTCCTGACCTCAAGTGATCCACCCGCCTCAGCATCCCAAAGTGCTGGCTGGGATTACAGGTGTGAGCCACCGCGCCCAACCAAGACTTAGTTTTTAAAATGAACATTTGGATTTTATAAAGTATCGATTCCTAATGTCATTTTTCACATGAAAATCATAAGATAGAGAAATCTAGAGTAGAACATTGAAAAAGATCCATAATCTTACCCCCATGTCACTGTGATGTTGAAAAATAAATAGTGACCACATGTGCGTGATTAGAACATCTGGTCAGCTCGGGGAGATGCAGCACGGGCATACTAAAGCCTCCGTGTGTCCGATTGGGCTCCTCGGCTTCCTCTGCACACAAGTCCCCTGTGCGTGCCGTGGGACCACAGACAGAGGATGTGCTGGAGCTTGCATTTTCTGTGTAATATGCCATGGAGGTCTCTACATACAGACATGTAGGGTTTGGCCTTTTTCCTTTTTGCTTTTTTTTTCTTTTAGCTTTTACATACTATTTTTATTTTATGGATAATATTTACCTATTAAAAAATAAAGGGTGGGGGTGTCTCACTTCGTTGCTTAGCCTGGCTTCAAGTGATTCTCTTGCGTTGACCTTCCAAACTTGCTGGATTACAGGTGTGAGCCACTACCCCCAGCTTCTTTTAACTTTTAAATTTTGAAATAAAGTGCTGTTCAGAAAGGTTGTGGAGGGGACTTAAATCTCCTGTGTGTGTTGCACCTGCCAGGTCACTAGTAAGTGGCTAAGCTGGCCTGAGAACCCAGGAGTGCTGGCACTGTTGCCTGCTGTGCTGCCCACTGTGCAGTGGTATGTGGGCACCTGTCCCCTTCTTACTCCACTGCAGTGTGTGTAAGACATCTGCTCGTCTCATAGGCAAAGCGTGCCATCAAAGTGCTGGGGGATATCTCCCTGTGTGTGTGTGCCCCTTCCTCCCCAGCCTGCATTGTATTAATAATTGGTGTAATGTCTCCGCCTTGACCTTTGCCTGTCTTTCTGTTGGGTTGGTTTGTCTTTCATTGCTTGCTCTTTCTCTCCTGTGGGAGCTAATTAGGAAAATAAGCTGAGTAGCTTTTTAACAATATCATGTCCCAAGCCCCTGCCCCAGAGATTCTGTGTGGATCATCAGGAGGCCTCAGGTTCTGTGTTGTTTAAAAGCTTCCTGGGAGGGTCTGATGTGTCTAGTTTGGGTGAGGCCTTGGAGAACCTTGAAATGGGAGTCAGTCGTTACAGCTCTGAGCTTTATGCCACAGATAGAAAATGATGAATGTAGGCTGGGTGCGGGTGGCTGACGCCTGTAATCCTGGCACTTTGGGAGGATGAGGCAGGCGGATCACTTGAACTCAGGAGTTTGAGAACAGCCTGGACAACAGGGCGAAACCCCGTCTCTACAAAAATAGAAAAATTAGGCATGGTGGTGTGCACCTGTGGTCTCAGCTACTCAGGAGGCTGAGGTGGGAGGATCACTTGAGCCTGCAGTGAGCCGTTGCACTCCAGCCTGGGCAACAGAACCAGACTGGGTCTCAAAAAAACCAAAAACCTACCCAAAATAAATTACAGACGTTGGCTATTAGTGTTCTGTACCTTATTAGGAGCACCGTTTTGCATTAAAGCATTTTGGCATATTTTATTTATTTATTTATTTATTTGAGACGGAGTCCTGCTCTGTTTCCCAGGCTGGAGTACAGTGGTGCGATCTCAGCTCACTGCCACCTCCGCCTCCCAGGTTCAAGTGATTCTTTTGCCTCGGCCTCCTGAGTAGCTGGGATTACAGGCATGCGCCACCATGCCCAGCTGACTTTTGTTTTTTTAGTTGAGACGGGGTTTCACCATATTGGTCAGGCTGGTCTTGAACTCCTGATGTCATGATCTGCCCACCTTGGCCTCCTGAAGTGCTGGGATTACAGGCGTGAGCCACTGCGCCCGGTCTGGCATGTTCTATTTAGAGCTGTCTGCCTGAGTCCTGAGCCAGCAGTTGAGATGTGAAACATGCAGTCTGCCCTCCAGCTGTCCAAACAGCTGGCCTGACTGCTGTCCCCCTCTGAACTAATGGCCACAGTGGCCCTGTGCGGATGTGCCCCGTGGCTCTCAGAGGCCTAGGTTTGCTTTGGATTATGTGAGTCCTTGGCTGTGCTATGCTAGAAAAACTGTGCCTGTAGGTTTTTTGAGGCATGGACCAACCTCTTCTCTTCCATGAATGCCCCTTGACATTTGAAAGCAGGATTCTGGATTAGGCAGTAAAACGCAAACTTGGAGGGAAGCAGCCTGTGCTTGGGCCTCTGGTCTGGAGACCACAGCCTTCCATCTACACCATGTGGGGCCAAAGAATCTTAGTCTCATCCACACGTGCATAATCTCCATTGTGTGTTTGTTGCAATCATTTTCCTGACATTAATAAACCAGTTTTGGTAAACAGAGCTCCAAGAGTCAGGATCGCAAGTCAGAAAGCAAAGAAAAGAGAGACATCTTGTCGTTTGATAAAATCAAAGAACAAAGGGAGAGAGAGCGCCAGAGGCAGCGGGAACGGGAGATCCGAGAAACGGAGAGGCGGCGGTGAGTGGAACTGGGTGGGGTCGTGGGCTGGTGGTTTCCTCTGGGGGTGGCTGTCCTTCTCCCAGCTGTACTTGGAGTGAGGAGTCTGTGTGCCCGAGAGCCAGTGCCTGGGCCGGCGGGTGTCATGCTTCGCCTGGGTCCTTGAGGCAGGGGCCAGCACCTGTTCACACATGAGCCGCCAGACATGCCAGGTGGCATGAAAGTCATCAAAGGGCCAGGTGCAGTGGCTCACACCTGTATCCGAGCACTTTGGGATGCCAGGGCCAGAGGATCACTTGAAGCCAGGAGTTCCAGACCATCCCAGGCAATGTAGCGAGACCCCACCTCTACAAAATATTTACAAATTAGCTGGGCATGGTAGCGCGCACTTGTAGTCCCAGCTACTCAGGAGGTTGAGGTGGGAAGATCGCCTGAGCCCAGAAGCTCAAGGCTGCAGTGAGCCATGATCACAACACTGCACTCCAGACTGGGTGACAGAGTGAGACCCTGTCTCGGAATAAAGTCAGGGAAGCCCTTTACAGTATATGGGGTTTGGCTATCTATGTTGCCAGGCTGATCTTGAACTCCTGGGCTCAAGCAATCCTCCTGCGTCAACCTCCCTAAGTGCTGGATTACATGCTGAGCCTTCTGCTGGCTCAAAGTCTATTTTTGCCCCTCCTCTGGTGTTGGACCTTGGCCGGTGCGCAAAACCCAGCCGTGTGTGGCTCTGATGGGATGGGATGGTCCCTGGGTGCTGAGGTCTCGGTCTTCCCTGTTGAAACCTCTCACACAAGGTCAGAAACTGCAAGCCGAGTCCAGTTGTCATTTTGCCACGGCTCCACTCTGGGCTGTGGTCTTGAAGGTTTGTCCCTCTCTGCCTTGACATTCGGCCTTTTCCTGCGGGATACCCGGCGTTCTCTTGTCTTTTTTCCTCAAATATTGCTCAGTAAAGCAAAAGCTGTGCTCATAGCATTTGGAAAATGTTCTTGAGCGAACCTAGAAATGTTGCCAGCTGTGCTGCCTTTGCTTTTCTTGAGGTGACTTTCTTAAGTAAGGTAACCCCCTGCACGCGCAGCTTTAGGGAAACCCAGCGAGCTTTTGGATCCAGTGTTTTTTTCTGCTTCCAATTCACACCCAGTTTTGGGCAGCGGGCTTTTTCTCCGTGGAGGCTCACACAGGGAGTTCAGAGCAGCCTCGCCTGTCCCCGCAGGGAGCGCGAGCAGCGGGAGCGGGAGCAGCGCCTGGAGGCCTTCCATGAGCGGAAGGAGAAGGCCCGGCTGCAGCGGGAACGCCTGCAGCTTGAGTGCCAGCGCCAGCGGCTGGAGCGGGAGCGCATGGAGCGGGAGCGACTAGAGCGGGAACGCATGCGCGTGGAGCGTGAGCGCAGGAAGGAGCAGGAGCGCATCCACCGCGAGCGCGAGGAGCTGCGGCGGCAGCAGGAG
>NW_012115377.1:2863503-2875994 GCF_000951035.1 Colobus angolensis palliatus | reverse complement strand
AGCGCGAGGAGCTGCGGCGGCAGCAGGAGCAGCTGCGCTACGAGCAGGAGCGGCGGCCGGGGCGGAGGCCCTACGACCTGGATCGGTGAGTCCCGCCCAGAGCGCGGGCAGGATGGAGGCCAGCGTGGCAGCGGTGTTCACCCTTCCAGTAGAACAGCGGCTTCCCTTCAGTCCCTGTCGGGGGGGCGGGATGGGGAGATTGAAATTTGATATGGAGCATCCGCCCTGGGGACCCCCTGTAGATCTCACTGGCTGCTGCAGGTTTATTAGTTCACTGTCACCACTCGAGGCTGTGTAGCATCTCCCCTAACTTGAGTTATTCTGGGAAACTTGATGGCTGCCACTTGCTGAAGGGTTTGTGATGCTTTTCCTCTCCACTTCCCCGTGGAGCGTGACTGTTCTCTGTCTTGCGAGACAACCGAATGCCCATTAGGCCCAAGTTGGCCACCGCTGTCTCTGCCAGTCTCGTGTCCTTGTAGACAGAGAGGCAGAGCAGGCGCTGTGGAAAAGGAAATTGCCTCTGGTTTAGAAAGTAGGTTTATTGCTCTCCAGCTACCTGGAACGGCTTAATTGACAGTCACCCGTCACCCCACTCTCCGTGAGCCTAGTTTTCTGGTAAAAATCAAGAGGAAGATAATTGGATGCCATCCGGAGCTGTGTGTAGCTCACTATCACCTCATCTAATTCTCTTTGCTTTTGCAAGAAACTCAGAGGGAGATTCAGGCTCCCACGGAAGGCAGGGAAAGTAAAAATGTGGCAACTCGAATGCTATTCCAGAAGAATCAGATATTTCATTTCACTTGCATTTGTGCTCATGAGTGGAGATCAAGGTATTAACAGTCTCATAAGACAGTGAGCTCACAGCAGTGCTCCTTTCGGGACTGTTGGATGAGAATACAAGTGTACCTCTCGGCTGTTAATGGGGGTTTTAATCTTATCAAATCAAAGCAATGATGATCGAGTGTTTAGAGATTAATCCTGCAGGGCATTTTAAACGATATTGGGTCTGGGGAGGGAGCTCCCCTCCCCACGTCCACCTCCTTCCTTTTTCTCCTCCTTTCATAAATGGAATATGCATTCTTTTAAAATAAAAACCAGACGAGATGATGCCTATTGGCCAGAAGGAAAGCGTGTGGCGATGGAGGACAGATACCGTGCGGACTTTTCCCGGCCGGACCACCGCTTCCACGATTTCGATCATCGAGACCGGGGCCAGTACCAGGACCATGCCATCGACAGGTCAGCGGTCCCGTCCCCTCCTTTAGCCACAGTGATTGTGGGCACTGGGGCATCCAGCTGACCCATTCTCAGCCCAGTGCAGGGGTTTCTGTGTGCTCTGAAGCCTCATTTACTTCTGAGATGCACAGTGGGTAACTCTGACCTTGCACAGAACTTGAGCGAGTTGCTGGAATTGGCGGCTGTTTACAGAATCCCCAGCTTGCCTCATAGGAAGGCATCTCAGAGCTTGTTCCAGCCGCTGACTCTTTTCACAGGTGCCCAGGAGGGACCTAGGTGCAGGCCCCCCACACCGAGCTCTCTCGTGAAGCAGCGATGTTTGTCAACACAACCTTGTTCTGGGTTTCATAGCTTCCTGGGAGGTCTCTCCATAGCTCCTCCCCCTCTCCGTTGGCGCAGCTGAGGAGAGGCATGACCTGAGGCATGCTGGGGCTTTGGGGCTTTCGTGCCTGGACAACCAGCAGAGCTTCTTGTGCCCGAGAGCTACCAGAGAATTGATGGAGGACGTGCAAAATTTCTCATGAGGCCTGTTTTGCATTTCGAGGGTCTGGGTGGGCTTTTTAGCCTTTTGAAATGAGGAGTACATCTAGTTTATTAAGAAGACAGCACTTGGTTTTCCAGTTTAAGAGTCCTGTCTTTGGGCTCCCCTCAGCTGCACATCTCTGACCCATTTCCCCGTTCATTGGCTCCTTTAGAAGGAGTGTCAGAGTGGGCAGAATGGGAAAGGGAGGCTGAGAGGCCACACTCTTAATTCTGCTGGATTTTGGGATGGAGTTGGTGTGAATTTTGGCAAGTCCCACGCGTTGGGTCAGACCAAAGATTAGGGATCGTTGGAGGCCTCTGTCCCTGTTCTCCTGACTGAGCGCTCTCCGAGGAATTTTAGTTCAGTGAGATCTGTATTCCTTTCTCTTTAGGATCCGACTTCGTTCCTGCCCCCGGAGAAAAGCCTTTTGATTTGAGCTAGCTTTTTTCTTTTTTCCAGGCCAGTTATACTTTTCATGTGATGGGATGGAATAAGTATTCCAGTCGTGAAACTTGCCTGACCTGCAGAAATGTGTAGTAGTGCCCGGCGCTGTTTGAACAGAGTCTTTTCCTTTTGCAGGAGGGAGGGTTCGAGGCCGATGATGGGAGACCACCGGGATGGGCAGGTGAGTAGAGCCCCGATGCCAAGCCCTAGGGCCCCTGTGCTGCTGTGCGGGCACAACCCACCATTTCTAATCAGGCGGCCGCTTTATCCCAGAGAGGTGGCAGTTTAGCATGTGTGGCGGGGATGGACGTGTGGGTTCTGGCCAGTGACTAGAAGCACAAATATTTAGCGGGACGTGGTAGCTCACGCCTGTAATCTCAGCACTGTGGGAGGCTGAGGTGGGTGGATCACCTGAGATCAGGAGTTCGAGACCAGCCTGGCCAACATGGTGAAACCCCTGTGTCTACTAAAAATAAAAAAAATTAGCCGGGCGTGGTGGCAAGTGTATGTAGTCCCTGCTACTCGGGAGCCTGAGGCTGGAGAATCGCTTGAACCCAGGAGGCGGAGGTTGCAGTGAGCTGAGATCGCACCATTGCACTCCAGCCTGGGCAACAAGAGCGAGAATCTGTCTAAAAACAAAAAAATTGTGTAAATATTTGATTGTTTTGTAATGTGCAAGTTTCTGTCATTTTCAAATATGCCGGGCTTGTTCTTCCTTTTATCCAGTAGAAACCTCAAGTGTCTCTTCATTGTCCACTTGCTCAGGGAGCCTTTGGGTCTTGGTGCCTGTAGCGTGCCCCTAAGAACCCAAATGGTGATTGTCATTTAGCCCACATGTGCCAGGGTCGGGGGGATGGGGGAGGCTGGGATTCTCCATGTTTCAAGTCCATGCTGGGTGGGCACTGGGGGCTGAAGACCACAAGAGTGGTCCCTAAGTCTCTGTGGTGCCATGCGGGTGCCCCGTGCGTGGTGGCAGGGTGTGAGTTCTGAGAAAGCAACAGCCTGGTGGAGAGGTAGGAGGTGGGTGGCGGAGTAATGGCCTATGGCGGCAGGCAGCACCTGCCTGCTTCGTGACTGCTGGCTCCTCTGTGCAGAGTTGGTTGGCCAGGGAGGCTGCAAGTGTAGCCCTGCCACAGCACAGGGGTGCTGACCCGCCCGAGGGCACTCCTGTTATCAGAAAGGAGGCAGTGCCCAACTCCTCAGAGAAGATAGGGCTCGGTGACATCTTAGTGGACCTTGAGCAGAGCTGTTGAGGGCAGTAACACCAGGGCTCCCCACGCTCCTGGGGCAGCTCATGGCAGTGATGCAGCTGTAGGGGTGCGAGGAGGGGAGCCAGGGAGCAGAGGGTCAGCGAAGCACGGCCCACCGGGCCTGAGGCCTCGCCCTGCCATCTTCTCTTGGCTCCGGCCCACCTGCCGCCCTGGGGCCTTCGGTAGACAGTCCCCCTGGAAGGTGGGCCTATGTAGGTGACGTGGTCAGTGTCACCTTGTCCCTCTCCTGCCTTCCAGCACTATGGAGATGACCGCCATGGCCACGGAGGACCCCCAGAGCGCCACGGCCGGGACTCCCGTGATGGCTGGGGGGGCTACGGCTCCGACAAGAGGCTGAGTGAAGGCCGGGGTCTGCCCCCTCCCCCCAGGTTAGTGAGTGAGCCCCAGTCGGGTGGCGAGCATCTGTCCTAGCCTGGGAAGAGGTTGGTGCCTGGCCGGGCATGTCCCCAAGGTTTGATTTCAGCTAGGGCAGCTTTAGGATGGACTACCATGGGTCCTGCCATTTGAAACTCCTGACTCAGAAAGTCCAGGTTCTCAAGAAGAAAGCGCAGAACAGGCTCTCAGGGATGGAGCTGTCCAGGTCGCCCAGCATGGCCCATCCCCATTCCTGAGCTGGGGACCGCCTGCAGTTGTAAACGTCTCGATCACAGGAGCTGCGTTCCCACTGGGAGAGACAGTGCAGAAGCTCTTAGTCCTGCCCCGTCCCTGGTAGAGCAGCCTTGCTCTACCTCCACGTTGCCTCTTTACATGTGTCTTCCTCGGGTTTTCTCTCTGACCCCTAGTTGGTCTGGGGTGGGGCTTCTCAACCCTGCCCTGCCTATTAGAATCGCTTATGGGGACCCTCCCCTCAGAACTCAGGGCTGAGGACACTAGGCCAGGTCCTCCATAGGTGTTCAAAGCCACCTTCACCAGACTGCAGCTGTGGGGGCTGTCCTGAGTCTCGTCAGCATTGTTGGGGTGCAGGGCTTGTCTGGGAGGACTCTGGGTGCCTCTCTGGTTGCTTTGGCCAGCTGCGGTCACCCCTGCCTGTTTGCCCTGTTGCTGCCTGGACTGGCCGTGAGGAGGCTGGTGGCAGGACCACTTTGCAGTTGCTGCCCTGCTTTCCTCTGTGGGCTGAGTGTCCTGTCTGTCTCCAGCCCCAGTCCAGGGCTGCCTTGGCCCCCCCGTTGCCGCAGAGTGGGTTTTGGCTCCCTGTGCTCCCCCGTCCATCCCTCCCTCTGCGCTGAGAGGCTCTTCCACCTCTGCCAGGGACTTGGACTCAGCCGTGCCGAGTGTCCCACCTGAAGCTTCTCCTGCATCTCTGGGCAGCACAGACGGGGGCAGTGCTCGGATCAGTTGGTGTAAAGTGTTCTCTTCTGGGTGACCTCATTAGCATTCCTGTCCTACCACTTAGTGGGTTTTGTGGTAAATGCCTTGGGAATGTAAATGGGAAACTCATCCTCAGAATCAAAGACACAGTGAGCAGTGGCTGGGCACGGTCGGGTCACCAAGGGCAGGTGCCCCACGCGTGCTTTTCACTCCCTCCAGGGCGGTATTGCACTTGCCTGGCAGGTGTGTGTTGGGGGCTCCGATGACCTCTCTCGGGCCTGTGGGCTCACTTGGCCTGACTGTCACTGCAACCGGCAACCCACAGCAGGCAGGCACTCATGCAGACTGGGTCTGGCTGCTTTCCTGCACGGCCACTTAGGACTCAGGACACTGGACTCAGATTTTCATCTCCTAGAGTTTCTGTCTGAAACTTTAAAAAAATAGCTTTCTTGAAGTATAATTCACAGGACACGTACTTCCCATTTCACGTGTGCAGTCATTGGAGGTTTGCATGTGCGTGGATCTGTGCAGCCATCCCCAAGGCCAATTCTGAAGCATTTTCATCATGTCAGAAGAAACCCTGCTCCTCTTAGCAGCCACACCCCCTTCTCCCCTGCCCTTGGTAGCCGCGGGTTCCTTTCTGGCCCTGGATTTGCTGTCTTGAGTCATTTCTTGGCCTGCGCGGCGTGCCTGCTGGGCCTGGCTTCTCCCTAAGTCTCGTGTATTGAGGGCTCATCTCCACATGCTGCCTGGGCCAGCGCTTCCGTCCTAGTTAAGGCTGAACACTCCATGGTCCGGACACACCACGTAGTGTTATCTGCTCATCAGTTCATGGGCGTTGGGGTCCATCTCCCTTTGGCTGTTAGGAATCCTGCTGCCAGGAACATTCATGCACAGATGTCTTTGGTCATGTTTTCGTTTCTGTCAGGTGGGACTGGGTTGCTGGGTCGTGGTAATTCTGCCCTTAACTTTTTGAAGAACCACCAAACTGTTTTCCACAGTGGCCACACCATTTTACATTTCCACCAGCAGTGGACGAGGGTTCTTCCCTTTCCTCACACCCTCCATGGTGCGTGTTACCGTGTGATTCTAGCATCCCAGCCCGGGGAGGGAGTGTCTCGGTGTGTGCCTTGGATTGGCATTTCCAGGTGGCGTTGAGCACCCTCTCATGTGCTTACTGGCACATCTGTCTTTGGGGAAATGTCACTTCCCATGATTTGCCCACTCGTCTGCAGCCCTTGCTTTGTGGCATGATCCACCACGCGGCTGAGGTCAGGGTAGATGCGCCTGCTCCCGGCGCGACCCTGGAGGCTCATCAGACGGCTGCATGTCTGCTTTTTTTTTTTTGGCAAAGGGGTGGCCGTGACTGGGGAGAGCACAACCAGCGGCTGGAGGAGCACCAGGCGCGTGCCTGGCAGGGTACCATGGACACAGGCGCGGCCAGCCGGGAGCACGCCAGGTGGCAAGGTATGGGGCTGGCTCCGGGGACGAGGGTGGCTGTGGCCCCCCCCACGTGTCCAGGGGCTTCCTTAGAGATGGAGTGTTTGCAGACCCTTCTTCTCTTCTAGGTGGCGAGAGGGGCCTGTCGGGGCCCTCGGGGCCGGGGCACATGGCAAGCCGCGGTGGAGTGGCGGGGTAAGGCGTGTTGTCCGAGGAGGACAGTGGTTTGCTCCTGCTCCTCACTTCCTCTCCCGTTTTTGCATGTTTGATCAGCTGGCTGGGTTGGATGTTTTGAAAACAAAGCAAAAAGTAGCTCTTTGCAATTTATTCAAATAACGCTTTTCAGTTACCTGGAATACAATGTGTGATGATGATTTTTCTCACCTGGAAAAAAAAACCCAAGCGCTCTAAAGGCTGCGGGACCATTACTGACCCATGTTACGATGAAAACACTGAGCACTTCAAGGGGAAAAAATGTCTGACTTTGTTCCTAGGCGAGGCGGCTTTGCACAAGGTGGACATTCCCAGGGCCACGTGGTGCCAGGTGGCGGACTGGAAGGTGGCGGAGTGGCCAGCCAGGACCGGGGCAGCAGAGTCCCGCACCCACACCCCCATCCGCCCCCGTATCCCCACTTCACCCGCCGCTACTAAGTCCCACTCACTGCGAGTTGTCAGGTGGGCAGATGCACTGTTGAATCTGGTAGCCAAGGTTCCCTTGAACTTGGGGGATCTTTTTAAAAGCAAAGCAAATCCTGCCACCGTGTTGTAGCTCAATACAATGTGAACTCACTTTTTTTTTTTTAATAAATGTGTTCTTGTTCTGCCGTTTTTAAATCAAGGTTTCTGTTAACGAGGCATTCCATTTTCCATTAATAAAGTTTACCATTCGCAGTCTTGGCGTGCGTGTGCACGTGCGTGAGTCCTCGTGGCCACAGAGCTCGGGATGGGACTGACCCTGGGCACAGTGCTGTGACCGCATGTTGACTGTTGGCTCTACCAGGCGCTGCTAAAAGTCTTTTGCCTGCATCATCCAACTGTATTCTCATAACCACCCCAGGAAGTGGGGCGTCCAGGTCCCCATCATTGGATGATGAAACTGAGGCTGGGGAGTCAGCCCATGGGAACTAGGAATTTTTTAGGGGGTGCTGTGCGCCGTGGGGTCCTCAGACCAATCCCTTTACACCGAGCCTGTCTCTGTGTGGGTAGTGGTGAAGGCTTGCCAGGCCCTGGGGAGCCTTCCCCCTGCCACCTCAGTATGGGGCTGTGTCCCATGCTGGTGTGTGGTGGGCTCTTTCGGGAAGGCTGCATGTGTGGTGGGCCCGCCCTCCGCTGGCTGCCTAGTGTGTCCATTCAGTGCCTGCTGCCAGCAGCTGGACAGGAATGGGATGGCGCTGACTCGGCAATGGGCCCAGGTGGTAGAGCTAGTCCCTCCGTTCTTCTGGAAATGTCCATTTGTCTGCAAAAGTGCATTTGAGTATGATGCCTATTTGCTTCCCTAAAGACTGTGTCAGACGAGGCACCTCACTCGCCAGGGTAGCCCGCAGGCTGCCAGCCCATGTGCGCAGCCCTCCGTGCCAGGTCCCTGCAGGGGCTGACCACTGTGAGGCGCAGCTGTCCTCTTCAGAACTGGTACATGAGCGGAGCTGATGCTGGCCAAGGGTGGGGGCTGCAGGTGTCTTGGGGCAGAGGATGGTGCATGGGATCTGCCTAGTGCCCTCTTGGCGGGAGGGGCAACCCAGCCCGGTGTGGTGGTGTGGTGAGAGTTAACTGGGAGGACCACCTACTGGGGACCTCTTTCCCTCCCCTCTGTATCTAGGACAGCCCCTCCTCCAACTGCTGGTTCTGCTGGAGTTCCCCATGCCCCCACTGGGAAGTTAAGTTTTAAAAAAGCCATGTGAAAATCCAGCCCAGCTTGCCGCAGACGCAGACACCGGAGCATGAAAGGCAGGTTGGCCCTGGCCCTCGGCGTCTTGTCTAGGCCTGAGCCTCCGTGAACGCATTCGGGAGCCTCCCTGACGGCGGCTTCTGGAGTCGTTTTCCAATGACGGGTAGACTGGGCGCCACGCCACCTCCTTGTTGCACACGGGGGTCTTCGTGGCTTGCCTGTCTACCCCACAAGCCAGAGTCTAGAAATCGGGGTTGAGAGCTTCCCCGTTGGGCAATAAAAGGTAGGCCCAGCCTGCATTGAGGAGGCAGCCTGGGATTGGGAGCAGGCCCCGTTTTCAGATCTCTGTCTCGGATGTCACGGAGCACCCCTTCCTGGAGGTGGGCGTGGCCTCCTGAACTATGAAGCAGCGGCTCAACAACTACCAGGCCACCCTATGGGAGCTGGAAAGGGAGCCAATCCCACTGGACATCCTGCGGGGGCAGAAGAGCCCTGCCCTTTCCTGCGAGCCAGGCCTGGAACGAGCTCTGTTCCACGCAGAAACCAAACACTTGAGTTACCGGGACTGCTGTCACAAAGCACCATAAACTGGCTAAGGAAGCTCATTGGCTGTCAGTTCTTGAAGCCAGGAGTCAGAGATCTGGGTGTGGGCAGGGCTGCGTCTTTCCCAGGCTATGTGGAAGAATCCTTCCTGAGCCTCCTAGCTTCTGACAGCTGCCGAGTGCCTCTGGCCGTTCCTTGGCTTGTAAACACATGGCCCAGTCTCGGCCTCCATCTTCATGGGGCCTTCTTCCTGTGAGCGTGTTTATGTCCTGGTTTCTGGTTTCCCCTTTTTTTTTTTCCTTTGGAGACACAGTCTCACTCTGTCACCCAGGCTGGAGTGCAGTGGCACGGAAACTTCCGCTTCCCAGGTTCAAACGATTCTTGTGCCTCAGCCTCCTGAGTAGCTGGGATTACAGGTGCCCGCCACCACACCCAGCTAATTTTTGTATGTTTAGTAGAGACAGGGTTTCACCCTGTTGGCCAGGCTGATCTCAAACTCCTGACCTCAAGTGACCCACCCATCTCGGCCTCCCGAAGTGCTGGGATTACAGGTGCGAGCCACCGCACCTGGCCTGTTTCTTTAATAATTGAGTGTAGGTACGTTATATTAACTCTTATTTCAAGAGAGAAAAGGTGGGTGGAACAAAATATGTGTTATGAAAAGGAGATGCTCTGATGGATATATCCTCCCTTCGGGCAGTTGTGTGTGAATCGCGCTGCTGTGAGCATTTATGGATGTGTATGTGTTTGAACACCTGTTTTCCATTCTCCTGTGTATGTACGTAGCACTGGGATTGCTGGGTCCTGTCCTGACTTGTAACTCCCTGTGTTTTACTTCTGGAAGTATAGCCAGACTTCTCCATGGTAGTGGTACCATTATACATTCCTACCGGCACCGCACAAAGATTCCAAATCCCTTTTTTGCCAGACAGAGGGCCTCGTTGTGTGTCCCAGGCTGGAGTGCAGGGGTGCGATCATAGCTCACTGCAGCCCCGAACTCTGGAACTCAAGCCATCCTCCCACCTTGGCCTCCCAAGTTGCCGGGTCTACAGGCATGAGTCACTATGCCTGGCCTTGTATACCATTTGGTGGTGAATTTTGTTATGTTTCATTTCCCATCATTTAAAAGACATTTTTAAAGGGGAGGGGGAGCTGTGGGGCATCACAGAAATGAGAGCCACTGGGGCAGAAAGAAACAGGTAGCTTCTTGAGAATGAGTTTAGGAGCCAACTGCCTGGCACCCAGCCTTCTCACTACTTGCCTGCCCACGGGCAGGTCATAATTACTCTCTGCTTTGGCTGCTTTAACTGGAAGAAGGGAGTAATCACTGTAGTTGCCATATGGGATATTTACAAAGATTAGTTAATCCGCCTAAAAAGCCTGGCATACAGTAAATGCTTAATACATGTTGGCAGGCCCTGGGGAGCCCTATAGGAACAGAACCTCGGGTACTCACATTTCACAGGGGCCTTGGCGAAATGCAATGCCAGAGGTCTGGAGGGGGTTCCAGTGAGGAAATGACCAGCTCCAGCCATACAGAAAGAAAACGGCAGGATCAGAATGAAGACCTTATGGCCTGGCGCGGTGGCTCACGCCTGTAATCTCAGCACTTTCAGAGGCTGAGACAGGTGGGTCACCTGTAGTCAGGAGGTCGAGACCAGCCCGGCCAACATGGGGAAACCCTGTCTCTACTAAAAATACAAATATTAGCCAGACGTGGTGGCAGGTGCCTATAATCCCAGCTACTTGGGAGGCCGTGGCAGGAGAATTTCTTGAACCCTGGCAGGCAGAGGTTGCAGTGAGCTGAGATCATGTCACTTCACTCTAGCCTGGGTGAAAGAGCGAAACTCCATCTCAAAAAAAAGAAAGAAAAAAAATAGAATTAAGACCTTATGAAATGTCTCCACAGTTACAAAAATGTGTCAACTTCACCAATTGCTAAATTTTGTATTCATAAAGATTTCATTACATTTCAAAACAGCTCCTAGGTTAGATTTTCTCATTCCCAAGGAACTCCCGAGCCTCCACGATGATTGCCAATCTCAAATTGCATGCATGACTCCTAGTCGCATAATTTCAAAGGCAAAGTCAGAACAGGGTCTTTTGATTCCAAAAAAATAAAAAATAAAAAACCAACAGCCATGAAGTCGACGTTTAGTGGGGATGCCATGCCTTTTAAAAAACAGGTTTGCTGGATTGAGGGGCGGGGGCGTCCTTGAGTCCCAGTGACCCACGGGAGAGGTGAGGCTGTGCCTCCCTGGTCATACAATGGTGACAAATCAGTGTTCGCATTCTGCTGTCACTGCTGAGTGGGTTCCAACCTCAGCCCTTCAGCCACATCTTTGGCCAGCGGGGTGGACTAGGGGAGCTTTTCTCTCTTTTTTTTTTTTTTTGAGATGGAGCCTGAAAAGGTCCCTTTGTCTTGGAGACCAGTGCGTTCACAGGTCCCAGGGGTTATGACATGGGCATCGTCCGTCACCCTGGGGTACAACAGAATCCACTTTGGGAAGCACCCGATGTGCTTACCCGTCAAGCAAGTTAGACATCTCTAGTCCCCAGGGCCAGCCACCAATTTACACAAAGGACACACACCGGCGTCACACACCATCACCAACCAACCCAGACATACCCCGGTGCGGCTTCTCGGGAAACCGGAGTCAATCCCTGGGAAGCGTGGAAGAAGGTTCTGAGTCCAAGGGAGGCTGAGACCCGCCCAGAGGCAGCGAGCCATGGAGCTGAGGCTCCAGGCCAGGGTCCCTGCTCCTCAGCCTCCCTGGATGGCCGGGCGCCCCACGCCAAGGTCACACGGTGGTGAAGAGATAGGTGTTTGGGGCAAAAGTGTGCAAGCTGCATACGTGACTGTCCATAATTTTGCACATGCACTTGACCTTTAGGGTTGACCCCAAGGATAACTCTACATGTCTTGCAGTGCTTCCAGAGACAGTACTGGGCCAGAAACTGACCCTAAATTACTCCCCGGAGTGCCAAGCCACTTCTCCGCACTCCTCAAATCCTCATGAGATGCAGCCGCTCTGTGTTTGCCTCCGTCTTCAAATATTGACACAGCAGCTGCCAGGTTCAGTGGGGCATAAGGCACTGAGGACCCGAGACACTGCTCTCCTGGGAGAGCTTCCTGGGCGTCTGTGAGCCAGGGCCCGGTGGCTCACGCCTATAATCCACAGCACTTTGGGAGGCTGAGGTGGGAGGATCACCGGAGCTCAGGAGGTTGAAAGCAGTGTGGGTAACGTATCAAGACCCCATCTGTACAAAAAAATAAAATTAGCTGGGCTGCTGGTGTACGCCTGTAGTCCCAGCTACCCACGAGGCTGAGGTGGGAGAATCACTTGGGCTCAGGAGGCAGAGGCTGTAGTGAGCTGTAATTGCGCCACTGCACTCCAGCCTGGGTGACAGGCTGTCTCAAGAAAGAACACTGTGGTACTGGCTGTGACTGAAGAGACCAGCCAGCCACACATGGCCAGCCCCTTCACATTCCACCCCCTGCAAGAGGTCTCCTCTGACCACTGGATCAGTAGTGCCCATCACCCTCTGCTTTGTCCCTGTCACACCTGCCTGTGCTCGTGGCTCTGACCACTCGCTACAGCATTGTTTATTGTCGACACTCTCTACCACATAGGCATCACTGGGGCAGGCATCTGCATCTCCCCAGTGCACAGCCTTTTAAAATGGAGATTTTGGCCAGGCATGGTGGCTCACACCTGTAATCCCAGCACTTTGGGAGGACGAGGCTGGTGGATCACCTGAGCTCAGGAGTTTGAGACCAGCCTGGCCAACATGGTGAAACCCCATCTGTACTAAAAATACAAAAATTAGCCGGGCATGG
>NW_012115377.1:2853916-2863323 GCF_000951035.1 Colobus angolensis palliatus | reverse complement strand
AAAAAAAATACTTTATGCAGTATCTGGCATACAGTAGGTGCACAGCAAGTGGTTGCAGTTCTTTGAATTTTTTTTAGCAAGAGACAGGTCTAAACCAGGGCTTCCCAACTCCTTGCCCGACAGAAATCCCTTCCCTCTGCCCCCTAAGAAATTAAGTGTGACCCACAGACTTAGGGAAGGGGAATCTTTTGGGCTCAATTTCCATCACAGCTGTAATCTATAATGTTGCATTACAGTTTTTAAAACAAGAGGCCCCACTTTGGCCTCTCCAATGCTGCACGCTGTGGAGTTAAGTGCTGGAAACCACCGATGGTGTCTCTTGGCTTCTTCCAGTCTTACAATCATAACCGCCTCGTGCCAACCAGCTGTGAAACTGCTGGGGTGCCCGTGTACCTGGCCACAGAAAACGCACATCAGACCTCGCAGGGAGCTCGTAAAAGGCACTGAAGCTTCCGCTGCGTGGATGCTGCTGGCCACAGCAGACCAAATATTTACAGATTCAGCTGAAATGAAACCCAGCAGGGTAGATCTCACAAGTGGTCCAGGAAAGGTCCCCTCGCTCCATTGCTGGGGAAACAGTGCCCAGAGCAGGCAGGAAACCCGCTTGGCCAAGGCCCCCTGCCAAGCAAGTTAAGATGAAATCCAGGCTGAAGAGCTGGGCTCTGAGTCCTTTGTTTTCTTGCTCATTTAACTTAGCAAACACTTCTTGGGTACTTACTGCGCGCAGGGCTCCATGGCAGGATTGCAGCCATGACTGAGACAAGCCTGCAGGTTCCTGCTGTCTTGGGTTGGAATGAGACTGGCTTCCTGGAGGAGGGGACCGGGCAGGCCTAAGCCGGAGTGAAGGAGCCCCAGAAGTGTTTTCCAGAAGAAGGAACAGGATTTGCAGAAGCCCCCAGGAAGGAAAGGCATGCCTCCCACCCTTTTTTTGTTTCTTGGAGCGATGGGGTCTTGCTGTGTTGCCCAGGCTGGAGTACAATGGCGCGATCATAGCTCACTGCGACCTTGAGCTCCTGGAAGTAATCCTCATGCCCCAGCCTCCTGAGTAGCTGGGACTCCCAGGCATGAGCCACTGCACCTGGCCTAGCACCTTTGATCAACAGAGCAGGCAGGAACATGGGGACCTGGGGCCGCAGTGGCTGATCGGGGATGGGACCACCAGCCTATAGGGTTTTCAGCCCTTGAGAAGAAGAGAACCAGCCCTCCTGGAAAGGTTCAAGGGTAACACTCAAATGTCTCTCTTCAGGCCCTTCCTTGCTTGAGGTCCAAATCCTCACTGTCCCTGTGCCCCCAGTCTCCCCATGCCATGAGCACCTTCACCTCCAGGAAGCTAGCACCAGCCAGCCCTGGGGAAGGAGGGGCGAGTCACACTGGACTCAGGGCCCTGGCTCTGTTGGGACAAAGACACAGTATGGCGGCCAGAAGCCACCTCCAGTTTGGGGATCCTTGCTCCAAAGACCAGAACATAAGGAGCAAGCAGGCTGGCAGAACTGGTGGGCACAGCTGGGCACAGTGCCTCATGCCTGTAATCCCAGCACTTTGGGAGGCTGAGGTGGGCGGATCACTTGAGACCAACCTGGTCAACATGGTGAAACCCCGTCTCTACTAAAAATACAAAAATTAGCCAGGTGTGGTGGCGCATGCCTGTAATCCCAGCTACTCGGGAGGCTGAGGCAGGAGAATCACTTGCATCCGGGAGGTGGAGGTTGCAGTGAGCTGAGATCGACCCACTGCACTACAGCCTGGGCGACAGAGCGAGACTCTGTATAAAAAATAAATATATCTGGCCGGGCGCGGTGGCTCAAGCCTGTAATCCCAGCACTTTGGGAGGCCGAGACGGGCGGATCACGAGGTCAGGAGATCGAGACCATCCTGGCTAACACGGTGAAACCCCGTCTCTACTAAAAATACAAAAACTAGCCGGGCGAGGTGGCGGGCGCCTGTAGTCCCAGCTACTCGGGAGGCTGAGGCAGGAGAATGGCGTGAACCCGGGAGGCGGAGCTTGCAGTGAGCTGAGATCCGGCCACTGCACTCCAGTCCGGGCGACAGAGCGAGACTCCGCCTCAAAAAATAAAATAAAAATAAATAAATAAATATATCTTTGGGAGATCGAGGCGGGCGGATCATGAGGTCAGGAGATCGAGACCATACTGGCTAATATGGTGAAATCCCCTTCTCTACTAAAAATACAAAAAATTAGCCGGGTGAGGTGGTGCATGCCTGTAATCCCCGTTACTCGGGAGGCTGAGGCAGGAGAATCTCTTGAACCTGGGAGGTTGCAGTGAGCCAAGATTGCGCCACCGCACTCCAGCCTGGGCGACCCAGTGAGACTCCGTTGGGTATCACACCCCCGCCCACTCAGCCCCTGGCCGAGTCATAGCAGGTGGACACTCATGGGGACCAAGATGCCGTCGAGGGACGGGGCCCAACAGATGCGGCAATAAGGGGGGGGGTGCCGGGTCACTGGAGATGCCTGAAGCCTCAGGCTCTGGAGGTGGGAGAAGCCGTGGGCGGGGAGAGAAGGGGAAAAAAGGATGGAGAAAGACACCGGGACACAGAAAAAGATTCAGGGAGAAGAGAGACAGAGACTGAGACACAGAATGAAACACACACACACACACGGACGCATTAGACACAAAAGCAGAAACAGATGGACCCAGGACCTGTGGAGTTGTGGATCTGCCCTTGGGGCAGCCGGACCCTCTACTCCGTGTATCCACTAAGTGGCGCCCAAGAGCCACGCTCTGCTGCGCAGCCGACCTGGCTGGGCCCCTCCTGCTGCGGGAGCCCGATCTCTCTGCCCGCCTTGAGTTTCCCCCACGGGTCCAACACCACCTTCGTGGGAGGCCCTGGGAGCGCAGGTGGAGGCTGGAATGAGGGCTTCCTCAAGGATCGGGGGTCTGCAGAGCCTCCCAACCCGGCCGCCCGTAGGCGAAGGCCCTGTTGGTGTGTGTGTCTGTGCTTCTCTTAGAGTGAGTTTGTATTGGCCTCAGGAGTGGACGTGCCTGCTTCTGTCTTGGGGTGTGGATCTGGTGAATCTCCGTGTGTGGGGCTTAGGGCTGTGTGTCTCTCTGTGTGCATCTGCGTTTGTCACGGGGCGTGTGTCCCTGTGTGTATCTGTGTTTGCTCTGGGGGGCATGTGTCTCTGTGCGTGTGACTGCGTGTCTCATTTTTCTCTTGCTACATATCACGGTTGTATTTGCCTTGGGTGTGTCTGTGGCTCTGTGTGACTGACTTCTCCTCATGCTGTGTACATTTTGGTGTATCTGGGCTGGCCAGTGATTTGTGTGCCTCATGTCTCCATGCCCCTTGGAAAGCTACCTCTCCGGCCCCTGCTCACCTTTCCTGGAGGCTCTGTATTGTTTCGGTTCTTGAATTCACCAAAGAATTGAAGAACCGAAACATTTATGAAGTGCTTCCTGGGGCCCCCTGGAGAGACAGGAGCGACTGTTCATGGAGCTGTGTGTCTATGGGTCTGACCATAGATTTAGATCCTGCTTAAACTAAGCATCTACTATGTACCAGGCCTTGGATCGGGTACTGTTTTCATGCTATGCATTCAGTTTCCTCATCTGTAAAATGGGCCTGATATTCGACCGGGCGCAGTGGCTCACGCCTTTAATCCCAGCACTTTGGGAGGCTGAGGCGGGCAGATCACGAGGTCAGGAGATCGAGACCATCCTGGCTAACACGGTGAAACCCCGTCTCTACTACAAATACAAAAAAAATTAGCCGGGCGTGGTGGCGGGCACCTGTAGTCCCAGCTACTCAGGAGACTGAGGCAGGAGAATGGCATGAACCCAGGAGGTGGAGCTTGCGGTGAGCCGAGATCGTACCACTGCAATCCAGCCTGGGTGACAAAGTGAGACTCTGTCTCAAAAAAAAAAACCAACTACAAAACAAAAAGAAATTGTAAAAAACAAATGGGTCTGATATTAGCACCTACCTCATAGCATTGCTATGAGGTGAGTTGAGGTTTGTAAAACCTTGAACACTGCCTGGTGCATTCTAAAGACTCAGTGTGAGAAACTATCTCAGGCTGGGTGTGGTGGCTTATGCCTGGAATCCCAGCACTTTGGGAGGCCAAGGTGGGCAGATTTGTTTTCAGTCCAGGAGTTCGAGACCAGTCTGGGCAACATGGCAAAACGCCGTCTCTACAAAACAAAACAAAACCAAAAAAAAAAAAAAAAAATTAGCCATGCGGGATGATGTGCACCTATAGTCCCGGCTGCTTGGGAGGCTGGGTGGGAGGATCATTTGATCCCAGAAGGCAGAGGTTGCAGTGAGCTGAGATCATGCCACTGCACTTCAGCCTGGGTGACACAGAGCCAGACCTTCCCTCAAGGAAAAAAAAAAAAGGAAAGAAAAATAATCTAGTTTAATTCTAATAACTACAAGCACAACTATTAACCTATGGGTCAGTGGGGAACCCCTGAGAATTCTTCACCCACTGCTAAGAACTTGAGGGTTGTCAAAAAGGCCTAAATAGATTGGATGCTCGGATGTCTGTCTGCATAAAAACTTTCCTTTTAGCTTAGCTCAGTGGTTCTCAAACTTCAGAAAACTGAGTAGATGGGATCATGCTGGGTATAAAAATCAGGGGCCTGAGTTGTTTCAGACATCAGGAACTCAGCGGTGAACAGAACAGAAAAAACAGCCGCTGGGGAGTTTCTGTTCTGATGGGGAAAGATAATAAATGAGATTGTTACTCCACAAATGTGAGTCATTATGGTTATTTTCCATCAAAGGCTTTCAATATACTTGGCCATTTTGCCTTCCAGAAAGATGGTACTAACTTATCCCAGCAATGTATGCAAGTTCTCACTGCCTTGTACCTTCACAAAAACTATTATTGGAACTTTTTGTCAAATATTAGAGTGGCAAAATACTTTTTCACAAGTCTTTTACAATTTCCCACCTATGTCTTTTGTGTGTCTAAAGTGTATCCACGTTCTTTGCATGTGTTTCTTTATTTTTATTGATTTCTAACCACTCTTTATATATGAGGAACGCTACTTTGTTTAAACATGTTGGTGGTAAATAGCCTTTGTTTCTAATAGAATGAGGCTAGAAAAACACAACTTGCCAACAGGGACCACCATAAACCTTCATTTGCCCAACAAACATCCTGGCAGTGTATCAATCTATCCTTCCTTCCTTCCTTCCTTCCTTCCCTCCTTTCCTCCTTCTCTCCCTGACTCCCTCCCTCTTTCCTTCCTTCCTTTGCTCCCTCCCTCCCTTTCCTTCCTTCCTTCCCTCCTTCCCTCCTTCTCTCCCTGACTCCCTCCCTCCTTCCTTCCTTCGCTCCTTCCTTCCCTTTCCTCCCTCCCTCCCTCCCTCCCTCTCTCCCTTCATCCCTTCCTTCCTTTAGATGGAGTTTCGCTCTTGTTGCCCAGGCTGGAGTGCAGTGGCACGATCTTGGCTCACTGCCACCTCCGCCTTCTGGGTTCAAGTGATTCTCCTGCCTTAGCCTCTGGAGTAGCTGGGATTACAGGCACCCGCCACCACAACTGGGATTATAGGTGCGTGCCTGTAGTCCCAGCTACTCAGGAGGCTGAGGTGGGAGGGTCGCTTGAGCCTGGGAGGCTGAGGCTGCAGTGAGCTGTGATCATGCCACTGTACTCTAGCCTGGGTGACAGAGCAAGACCCTGTCTCATAAAATAAAATAAGATAAAATAAAACAACAACATAGGCCAGAATGCCTGTTCATCAGAGGCTGGGCAGCAGGGAGAAGTGTGGGTGAGGGGCCTACATATTCCACCAATCCTGTAGGCGAATAGGGAAGGAGGGTGGGTGCTGGGCCCACTTGCCCCCATCTGTAACATATCCACTGCCCTTGGCATTGCCACATTCTGGAATTATAGATACTTTGACTCTTGTAATATAGAAGAGGTTTCTTTCTTTTTTTTTTGAGAGAGGGTCTTGCTCTGTTGCCCAGGCTGGAGTGCAGTGGTACGATCATAGCTCACTGCAGCCTCCAACTCCTGGTCTCAGGTGATCCACTTGCCTCAGTCTCCCGAATAGCTGGGACTACAGGGGCGCACACCACCACGCTCAGCTAATTTTAAAATTCTGGCCGGGCATGGTGGCTCATGCCTGTAATCCCAGCACTTTGGGAGACTGAGGCAGGCGGATCACTTGAGGTCAGGAGTTCGAGACCAGCCTGGCTAACACGGTGAAACCCCGTGTCTACTAAAAATATAAAAATAGCCTGGCGTGTTGGCGCATGCCTGTAATCTCAGCTACTCAGGACGCAGGAGAATCGCTTGAACCTGGGAGGTGGAGGTTGCAGTGAGCTGAGTTCGTGCCACACACACCAGCCTAGGTGAAAAAGTGACATTCCGTCTCAAAAAAAAAAAAAAAAAAATTTTTTTTTTTGTAGAGTCAGAGCCTCGCTATGTGGCTTAGGCTAGTCTTGAAATCCTGGCCTCAAGCAATCCTCCTGCCTCAGCCTTCCAAAGTGCTGGGATTACAGGCGAGAGCCACCCTGCCCCGCCTCTGGCCCATTTTTAAATGCCTGTTCCTTTTGCTTCCTGCTGAACTTTCTTAAAACTTACTACTGCATCTTTTTCTCCCCTAAGACAGCCAGAGGGGATGTCTGGTGATTACCGCTCAGAGCCCCCACCCACCCACTAGAAAGCTCTGAGGACGGCGAAATACCAGCTGTTCTAAGATCCGAGGAGTCTGTGTGTTCAGTGATCCCACAGTTCTGAGCCTCCCAGACTCCAGAGCTCAGGGATTCTCTGAGCTTGTCAGTGTCTGCCTGGGTCTTCCATAATTGCCCACCGCAGATAATACGGTGTCTTGAGGCAGAAACCATGATCCCTCTAATCCACAGACCCAGGCAGAGGGCCGGTCGCCTGCAGCCACCAGGCTTTTCCTAACAGCTTAATGAGAAAGTCAGAATTAACTGGAAGTGGCACCTAGCACTCCCAGGGCTCAGCCTGGCCTCCCCATGTTGAAGCCAAGTGTCCCCAGGCCTCCCTTTGACCTTCTTGGACACCAGCAATTATGATGGGCGAGGCCTGGAATTCAGCCTGAATAGGGAGGTGGCTGGGGGCCATGGTGACCTAGTTCTTCAGGTTGAGCCAGCCTCCCACCTTCCCCAGAGAGTGACCAGCCCAGCCTGGGTTCTCATTCTGCCACTACGCCTCTCCGGGCCTCAGTTTCCCTCCTTTGTTCAAGGAGGTCAGGGATTGTGCCAGCCTCCTACTTTGCTGTGTTACATGTAAATTTCTTGGCGCATGTATTATGTTCTCATCTCTCTTTGTGCACACGGATACCTTCCCAGAAAGGACACTGCTGGCTTATACCTTGTTCAAACAGCTATTGTCAGAGAGCTTACGCCATTTCACACTCTGAACCCCAACAGCATGAGGCTGCTCTTTTCCCCAAACCCTGAAAACACAGCGAATGCTCAGACTTTTTCATCTTTACCAGCCAGAGGGATGAAAAGAAGAAAAAGGTATTTCATGGTAGTTTTATTTTATATTTAGGTTACCATGAGTGAGAATGAACTCCCTTGCCTATGCCCAGAAGACGTTTGTATCTCCTTTTCAGAAAACCGTTCTTGTGCGGTGGCTTAGGATGTAATCTCAGCACCTTGGGAGGCTGAGGCGGGAGGATTGCTTGAATCCCAGGAGTTCAAGACCAGCCTGGGCAACATGGCGAAACCCTGTCTCTACTAAAAATACAAAAATTAGCTGGCAGGGGTGGTACACAGTTGCAGTGAGCCAAGATTGCGCCACTGCATTCCAGTGTGAGAAACAGCAAGACCCTAGCTCAAAAACAAAACAAAAACAACAAAAAAAACCATTCATGTCTCTCCTTTTTTTTGACTGACTTGTTAATCCATATCGATTTCTAGATGCTTTTTACATATTAAGGATATCAGGCTCTTGTCTATCATGTTTTGGAAGCTGTTCTCCCTTAATGTTGCCTGTTGATCTTCTAGTATTTTTTATTTGTTTGTTTTGTTTTTCTTTTTTTTTTCGAGCCACTGCGCCCAGCCTTTCTCTTTCTTTCCTTTTCTTTTCTCTCTCTTTCTTTCCTCTTCTTTTTCTCGCTCTCTCCCTCTGTCTTTCTTTTTTTTTTTTTTTTTTTGAGACGGAGTCTTGCTCTGTCACCCAGGCTGGAGTGCAGTGGTGCGATCTCGGCTCACTGCAAGCTCCGCCTCCCGGGTTCACGCCATTCTCCTGCCTCAGCCTCCCAAGTAGCTGGGACTACAGGTGCCCGCCACCACACCTGGCTAATTTTTTGTATTTTTAGTAGAGACAGGGTTTCACCGTGTTAGCCAGGATGGTCTGGATCTCCTGACCTCGTGATCCACCTGCCTCAGCCTCCCAAAGTGCTGGAATTACAGGCGTGAGCCACCGCGCCTGGCTGTTTTGTTTTTCTAAAGACAGGCTCTCACTCTGTCGCCCAGACTGGAGTGCAGTGGCGCAGTCTTGGCTCACTGCAACATCCACCTCCTGGGTTGAAGTCATTCTCCTGCCTCAGCCTCTCAAGTAGCTGGAATTACAGGCATCCACCACCACACCTGGCTAACTTTTGTATTTTTAGTAGAGACAGGGTTTCACCATATTGTCCAGGCTGGCCTTGATCTCCTGACCTCAGGTGATCCACCCACCTTGGCCTCCCAAAGTGCTGAGATTACAGGAGTGAGCCACTGTGCCCAATTTTCAATTGACTTGTTAATCGTTATTGATTTCCAAATGCTCTTTACATATTAAGGAAATCAGTCTTTGGTCTGTCATGTTTTGGAAAACTTTCCTCCTTGGTGTTGCCTGTTGATCTTCTAGTAGTTTTTTAATGTGCATATGTGTGTAGGAATTTTATATTTGTAGTCAGTTATTAATCTTTTAATTAAAGGTTTCTGGGTTTAATATGCTTTAACACAGTAAGATTATTTTTATTTTTATATTTTTTTGAGATGGAGTCTCACTCTGTCACCCAGGTTGGAGTGCAATGGCGTGGTCTCAGCTCACTGCAACCTTCGCCTCCTGGGTTCAAGTGATTCTCCCACCTCAGCCTCCTGAGTCCTGGGATTATAGGCAGGCACCACCACACCTGGCTAATTTTAGTATTTTTAGTAGAGACCGGGTTTCACCATATTGGCCAGGCTGGTCTCAAACTCCTGACCTTGTGATCTGCCCACCTCAGCCTCCCAAAGTGCTGGGATTACAGGTGTGAGCCACCGCGCCCAGCCCAGATTATTTTTATTTTTAACTTCTATGTTTTCTCCTAATAGTTGTATATTTTCTTTCACTGGGAGCAAGGGTTGAAGGGGCCATCTGGAATTTAATTTGGTTTGCATTTTCTCTAAAATTTCCATCTGAAGGAAAAAAAAAAAAAAAGGCTGGACATGGTGACTCACGCCAGTAATCCCAGCACTTTGGGAGGCCGAG
>NW_012115377.1:2851533-2853011 GCF_000951035.1 Colobus angolensis palliatus | reverse complement strand
AGAGTGAGACTCCATCTCAAAAATAAAAATAATAATAATAATAATTAGAAACTTCCATCTGAACTCTTGTGGTTGTACAAGAGTGATGTCTGTGGGCCAGGCGCGGTGGCTCATGCCTGTAATCCCAGCACTTTGGGAGGCCGAGGTGAGTGGATCACCTGAGGTCGGGAGTTCAAGACCAGCCTGACCAACATGGAGAAACCCCATCTCTACTAAAAATAGAAAAAATTAGCCAGGCTTGGTGGCACATGCCTATAATCCCAGCTACTCAGAAAGGCTGAGGCAGGAGAATCGCTTGAACCTGGGAGGCAGAGGTTGTGGTGAGCCGAGATCGTGCCATTGCACTCCACCCTAGGCAACAAGAGGGAAACTCCGTCTCAAAAAAAAAAAAAAAGTAATGTTTATGTGATGAATGGATTACAACAAAACTGCTCATGCTAGGTGGCCTGGGTTCGAATCCCAGCTCTACCACTTTTCTCTCTGTTTCCTCTGGGAAATCTCTTTTCTATGCCTCAGTTTTCTCACTTGTAAAATGGGAAGTCATAGTATCATGGGAAAAATAAGAGATGCTTCCCCCACCCCAATAAAGTACCTAGAAGACTGTCACTCAGCAGGTGCTCTTTTATTTTCCTTTTTCTTTACTTTCTTTCTTGTTTTTTGAGACGGAGTTTCCCTCTTGTTGCCCAGGCTGGGGTGCAATGGCGTATCTCGGCTCACCACAATGTCCGCCTCCTGGGTTTGAGCGATTCTCCTGCCTCAGCCTCCTGAGTAGCTGGGATTACAGGCACCCACCACCACGTCTGGCTAATTTTTTTGTATTTTTTGTAGAGATGGGGTTTCACCTTGTTGGCCAGGTTGGTCTCGAACTCGTGACCTCAGGTGATCCGCCTGCCTCAGTCTCCCAAAGTGCTGGGATTCCAGGCATGAGCCACTGCACCCGGCCTAAAAGTAAATTTATTATTTTTTTAAATATAGGCTGAGCGTGGTGGCCGAGGGTTATAATCCCACCGCTTTGGGAGGCCGAGGCAGAGAATCGCTTGTCGTCAGGAGTTCAAAACCAGCCTGGGCAACACAGCCAGGCCCCGTCTCTACAAAAAGCACAAAAATGAGCTGGGCTTGGTGGCAGGGCCTGTAGTCCCAGCTATTCGAGAGGCTGAGGCGGGAGGATCGCTTGAGCCCTGGAGGTCGAGGCTACAAGGAACCATGATTGTGCCACTGCTCCGGCCTGGGCGCCGGAGTAAGATTCTGACCTTAAAAAGATCAAATAAAGTGGCCTCCCAGCCTGCCTCCCTGGCGCCTCCACCATGTAACCCCCTGGACATTCGCGCGTCTCCTTGGCTGGGATGACCTCACTGATGGCTCTGTCGTGCGTGGTCACCTCGGACCCCCGGGAGCACTCTGGGGTCAGCAGTGGGGAGCGGACGCCTGAGGGGACCGTGGCACCCGCTCCGCCCCGCCAGGCCGGGCCTGCCCACTGC
>NW_012115377.1:2848435-2850848 GCF_000951035.1 Colobus angolensis palliatus | reverse complement strand
AGGGCGGCCTCCTGGGCTGGCACTGCTTTCCCACCTCGCGCTGCCCGCCCGGCCTCTCTCCTGGCCCGGCCTCTCTCCTGACCCGGCCTTGCCGGCCTCAGTCTTTTGCTTCCCGGCTCTCTGTCTGTGTCTGTCTCTCTGCCTGTTTCTGCCTCTGCTGTTTTTCTCCCTCTCTCTTGTCTCTGTCAGTCTCATTTTTGTCACTCTCTCGTCTCTGTCTCTCATCTCTGTCTCTTGTTTCTCTTTTGTCTCTGTCTCATCTCTCTCCCTCTTCTTTCTGTCTCTTGTCTCTGACTCTCTCTTGTGTCTCTGTGCCTATCCTCTTTGTCTCTTTCATCTCTCTCTTTTGTCTCTGTCTCTTTTATCTCTGTCTCTTTCATCTTTGTCTCTCTCATCTCTTTTGTCGCCCTCCCTCTCATCTCCATCTCTTATCTGTGTCTCCCTCTTTTGTTTCTGTCTCTTGTCTCTGTCTCATTTATATCTGTGTCTCTCATCTTTGTCTCCTCATCTTTCTCTTTTGTCTCTGTCTCTGTGTCTCTGCTCATTTTGGTCCCTGTTTTTTCCTCTCTGTGTGTGTGTCTCTATCTCTGCCTCCGTTTCTTTCTTTCCCTGATGATTTGGTTGCCTGTGGTCATCTCTGTCTGTCTCTCTTCTCTCTGTCTGTCTGTGTCTCTGCCCACTTCTATCTCTGCTGTATTCCTCCTTGTTTCTGCCTCATCTCTGTCTCCCTCTCTCATTTCTGTCCCCTTCTCTTGTCTCTGTCTCTCTCCCCATTTTGGTCTCTGCTGTTTTCCTCTTTGTGTGTGTCTCTGTCTCTCTTCCCCTTTGTCTCTTTGTGTCTCTGCCTGTTTCTGCCTCTGCTGTTTTTCTCTCTCTGATTCTCTGTGTCTCTGTGTCCCTGTCCATTTCTGTGTGTGCGCACATCTCGCTCTGTGTCTCTGTCTCTTTTGTCTCTGTCTTTCTCTGTGTCTCTGCCCATTTTGGTCTCTGCTTTCTTCTCTCTGTGTGCCTCTCCGTGTCTTTCTCTCTTTCTCTGTCTCTCCATTTCTGTCTCTGCTGTTTTTCTCTCTGTGTGTCTCTTTTGTCTCTGTTTCTCTGTGCGTCTCTGTCCATTTCTGTCTCTTTCTTCCCGCGGTGTATGTCTCTCTGTGTGTCTCTGTCTCTGTCATTTTGGTCTCTGCTCTTTTTTTCTCTGTGTGTCTCAACATGTGTGTCTATCTCCGTCTCTTGTCTTTCTCTCTGGGTGTCTCTGTGCATTTGTCTCTGCTGTTTTTCTCTCTGTCTCCCTGAGGCTCTGTCTCTCTCTTCCTTCTCTGGTCTCTCCCTATCCCCTTATCTCTCCCATAGCCCCACCCTAATGCCCACTACCCACTCTCACACTTGGATATCTGGTTCCCCAAAGAGGTCCCCTGGCCAAGATGGCCCTCAAGCGGGGCGTCTTCTGGCCCAAGGAGGGGTCTCCAGAGAAGGGCGCTGGGGCCACAGGAACAGCTCACTGCTGGCCTGAGGCAGCTCTGGGAAATGGGTCGGGGTGGCCGTGAGGTGGTGAAGGTGACCTGGGACCACCACCTTGGAAGTGTTGAACAGGAGAGGGATGGGGACCGTATGAATTACCCTGGATTTTATGGGGGTCATACTCACCGGCCCTCTAGGGGCTTGAGTCACCAAGCCTGTGTTGATGTTTTGAAGGCAGGAGCCTCAGATGCCACCCTGTTGCAGGAGCCTGGGGCTGCAGTGGGGGCGGGAGAGGTCCCCTTCCCAGGCCCTCTTGAGAGAAGATCTTAGTGGGGAGGGGGAGGCTGACAGGATGATGAGGGATGGAGGTTCAGAGCTTGGGGCTGGGAGAGGGTGTTCTCGGCAGTGTACCTTCTATGAGGTCTGGGGACTGGATGACCCTCAGACATCTAGACTGTAATCATGCAGTACAGAGTCAGCATTTATTGTGTGCCTACTGTGTGCCAGACTCCATGCTGGGCACTGAAATTCAGCAGTGACCCAGAGAGACCAGATCTTGCCTTCACAGAGCCTGCAGTCCCGTGGGACAAGAGCCAAATAATAGCATGGGAGAATGTCAGCTCGCAGTCGGTGCTGTGGGGGACGCGGGGAAGGTGGAGAGGGGTCAGTGACTGGGGGATGCCTCTCTGGAAAGGTGACATTTCAGGCTATGATGTGGAGGAGGTGGTTAAACAGAGAGTCAGGAAAGGGTGTTCCAGGCAGTGGGAACAGCCTGTGCAAAGGCCCTGAGGCGGGACCGCACCTGGCGTGTTGGAGGAACAGCGAGGAGGCCCGTGTGGCTGGAGCAAAGGGAGAGAGGGAGGAAGGGAGGGCGGGAAGAGGCCAAGGCAGTTCATGCAGGGCCTTGCAGACTGCAGGGAGGACTTGGGCCTTGACCCTGAGGGAGGTGGGAGCCATA
>NW_012115377.1:2839765-2848085 GCF_000951035.1 Colobus angolensis palliatus | reverse complement strand
GTTTCAACCTCCTCTGGGCTCCCACCCCACCCTAATGCCCTGCCCTTTGCCCCATCCCTGACCACACACAGCTGGGGTTGATGGCGGAGTCCAGCTTTGTCTTCCCCAACAGACGGGGGCCCCTATCTGCCTTTGCTCTTCCCTGGCTGTGTGTCTCGAGGCAGCTAACCCACCCTCTCTGGGCACTGAATGGGTTCTGAGCTCCCCAGATCCCCAGACCACTCCCAGACCTGTAGAGGCAGAGCAGGGGCTACTAGTGGGTGGTGCAGCACCAGCCGGGGAGGCCTCAGCTTCCCCATCTGAGAAATGAGAAAAACACTTTGGACCGTCAGTCCAGACAGTACCCTAGGGTGAGAGAAGCTGTGGGGGCTGCTCGGGATAAACCTGCCAGGGCCTCTCTCACTTCCAGGTAGATAGGGCCCCCCTTCTCCCTCCCCCAGCCTCTCTTGCCACCTCCTGTTTCTACACTCTGTGAAGTGCAGTAGTGACAACATTTTCTGCCTCGAGGCAGCAGCGTTGCAGGGAGACAGGTCGTCATGGGAGCCGGTAGGCACTCAGTCATGGTCACGCTTTGAGAGCCTGTGAGATGCTAGGGGCTTTTCATGTGGCCTTACAGCTGTCCCTGGCGTGGATGCTAGTATTTATTTATTCACTTATTATTAGTTTTGAGACAGAGTCTTGCTCTCTCGTCCAGGCCGGAGTGCAGTGGTGCGATCTCGGCTCACTGCAACCTCTGCCTCCCAGGTTCAAGCGATTCTCCTGCCTCAGCCTCCCTAGTAGCTGGGATTGCAGGTGCCTGCCACCATGCCTGGCTAATTTTTTTTTTTTTGTATTTTTAGTAGAGACGGGGTTTCACCGTGTTAGCCAGGATGCTCTCAATCTCCTGACCTCCTCATCTCTCGTGATCTGCCCTCCTCAGCCTCCCAAAGTGCTGGGATTACAGGTGTGAGCTACTGCGCCTGGCCTGTTTTTTTTTTTGAGATGGAGTCTTGCTCTGTCGCCGAGGCTGGAGTGCAGTGGTGCGATCTCGGCTCACTGCAACCTCTGCCTCCCAGGTTCAAGCGATTCTCCTGCCTCAGCCTCCTGAGTATCTAGGATTACAGGCACCTGCCACCATGCCCGGCTAATTTTTGTATTTTTAGTAGAGACTGGGTTTCGCCATGTTGGCCAGGCTGGTCTAAAACTCCTGACCTCAGGTGATCTGCCCACCTCAGCCTCCCAAAGTGCTGGGATTACAGGTGTGAGCCACCGTGCCTGGCCGGGTGTTGTTATCATGGGCGGTTTATAGGTGGAGAAACTGAGGCAGAGCAAGATTAAGCTGGGAAGGGGCAGAGCCAGGGTTTAAACCCAGGTTTAAAGCCACGGCCTTCATCACTAAACCTTCCCCCTGCTCCATTAGTGGGAACAGTTGTTATTATTCTGATTTCATTGGCATCAGTCTGTTCCTCTCTTCCTCCCAAGGCCCTCTATCTGTCCTTCATCTGGTTCCATCAGCTCCGCCTTCAAAGTCTAACCAGAATCCGCCCACTTCTCAACCCCTGGCCCAGCCCAGTCACCCCCACGCAGGTCCGCAGCCCTTGCCCTTGTCCCCTACAAGTCTGTCTTCCCTGTAGCAGGTGCCAGAGGGCGCTTGTGAGCCCCTGAGTCAGGGCCCATCCCTCCTCTGCCAGCAGCCCTCCATGGCTCCCACTTCCCTGAGGGTCAAAGCCTAAGTCCTTCCCGAGGCTTGCAAGACCCTGGATGATCTGCCGTATTCCCTCCCTGCTTTCTCCTCCTCCCTCTCTCCTCTGCTGCAGCCACATGGGCCTCCTCGCTGCCTCAGAGCCTCTGGACAGGCTGTTCCTTCAGCCTGGCATGCTGTTCCCTCAGGTCCCCAACTCCCTGTCTCCCTGCAGCCCTCCCTGACCATCCTGTTTAAAATTGCATTCCAGCGAGACGCAGTGGCTCACACCCGTAATCCCAGCACTTTGGGAGGCTGAGGCAAGCAGATCACTTGAGTCCAGGAGTTCAAGACCAGCCTGGCCAACCTGGTGAAACCCCGTCTCTACTAAAAATACAAAAATTAGCCAGGCATGGTGGCACATGCCTGTAATCCCAGCTACTGGGGAGGCTGAGGCAGGAGAATCGTTTGAATCCGGGAGGTGGAGGTTGCAGTGAGCTGAGATCGTGCCATTCCACTCCAGCCTGGGCAACAGAGTGAAACTCCGTCTCAAAATAAATAAATAATAAAATTGTATTTCACTCCGTCCCTGCTTCATATCTTTTCCCATCACTTGTCAGCGTCCAACTTCTCCACTCTTTACTTGTTTTTTTCACCTGTCTCCTACAGTAGACTGTAAACTCTATGAAGGCACTGCCATCCATCTTGTTCACTGCTGGATTCCCAGTTCAGTGCCTGGCACATAGTAGGTGCTCAATAAACATTAGTGGGATGTATTTGTCTCTGGAGGCAAGGAGTGGGCTGCTCAGAATATTTTTCTGGAGCTCTAGTGGTGCCTGGATGCAGGGGAGGGAATCTCCAGGTCGGAGGTGAGCCCTGGTAGGGGCAGGAAGAGGTGCCAGCCAGACACTGGGCAGAACAGGGAAACCTCGAATGCCAAGGCAAGGGCTGTGTTTTTCCTGCAATCTGTGTCTTTTGTCTCCCTCTTTCAGGTAGTCTGGGTTGGAGGAGGCAGAGCCATGACCGAGGGGACCCAGGTACTGGCTGAAGGAATAGGCTGGGGTAGAGGGCACTTTTGGAAAACATTTCTCCCACCTCCCGGGAGCCTAGATCTCACTCCAGGTAAGTCATTGTAGTAGTTGAGACAGAGAAAGGACCTTAGAGATTGTGGAGACCATAGTTAGGGAAACTGAGGCCCAGGAAGGAGAAGAGACAGATGTTATTGACCATCACCCCCCTCCTATGCTTCTGGTCCCTAGGGTAGGGACATGACCTCGGTGGCTCACTTCTCTTTGGACTAACATGTGGACCAGAGCCGTATGGCCCCTGACTTGCTGGGTGACCTTGGGAAAATTGCTTCTCCTCTCTGGGCTCTATTACCTGTCTCCTTACAGTGAAGGATTGAGCTTTGGTTTGGTTTTACTGCACTCTTTGCCTGCAATTCCTGCGACTGCCATCAGGTGGCAGAAAACAGCCACGTTCCAAGAGAATCGCTTGAATCCAGGAGTCGGAGGTTGCCGTGAGCTGAAATCAGGCCATTGCACTCCAGCCTGGTGACAGAGCAGGACTCTGTCTCAGAAAAAAAAAAAAAAAAAAAAAGAGAGAAAAGGAAAGAAAACAGCCAAATTCACCAGTCACCAGGGGCCATCCCTGTACCTCTTTTTTTTTTTTTTGAGACAGAGTCTGGCTCTGCCGCCCAGGCTGGAGTGCAGTGGCCGGATCTCAGCTCACTGCAAGCCCCGCCTCCTGGGTTTACGCCATTCTCCTGCCTCAGCCTCCCAAGTAGCTGGGACTACAGGTGCCCACCTCGTCGCCTGGCTAGTTTTTTGTAGTTTTTAGTAGAGACGGGGTTTCACCGTATTAGCCAGGATGGTCTCGATCTCCTGACCTCGTGATCCGCCCGTCTCGGCCTCCCAAAGTGCTGGGACTACAGGCTTGAGCCACCGCCCTGTACCTCTTAAAGGACACCAGGGACATCCACAGGAGGAGGGGATGACTACAGGTGTCACTGTCCATGTCAGGGATGTTAGGTCAAAGGGAAGGACAACTGGCTAGAGAACTTGTGTTTCACCCTTCCCTGGGCCTGTATTGAAACGGGTGTATCTTTCCCCTCCTGTTGTTCCAGGGTCTGGGCTCCCAGGTGGATGGTGAAACCCTGGCCTGACCAGATGATACATACTGCTTCAGACACTCCTGCTGGAGCCCCAATCCCTGACATGGACCTAGGACATTTTTTCTCCTGCCCAGCCTATCAGGAGGGAGCCTTGAGCCTTTCAGCTTTGCTGTGTGACTTTGAGGCTGTTGCTCCCCTGTTGGGGCCCCGGGTGCCCTGTCTTCAGTGGGAAGCACTGTGCCACCTTGGAAAGCTCCCGTGGGCATCCAGAGGGCATCGCAAGAAGAGAAGCACAGAGGGGACAGGAGAGGCACTCAGAGGCACTTCCCCTCTTGCCCAGGACATTCTCCCAGCCCCACCTTTGCCCAAGCCATGCCCCCTGCCTGGAGCACTTTTCAACTTCTTCTCTGCAGCTCCAACACACCTGGGATTGCAGTCTCCTCCAGGAAGTCTTCTCGGATTCTCTCCTTCCCAGCCAGAGAGCACCTAGCCCTCTTTGGGGCCCCCACAGGCCCTTTGTGCAGTGAACAGCCCTGGCTGGGGGTGCAGCCAGTCCTGACCGAACTCTCCAATGACTAAGCAGGGAGATGGGGACATCCCAGCTCCTGCTCAGGCCTCCAACTGTGCCCCATCTCCACCCCCAAATACCTCCCCAGGAGGTACCTGCACGGTTTCCCCCTTCCCCTTAAATCCGGATGCCTGGTTGTCTGCACAGGGGCTTGGGGTGGCAGGGGAAGGGGGTCTGAAGAACTCTGGCCAAGAGGATGAGGATCTGGGGGTGGGGAACTGAGCCGAGGCGTGGGAGGTCATCTCGGGGCATCGCAGGGAGTGCGTTGTGGGAATTCCAGGTGGAGACCCTCAGGGCAGTGTGCCAGGCCTCCGTTGCACCTCTGACCCGGAACCACGTCACGTCACGTCCTGTTGTGCAGCCCTGGGGAGGGTCTTTGGGAAGGGAGTGCAGGGGCTGCACATGTCCTCGAGGGCCGTGTTCACTCTCCAGGCACCACGGGCAGAGACGCCGGAGCCTGGGAAGAAATAATGTTTTAATTAAGAGTCCTGTTGGCCGCAGGACTCAAAGCACGGACAGGTGGATAGTAAATCGCCACCATGGGGACAGCCACGCCCAGATTGTGCGTTTGCTTAGCTCGGGGCAGCACTTGGCCCCGGGGCTCCTGCTCGTCTCCCCTCAGAGCATCTGCTAAACTTCGGGCATCTACCCTCCAACTCCCGCTTGGCCGAGAGGAGGGGGAGAAGGAGGGGAAGAGAGAGGAGCCCCATTTCCCTCCGGCAGGCAGACCTACTGGAGCTGCTTTGCAGAATGACTTGGGTCTTGCTGGCCCCTGGGTGTGCCTGGAGAGGGGCCTTCCTAGCCCCCTCCACTTCTCCCTTGGTGCCTAACCCAGGACTCTGTCCACAGAGACCCACTGTGTGTCCCCTGGAGCTCCGCCTGGAGCAGAGTCTTCTGCTCTCTTTTCTGCAGAGGGTAAACCGAGGCCCAAGGAGGTTGTTAGGGACACAGAGCAGAGGGAGGCAGCCCAGATCCCTGCTTGTGCGTGGTTTGGGACTCTGCTAACAGCTGGGCCACATGCATCTATCTCGAACCTGGATCCCCTCTGTCACTCATTTCCCTGTGCATATTCAGGGACCTGCCTCCATCAGGTTTTGGCAAGAAAATGGGGCATTTAATAATCTCCCCAGTTCCATTCCTTGGTCCCTACTCCGTGTCAGGACCTGCGCACGTCTTTTTGGAGCCCTGTCTCGATTGACAGCCAGCCGGAGGCGGTAGCTCACGCCTGTAATCCCAGCACTCTGGGAGGCTGAGGCGGGCGGATCACGAGATTAGGAGATCGAGACCATCCTGGCTAACACGGTGAAATTCTGTATCTACTAAAAATACAAAAAATTAGCCAGGCGTGGTGGTGGGTGCCTGTAGTCCCAGCTACTGGGGAGGCTGAGGCAGGAGAATGGCGTGAACCCGGGAGGCAGTGGTTGCGGTGAGCCGAGATCGCACCACTGCACTCCAGCCTGGGCGACAGAGAGAGACTCCGTCTCAAAAAAAAAAAAAAAAAGATTGACAGCCTCGCTGCTCAGAGGCCGGGATGACAGCCCATTTTACAGATGGCTTTCGGCTTGCCCAGGGTCACCACCCTCTGGACTGGTGCCCCAGTAGCCTCTGAACTGAGAGGTCCCCAGCCCATGCCGGGAGCTGGTGGAGGAAGGAGGGGAAGGGTTTCCCACTTCTCGACTAGGGGTGGAGGTGGGAGAAAGCATTTTCAGGGCGTTTTTGACATTTAACAAATAGTATGCAAATCTCATGCAAATTGCATGCAAATCATCACCCATTTCTTAAGCCTCGACAGCGCTGGCGTGTCTGAAATAATAATGTTGGACCTGTCCCTTGGTGATGACCTGGGTGGGGAGGTGCACAGCCTTTTCCTTCCTCCCTCTTCCCGTCGCTTCCCATCCCATCTGTTCTCCTTTCTCCCTGCCTTCGCCCCCTTCCTTCCCTCTCTCTCCCTATCTTCCATTTTTCTCTTCTTCCTTCACATAATTTGTCCAAGGCCTCCCTGGCCTGAGATAGACATAAAGCTGCAAAAGTGGCTTCCTGCAGCCCATTTTCCAGGTTGGGAAACTGAGGCATGGGTCTAAGTTCCCACAGCCACACCGAGGAAAGCAGCCCCCACTGAATGTCACCATGCACCAAAGTGCACGGTCCTTGTGACACAAGAAGGGGAGATGACAGTGGCTGGAGTCATCAGAGCTGCTTTGAGGAAGCTCCAGGCCTGACAGGCTTGACAGGGCCAAGGGGAACTACTGTGGAATTTCTTGGCCTTGAATGACAGGCTGCTGATTTTGGATCTGGAGAAAGCTCACACTGACTCTTCTGCTCCCCCAGTCTGTCTTTCTCCTGCTACTCCATCCACATATCCCTGAGTTTGGGCCATAGTCCCTCCATTTGGTTTGCATGTCCCACCTTCTTTGTTTGGCAAGCTCCTATTCATCCTTCAAAGCCCTAGCTTCAATACCTGCTTCTTCATGCAGCCATTTCTTATCCTTCAAGAAGAGCCTACTTCCCTCAAGGCCACTGCTGCTTCCAGTCTCACCTTCTGACTCACTCGGGATCCACCGAACTGGGAGGTCTGTGTCTCCTCCCAGCAGTTGGAGTCATCACTACCTTTGGGGCTGCAGGATCACCCAGCTTGGAACTAGATACAGAAATGCTGTTTTAAGAGTGCACTGAATAAAAGATTAAATATTTGAAAGCAAGATTGAGTGTAAGCTTCCTAACTTGGCCTTGGAGCTAGCTCTCTTGGGCTTCATTCTACCCCATCTACGGTTTTAGGCTGCTCTTCTTTTACCCTCCTCTCACTCCACTCCAGGCCTTTGCACATGCTGTTACTCCAGGTGACACTGTTACTCCAGGTGACCCCAGGCCAGCCCCCTCCCATCTCTGAGCCGTGAAACTCGGAATCCCGCCCGCTCCCCGCCAGGGCCTCTCAGACTCGGCTCCACCCTGAGCAAGTCTAGGCTATGAGGACTTTCGGGTGAGACTTGGCAGCTGCCATCTCTCTAGGGCCTGCGGCGTCCCGGGGAGGAGCCACCTCCCGCCTTGGCCGCCCACCTAGTTTGTGCTCCAAGAAGGTCCAAGGGAATTCTCCTAGAGGGCAAGTGAGTCCAGGCGGTTCCCAGGGGAGACATCAGCGGTTTAGCCAGAAACTACCAGGACCTGGAATTGCCACTTCCGTCCTGCCCTGCCTCTGTCTGTCTATTCTCTTTCTGTGAGACTCCAGGCTGGACTCTGGCATTCTCTTAACTCTGAGCATTCATTCAATGAGAGATACCAAGACAGATGCTGCTCCGGCTGCCACAGACAGTGGGGCAGGTTGTTCACTGCACAAGAGGACCCAGCTGCAGAGGTGAGAGGGCCCCAGGAAGGGGCCCTTCTTTGTAATTCATCCAACAGCTCCCATACAAGTCAGTGCTGGTTCTGACCTTGTCATCTTTCTTTCTCTTTCTCTCCTCTCTCTTCATCTGTCTCTGTGTCTCAGTCTCTTATTTTATTTTTGTTGAGACAGGGTCTTGTTCTGTTGTCCAAGCTGGAGTGCAGTGGCACAATCACAGATCACCGCAGCCTCAACCTCCCCAGCTCAAGCGATCCTGCCACCTCAGGCTCTTGGGTAGCTGGGATTATAGGCACACGCCACCACACCCAGCTAATTTTTAAATTTTTGTAGAGATGGGGTTTTGCCATGTCGCCCAGGCTGTTCTCGAACTCCTGGGCTCAAGCAACCTACCTGCCTCGGCCTCCCAAAGTGCTGGGATTGCAGGTGTGAGCCACTGCGCCCAGCCTCTTTTTCATCTGCTCTCTGTCGCTCTGTTTCTCTCTGTGGTTCTGTTTGTATCTCATTATCTCTGCCTCTCTTCAATGTCTGTCTCTCTGAGTTTCTCAGTTGGTCTCATCTCAGTCTCTGTCTCTCTCCATGTCTCTGTATTTTTTTTCTCAAATCTCCTATTGAAAAGGACCCCTCTTTCCCTGGGCCAGGCTC
>NW_012115377.1:2837034-2838630 GCF_000951035.1 Colobus angolensis palliatus | reverse complement strand
GTCTCTACTAAAAATACAAAAATTAGCCGGGCGTGGTGGCAGGCACCTGTAGTCCCAGCTACTTGGGAGGCTGAGGCAGGAGAATGGCGTGAACCCGAGAGGTGGAGGTTGCAGTGAGCCGAGATCGCGCCACTGCACTCCAGCCTGGCAACAGAGTCAGACTCTGCCTCAATAACAAACCAACCAAAGGAAAAAAAAAAAAAACACACAGAGCCGACCACCTGACCTTGCAGGGTGAGGCAACTGGGGCGGAAGCAGCCTCATTACCACCCCTTGGAACATCACAGAAACTTACCCATCTCTTTCTTTGGTGGCCCCTGGCTCTCCACTGAAGGCTGCTGGCCTCACTATGAGGGCTCCAGGCCTGGCCCTGAGGTCTCCTGACTTGGCACTGACCTCACACTTGTGCCTACTAAACCCCTTGCTGGGCCTCAGCCACAATGTTTTTTTCAGGGGCTATTTCTTTTCTTTTCCTTTTCCTTTTTTTTTCTTTTTTCTTTCTTTCTTCTTCTTCTTCTTATTTTTTTTTTGACAGAGTCTAGCTCTGTTGCCCAGGCTGGAGTATAGTGGTGCAATCTTAGCTCACTGCAGCCTCCACCTTCCGGGTTCAAGCGATCGTCCTGCCTCAGCCTCCTGAGTAGCTGGGACTACAGGCACACATCGCCATGCCCGGCTAATTTTTGTATTTTTAGTAGAGATAGGATTTCACCATGTTGGCCAGGCTGGTCTCGAACTCCAGGTGATCTGCCCGCCTCGGCCTCCCAAAGTGCTGGAATTATAGGTGTGAGCCACTGCGCCCAGCCCTGCATGGGCTATTTCTGTATATGAAATACCCTCTCCCAACCTTTCACCTTTCACCCTGTGATTTGCAGGTTCAGTGTCACTTCCTTGGGGAGGCCCCCAAAACAAGTCATGTTCCTGTTGTTTTGTATTCTCGCAACATCTTGTTCTTTTTCTTTGTAGCATTAATTATTAATATTATTATTCATTCAATGTATGTTTTCCCCACTAGCCTGTGGGCACCATGAAGACGGGGAAGAGGTCTGGTTTGGTCACTGCTGCAGTACACAGCGTTTAATAACCCAGCACCAGGGAGCAGTGGGGAGCCGGGAACACCCTTGCTCCCTTCCCAAGCTCACTGAGGCCCCCTCCCCAGCTTAGTTCCTACCACTACTGTGCCTTGGTCCAGGTGACCGAGGGCCATGGAGGCTTGGGATTGGGATTCCAGGCACTCTGGCTCCTGCCGCCGTGATAAATGGGCAGAATTCAGAATTAATTATTGACTGCTCTGCTGAGCCGGCCCAATCTGGGCAGATAAAGAGCGTGGGCGCCACTGCATCTGCTCAGCGCTTCTCAGGAGTTTATTAGAAGTTGCGAGGCAGTTGGCTGATGGGAGAAGTCTGGAACACATTGGAGCCAGAGCTGCTGAGTGCAAGGCTAAGGCTCTGCTGGGCCACTTTGGGCAACGCACTCTCCCTCTCTGAGCCTTGGTTTCCTCATTTGGAAAAAGGGAAGTAAAAAATAAATAAATAAATAAAATTCCTGGCCGGGCGCGGTGGCTCAAGCCTGTAATCCCAGCACTTTGGGAGGCCAAGA
>NW_012115377.1:2834614-2835297 GCF_000951035.1 Colobus angolensis palliatus | reverse complement strand
AGGTTCAAGTGATTCTCCTGCCTCAGCCTCCCAAGTAGCTGGGATGACAGGCACGTGCCACCACACCTGGCTAATTTTTGCATTTTTAGTAGAGATGGGGTTTCACCATGTTGGTCAGGCTGGTTTAGAACTCCTGACCTCAAGTGATCCACCGCCTTAGCCTCCCAAAGTGCTGGAATTACAGGCGTGAGCCACCACGCCCAGTCCAATAGTCACATTTTAAGTACTCAATAGCTACATGTGGCCAGTGGCTCCCACGTTGGACAATGCGGGATTAGGTACATGACTGTCACTTTCCCAGACCAATGCAGTCACCTCCCTTCACAATCTGCTGCAACTGTAGCCCCCAGAGGTTGTCTGTGAGCACCTGGGTCAGGCAATGTCTCTCCTCTGTCTAGAGCCCTCCATGGCTCCCATTGCCTTCTGGGTAAAGCCAGAACTTCTCACCAGTGCCTGATTGATCCTTGGCTGGCCCCACTACCCCCGTTCTTTCCATGCGGCCAGCCACATCCACCCACCTGCTTGCCTATTCCCCCACATCCATATTTGTTGCCCAGGCTGGAGTGCAATGGTGCGATCTCAGCTCACTGAAACCTCTGCCTCCTGGGTTGGGAGGATCACTTGGGTCCAGGAGGTGGAGGTTACAGTGAACTGAGATTGCACCATTGCACTGCAGCCTGGGT
>NW_012115377.1:2833168-2834564 GCF_000951035.1 Colobus angolensis palliatus | reverse complement strand
GTCTCTACTAAAAATACAAAAATTAGCTGGGTGTGATGGCGGATGCCTGTGATCCCAGTTACTTGGGAGGCTGAGGCACCAGAATCCCTTGAACCCGGGAGGCGGAGGTTGCTGTGAGCCAAGATCACACCACTGACCTCTCTGAGCCTTGGTTTTCTCATTTGGAAAAAGGGAAGTGAAAAAAAAAAAAAGAAAAGAAAAATCCTTGTATTTTGAGATAAGTTGTTTGGAGAATCACCAAGAGCAAAGAAAGCAAAGTACACAGTAGGTATCTAATAAATGCTGTAGACAGTGGCTCACACCTTCAATCCCAGTAATTTGGGAGGCCGAGGCAGGCGGCTCACTGGAGCTCAGGAGTTCGAGACTAGCCCGGGCTAACATAGTGAAACCCTGTCTCTATAAAAAATACACAAAGTAGCCTGGTATGGTGTTGCATGCCTGTGTTCCCAGCGACTCGGGAGGCTGGGGTGGGACGATCACCTGGGTCCAGGAGGTGGAGGTTGCAGTGAGCCGAGATTGCACCACTACCCTCCAGCCTGGGTTCCAGAGCCAGACCCTGTCTCAAAAAAAAAAAAAAAAAAAGGCTGCAGAATCTGTGAGTTGACTAGAGGTCACATTCTGTCCCCCATGTTGTCCCCCACGTAGCATGATAAAATGGTGTGAGGATCAGCGGCAGACTCCCTATCTCCAGGCAGATTTGTCTCCCTTAGATGCTGAAAGATGCCAGATGGCAAACGTGTCTCAGCTGTAAGAACTTTTCTAAGACAACAACCACAAAGGACTGATCGTCGGTTTGAACTACTTCCTTTTCCTTCAGATTCCGGATTGCTTGATCCTGCCGCAAGGGCACAACACTCTGGTGGTCAGTGCAAAGGCTGCAGCATCTTAGAAATGCAAGTGCCATCAACGTGGGCAATTAAAGATTTCCTGGTAGCCACAAGAAAAAACAGTCAAAAGAAGGCTGGGCACGGTAGCTCACGCCTGTAATCCCAGCACTTTGGGAGGCCATGGCGGGTGGATCTCCCGAGCTCGTGAGTTTGAGACCATCCTGACCAACGTGGTGAAATCCCGTCTCTACTAAAAATACAAAATTAGCCGGTGTGGTGGTGCACGCCTGTCATCCCAGCTACTTGGGAGGCTGAGGCAGGAGAATCGCTTGAACCCCCGGGGTGGAGGTTGTGGCAAACCGAGATCACACCTTTGCACTCCAGCCTGGGCAACAATGAAGGAAACTCCGTCTCAAAAAGTTAAAAAAAAAAAAAAAAAAGAAAAAGGAAAAAAGTAAAAAGAAACAGGTGAAAGTAGTTTTAGTAATATGAGTTAACTCAATACAGCCAAAATATCATTTAAGCACGCAATCTATAGAAAAAATTGTGAATGAGCTATTTTTTCTGGT
>NW_012115377.1:2828702-2832553 GCF_000951035.1 Colobus angolensis palliatus | reverse complement strand
TGAAACCTCTGCCTCCTGGGTTGGGAGGATCACTTGGGTCCAGGAGGTGGAGGTTACAGTGAACTGAGATTGCACCATTGCACTGCAGCCTGGGTTACAGAGCCAGACTCTGTCTCAAAAAAAAAAAAAACAAAAAAACAAAACTTTGCACCCAGCTCAATGTCCTCCCCTCCAAGGTCGCTCAGCACCAACCCTGACTCTGCAGAGATTGAGTGTCTGTGTCCAGCCCCATCCCACAGTCCCAGCGTGGGGATCCTTGGGGGCAGGGTCCCAGGCTGAGTCCTCTCTGGAGTCTGTACAGTGAGGCACCGGGGCAGGGTTCAGAAGGATTTATCACGACGCAACCTTGAAGGAGCTGCCTCTGCTCATTCATTCCTTCCCTAATTCACAGATGCATTCACTTCTGACCTTAGCACCTGGGAGCCAGGTCAGGTGTTGGAAGGCGCTGAGAAACTGGAAAGAGAGGGGGTGGAGCTGAGCCTGGGTGACCGTGTCCCTGTGAACAGGATGAACAGGATGACGTTCAGGCTCCTTTTCTGGCCTTCAAGTCCTCTCCAGCTTCAAGGAGTCAAACTTGTTAGTCCCTGAACAAGTCACACTCTCCTTCACTTCTCTAGGCTTTTGCATATGCAGTAAACCCCTTTCAGCAGGCCCTACTCATACCTAGAAAACTCCTATGGATGTGTCAAAGCCCCAGAACAAATCCTCATACCTAGAAAACTCCTATGGATGTGTCAAAGCCCCAGAACAAATCCTCATACCTAGAAAACTCCCATGGATGTGTCAAAGCCCCAGAACAAATCCTCATACCTAGAAAACTCCTATGGATATGTCAAAGCCCCAGAACAAATCCTCATACCTAGAAAACTCCTATGGATATGTCAAAGCCCCAGAACAAGTCCTCATACCTCCTCTGGGCTTCTTTCAGCATCAAGTCTCTCTCTCTGTTGTAGTCCACCTACAGCTAGGGGTGGCAGGAAGTAGGGAAGGATACTTGATAGATTCCTGGTATCCCCCATAGACCAGATAAGGGTGGTATAAAGCGGAGAAGGACACCTGATAGATTAATATTAAAGTATTAGCTGGGGTTCTCTGGAGGGACAGAACTAATAGGAGAGATGTATATATGAAAGGGAGTTTATCCGCCGGGTGCGGTGGCTCACGCCTGTAATCCCAGCACTCTGGGAGGCCGAGGCGGATGGATCACCCAAGGTTAGGAGTTCGAGACCAGCCTGGCTAACATGGTGAAACTTCATCTCTGCTAAAAACACAAAAATTAACCAGGTATGGCGGTGCATGCCTGTAGTCCCAGCTACTCGGGAGGTTGAGGCAGGAGAATAGCTCGAACCTGGAAGGTGGAGGTTGCAGTGAGCCAAGATCATACCATTGCACTCCAGCCTGGGTGATAGAGTGAGACTCCGTCTCAAAAAAGACACAAAAAACAAAAATCAACTGGGCATGGTGGTGTGTGCCTGTAGTCCCAGCTACGTGGGAAACTGAAGCATGAGAATTGCTTGAACCCAGGGGGCAGAGGTTACAGTGAGCTGAGATCGCACCACTGCACTCCAGCCTGGTCTCAAAACAAACAAACAAAAAACAACAAACAAAAAACAAACCAAAAACACCAGAAAGGGTGCTCTGAAGTAGGTTGCATTGTCTCTGGATTCAGGACAGGCAACAACCCCATTTCAGTGGAGGCCTAGGTTCAAATCCTGCCTCTCTGCCTCCCCTTAGCCAAGGAACCCAAAGCCAATGGTTTGACCTTCTGGGCCTCAGTTTCTCATCCATAAAATGGGCCCAATAACAGAGTGTCCTCAGACAGCAGTGAACCTGAAATGAGCTTCATGTCTCAGGATGCTTAGGAGTTGCTGGCTTTGTGCATGCATGGAGGAGTTGGGACCAGGATTAGGGTAAACAGCAAGGCACTCACCTCAGCGCAAAATTTAAGGAGGCGCCATTCAATTCAGTCACCAAGATAAACAGTAGTTTGATGTGGCATTGAAAAAAGTCATGAGGGGCTGGGCGCGGTGGCCCACACCCGTCATCCCAGCACTTTGGGAGGCTAAGGCAAGCTGATCAATTGAGATCAGGAGTTCGAGGTGAGCCTGGACAACATGCTTAAACTCCATCTGTACCACAAATACAAAAATTAGCCAGGTGTGGTGGCGGGCGCCTGTAATCCCAGCTACTCAGGAGGATGAGGCAGAATAATTGCTTGAACCTGGGAGGCAGAGGTTGAGTGAGTCGAGATCATGCCACTGCACTCCAGCCTGGGCCACAGAGCAAGACTCTGCCTCAAAAAAAAAAAAGTCATGAGGAGACTGGGCACGATGGCTCATGCCTGTAATCCCAGCATTTTGGGAGGCCAAGGTGGAAGGATCGCTTGGTTTCAGGAGTTCAAGACCAGCCTGGGAAACATACCAAGACCCCCGTCTGTACAAAAAATACAAAAATTAGCCAGGTGTGGTGGTGCACACCTGTGATCCCAGCTACTCAAGAGGCTGAGGCAGGAGGATCACTTGAGGTAGGGAGGTTGAGGCTGCAGAGAGCTGTGATAGTGCCATTGCACTGCAGCCTGGGTGATGGCGTAAGACCCTGTCTCAAAAAAAAAAGTCACGATGATTATGAAAACATACACAATGAACAAAATACCTAAGTGTGAAGTGAATGACAGGGTCTGACCCTGCGTTTGCTCGACCCCGCCTCACTGAGCTCACCCTATTCCCGGTGCGGCTGTACACCTGGGAGGCCGCTCGTCTCAAGCAACCTTCTGATTAAACCTTAATTCCTGATGATTAAGCCCAGGGAACTGGGGGCCTGGCGGCTCAGCAGGAGGGAGGCTCTGGCAGGGGTGGGCCAGGCCAGGCCTCCCTAGGGGAAGAGGGAGGCCAGGAGGGAGGCTGCTGAGTGGCTAGAGAGGAAACTGGAATTTAATTAGCCCCTCAGGATTAATTACTGGGCCCAGGAACAGGCTGCAAAATCTATTACTCTGAGCGGTTCCTGACTGCAGGCTTCCTTCATTCCGACCATCATTTTTCTCTAAACCGACTCCTCCTCCCATTGTTTTCTGACAAAATATATCTATTTCTAAAATGCACCTTTATATCCTGCCATGAAAACCCAGATATAGATCCTTTTTTTTTGAGTAGAGTAGATGCTGTATATAAATTTGGGGGAGGCCGGGCGCGGTGGCTCAAGCCTGTAATCCCAGCACTTTGGGAGGCCGAGACGGGCGGATCACGAGGTCAGGAGATCGAGACCATCCTGGCTAACACTGTGAAACCCCGCCTCTACTAAAAAAATACAAAAAATTAGCCGGGCGAGGTGGCGGGCGTCTGTAGTCCCGGCTACTCAGGAGGCTGAGGTGAGAGAATGGCGTGAACCCGGGAGGCGGAGCTTGCAGTGAGCTGAGATCCGGCCACTGCACTCCAGCCTGGGCGACAGAGCGAGACTCCGTCTCAAAAAAAAAATAAAAAAATAAAAAATAAATTTGGGGGAATATATACATTGAAATGAATATATAACTGTTAAAAAAAATGATCTACACGGGCTTGTTTGGTGCCATGGTTGCAAAAGCTGCTCTGCAAGCACTGAGTATGTGCTGGGGGTTTACACACTCTCCTTATCTCATTTTATCCTTATAATAGCTCTGGGGAGGGGGCAAGCTATTATCAATCACCCCTATTTTGCAAGAGCTTTTCTGGCTGTGGGATTTGTCATTTTGAAATGCACCGTAGACACCAGAGTGGGTTTCTGGTTTTTTTTTGAGATGGAGTCTTGCTCTGTCGCCCAGGCTGGAGTGCAGTGGCACGATCTCGGCTCACTGCAAGCTCCGCCTCCCGGGTTCACGC
>NW_012115377.1:2820296-2823572 GCF_000951035.1 Colobus angolensis palliatus | reverse complement strand
AAAACGGGAGGATAATAGTTTTTGGAGTGGAAAGATGACCAGGAGGCCCAAGGATGTCCATCAATTTGCAGATGTTTCTAGGCCTAAAGGATGCTTCCCTCATCCGCAGCCTCTCCACCTCCCCAAACTCCAAAGACCCCAGAAGTGTCCCCCCCATTATGGGAATCCCACCCGAGCTGGGCCATGCGGGGTCCAGAGACCCAGCCCTGAGGGGGCTCCCAGCCTGGGAGAGACAGAACCAGACAGGCATGTTCACTGCAAACTGGACTGACAGGTTCCCATCAGCATGACAGTGGCTGGTGGCAGCCTGAATGCTGGAACCACAGCTACGCTGCCCGAGTGCCTGATGGCACTGTGGATGAGGGAGTCTGGGACTTGGTGATGGGAGGTTGGAATGATGGCTTCCCACGAAGGTGTGCATACTGATGGTGGCACCTTTTTTTTTTTTTTTAGACAGGGTTTCACTCTGTCTCCCAGGCAGAAGTGTAGTAGCATGATCTTGGCTCACTGCAGCCTCCACCTTTCAGGATCAAGTGATCCTCCTGCCTTAGCCTCCTAAGTGCGCACCACCACACCCAGTTAATTTTTAAACTTCTTGTAGAAAGGGGGTCTCGCGATGTTGCCCAGGCTGGTCTTGAACTCCTGGCCTCAAGTGATCCTCCCTCCTCAGCCTCCCAAAGTACTGGGATTACAGGTGTGAACCACCATGCTGGCTGTTAGCAGCGTTAATGGTGGCCCCCCACCCCCACCGCAGGGCTGCTGGAGATGGGGTTGGAGAGTCCCCCCTCCATGCCCTTTGTGGGGCTGCCACCTTCATCCCAGGGCTCCTGAGCCTTGAGCCTTCTCCAGGCCCAAGGACCACCCCTTCCCACTCATGCCTGGAGAGTCCTGAGGATCACACACACGGCCATTCAGGGTCACACATGTACCTGCCAGAGACGTCCACGGGCCCCACACAGCTGTGTTCCCACGGCCAAGCCCAGTGAGTGTGTCCCCACCTCCCCCAGCCTCACACATCAGCCCTGTCCTCTGCCTGCTGCCCGGGAACAATTATAGTGTCAGGGACGATGCTGCTGCCTCCGCTGCTGCCTAGACAAGCCCAGCCTCATGTTTAATTCATCTCGGGGCTAATTATAGCCAGGCAGGGGGAGGGGCTCAGTAACCTTGGCCTCCCCTCCATTCCCCTCCCCGCTGCCAGGGTGACCGGGGAAGAGTGGAGGATGGGGGCTTGTGTTCCACTCGGGTCCCCAGCTCTGGGCAGCTCCAGCATCTCCTCCCGGGGGCTGGTACAGGTGCCATGGAGGCAGCACTAAGAGTAAAAATGCAGGCACCAGCCAGGCAGGGCAGTGGGAAGCGGGAGTGGGGAAGCCAGCCCAGGACAGCTGTGTGTTAGGCTTGGGACTCCTTTTTCTCTCTCCTGCTCTCTGGTGGTTCAGGGTCGACCCTCAGACCTGGGATGAGGCCAGCTATTCCGCCACCTTCCCCGTGAGCCCACCAAGGCCTGATGTCCCGTGGCAGATGCAACCGGTGAATCATAATAGCTGACAAGTAGCATCACGTGACACTTGGCACTGTTTTTAGCATTTGGTTCGCTGTATTTTATTTATTTATTTATTTATTTTTAGACAGGGTCTCGCTCTGTTGCCCAGGCCGGAGAGCAGCGGTGCAATCATAGCTCACTGCAGCTTCGAACTCCTGAGTTCAAGGGATCCTTCCACCTCAGCCTCCTGAGTAGCTGGGACGACCATGCTCAGTTCATTTTTCAATTTTTTGTATCTAAAAAATTAAAACTTTTGGCCAAGCATGGTGGCTCATGCCTGTAATCCCAGCACTTTGGGAGGCTGAGGTGAGCGGATCACTTGAAGTCAAGAGTTCAAGACCAGCCTGGCCAACATGGTGAAACCCCGTCTCTACTAAAATACAAAAATTAGCTGTGTGTGCTGGCTTGTGCCTGTAGTCCCAGCTATTCGAGAGGCTGAGGCAGGAGAATCGCTTGAAACTGGGAGGCGGAGGTTGCAGTGAGCCGAGATCATACTGCTGCACTCCAGCCTGGGCAACAGAGCTAGATTCCATCCCAAAAAATAAAGAATGAAAAATTGCTTATTATGTTGCCCAGGCTGGTCTCGAACTCCTGGCCTCAAGTGATTCTCTTGCCTCAGCCTCACAAAGTGCTGGGATTACAGATATGAGCCATTGCTCCTGGTCAGTTTTAAAATGTAATTTAATTTTTAAAAATCCCCTTCTCCCATTTCATTTCTTTTGTAGAGGTAGAGTCTTGCTATGCTGCGAGGCCCTGTCCCTACAAAAAGTTAAAAATTAACTTGATATGGTGTTGTATGCACGTGGTCTCAGCTACTCGAGAGGCTGAGACAGGAGGATTGCTTGAGCCCACAAATTTGAGAACAGCCTGGGCAACATAGCAAGACCCCATCTCTATAGATGGGGAAACTGAGGCCCGGAGCAACAAAGCAGACATGTCATGGGTCACATGGCTGCAGTCTCATGCACTCTACCTTCCTGCCTCCGCCTCCCTGTCCTGGCCCAGGTCAGGGCTTTGTTCTTCCTGTCCTTCCTCCTTGGGCCTCAGCCTGTCCCAACTAACTGAGTGACACTTCCTGAAATAGCCTCTGGTGTCAGTTGTTGGCAGGCTGCCCCGCGCCACCTGCCCACGACCCCCCCTATAATAGCTTTCCTAGGTGGGCGAGAGAGAACTGAACTCCAGGGCTCTCAGCATTGGGCAACTTGCTGCCCTCGTCTCTGCCTCAGTGTCCCTACCTGCACCCTGGAGGAGGGAAGCCTCTCACCCTCTGTGTCCCCATCCAGTAAACCTGGGTCCCTTCCTTGCCTCCCCATCCGGAGAGCCAGTTAACCTCCTGGCAGCAATGGCTTCATCTGTGAACGCTTAACCTGTAATATGCCTCTGGATTACATTAATAAAGTGAATGCATAGAAAGCTTAGGGCAGGCTGGGCGCTGTGGCTCACACCTGTGATCCCAGCACTCTGGGAGGCTGAGGCAGGAGGATCGCTTGAGGCCAGGAGTTCAAGACCCAGCCTGGGCAACAAAGCAAGACTCTGCCTCTACAAAAATGAAAATAAAAATTTAGCCGGGCGCGGTGGCTCAAGCCTGTAATCCCAGCACTTTGGGAGGCTGAGACGGGTGGATCACGAGATCAGGAGATGGAGACCATCCTGGCTAACCCGGTGAAACCCGTCTCTACTAAAAATACAAAAAACTAGCCGGGCGAGGTGGCGGGCGCCTGTAGTCCCAACTACTC
>NW_012115377.1:2804651-2819446 GCF_000951035.1 Colobus angolensis palliatus | reverse complement strand
GGGAGGCGGAGCTTGCAGTGAGCCGAAATCCAGCCACTGCACTCCAGTCTGGGAGACAGCGAGACTCTGTCTCAAAATAAATAAATAAATAAATAAAAAAGACTCCACTCTAAAAAAAAAAAAAAAGAGCTTAGGGCAATGGCTGGCATGCAGTAGGTGCTTAATGAGTGTTTGGAATTCTGAAATCACTTATTCCTCGGGGCCGGGTGCTCCCCGCAGTTAAATGAGACGGGGGACTTGTTTTTCAGATGACAAAAAGAGGGCTCAGATTCTGGGACACTCCTGATCTTGCACCCCAAGTGGTTGGCCCAGTGGGGATTCGAACGTGCTTCTCAGCCTCCAGTGCACGCCTTTAACCCCTCTTGCCCTCTAAGGCCCAGAGAGGGGCAGAGATGCCCCGGGGTCGCACAGCCGTGCAGTAGCAGTGCTGGGAAGGCAGGCAGGGCTCCTTCCTGGCGGGGGGCAGCAGGCATCATCCTGGCCCCGGGCTGAGGGGCGGGCAGCGCGGGCCGGGACCGGACCGAGCTCCTGGCGGTGGCGCGAGCGTTTCCATGGCAGCCTGGCGGGAGCCGGCCGGAGCGATTAGGCGTCCCGAGGAGCAGCTGCTAAAAATAGCTCGCGCCGCACCGGGCTCATTAGTGGCTGGGCTTTTGGCTGCCAGGTACCCCCTCCCGGCTTTCCTTCCTCCTTGCCTCTGGGCTGAGTGGAGGACGTGGTGAAGGAGGCACAGCCCTGTCCTGGGCCCTGAATTCAAGGCTTGGGCCCTCCAGTCCTTCCTCAAAATCTTTTCTCAAAGGCAAATCCAGTCTCACTCCTCCCTTGCTCTAAATCCTTCCTTGGCTCCCTATTGCCCTTGAGATCAAGGCCCTGCTCTTGTCCCCAGCTCTGCAGGCCATTGGCCTCTATTACATCCCTGGCTTTATCTCTTACTGCTCTGGCTGCCTCTTAGGGGCTCAAACCCACCCCACCCCACCTCAGAGCCTCTGCTTCTGCCATTCCCTCGGCATGGACCATGGTACTTTCTCCTTTTCATCTTTGACGTCTCAGCCTCCACATCACCTCCTCTGGGAAGCCCAAGGCCCAGGTCAGGGGCCTCCTCTGGGTGCCTTCATCACAGTCTGACCTCACCCATGCTTCCCTCGCTAGCCTGGGAGGAAGGGGATGAGTGTGTTTTGTTTCCAGCACCTCAAATAGGACTTGGTACACAGCAGTTGCTCAATAAGTGTTTGTGGAACAAAGGAAGGAATTAGATCATTGAGCTATTATAGAAGGATTTCCTGGAAGAATAATGGGGGGCCCTGTGTCTGAGGGTCCCCACTGTCCTGTGTCCCCAGACCAGAAGGTTCATAGTTTCTGTCATCTCTCTTTTTTTTCTTTTTCTTTTTTATTTTATTTATTTATTTATTTTGAGACAGTGTCTTGCTCTGTCACCCAGGCCAGAGAGCAGTGGTGTGACCTCTGCCTCCCAGGTTCAAGCGATTATTGTGCCTCAGCCTCCAGAGTTGCTGGGATTACAGGTGAGCACCAGCATGCCCATATATATATATATATATATTTTGTTTTGAGACAGGATCTCACTCTGTTGCCCAGGCTGGAGTGCAGTGGCACAATATTAGCTGAACACCGCCTCCACATCCTGGCCTCAAGCGATCCTCCCACCTCAGCCTCCTAGGTAGCTGGGATTACAGGCACCCACCACCATGCCTAGCTAATTTTTGTATCTTTTGTAGAGATGATGTTGCCTAGGCTGATCTTGAACTCCTGGGCTCAAGTAATGGCCTGCCTTGGTCTCCCAAAGTGCTGGGATTACAGATGTGAGCCACTATGTCCAGCTTTTATCCTCTCTTGACTGGGCTCACTCTTCAGCTTCCTCTGGAGAGGATGGCTCGGCTGTGTGACCCAGCCAGCCCACTCACCCTCTCTGGTCCCCTTTCTGCCTTGCAGAATCACAACAAACCCACAACATAGAGGTTGAAAGGACCCAGCTTGGTTCTAGAGGAACTGCAAGTTTGGAAGAGAGAGGGAGGGATATATGAAGATGAAGGAGTGTAGGGGAAGATGGATGTCCATGAACATATCTTGGAATAAAACTATGTCTGATGGCTGGGCGTGGTGGCTCACGCCTGTAATCCCAGCACTTTGGGAGGCTGAGACGGGCAGATCACAAGGTCAGGAGATCGAGACCATCCTGACTAACATGGTGAAACCTTGTCTCTACTAAAAATACAAAAATTAGCCAGGCGTGGTGGCGGGTCCCTGTAGTCCCAGCTACTCTGGAGGCTGAGGCAGGAGAATGGCGTGAACCCAAGAGGCGGAGCTTACAGTGAGTGGAGATCGCGCCACCACACTCCAGCCTGGGCGACGGAGCGAGACTCCGTCTCAAAAAAAAAAAAAAAAAACTACGTCAAAAAAAAAAAAGTGGACAGCATCAGGAAGAGGAGAGCCAGGGTCAGTTACCAGGCTGGCCAAAAGGTGGAGCATGTGGCATGGTACAGCTTGGTTGCAGCAGGGTGGGAGGAGCGAGGCCAAGTGTCAAAGGAAAATTGGGAGGAGGAGAGGAGAGAGGATGGGGATTTTGCAGCAGGGGAGTGTTAGCATGGAAGAGCAAAAGTCTGGAAGGCTGGGCACAGTGGCTCATGCCTGTATTCCCAGCACTTTGGGAGGCTGAGACAGGAGGATCACTTGAGCCCAGGAGTTCAAGATCAGCCTGGGCAACACAGTGAGAACCCCCGCTAACTGCTTCAAAAAATTTAAAAATTAGCCAGGTGTGGTGGTGCATGCCTGTAGTCCCAGCTACGCAGGAGGTGGAGGTTGGGGAATCGCTTAAGCCTGGGAGGTCGAGGCTGCAGTGAGCTGTGATAGCACCACTGCACTCCAGCCTGGGTAACAGAACGAGACCCCATATCCACAAAAAAAGTCAAAGGTAATCCCGGTAATTACATCCCAGTAATCCCAGCTACTCAGAAGGCTGAGTGGGAGGACCGCTTGAGCCCAGGAAGTCGAGGCTGCAGTGAGCTTGTGATGGAACCACTGCACTCCAGCCTGGCAACAGAGCAAGACCCTGTCTCCAAAAAACAACAACAAAAACTCTGAAATCTGCAATAGGGACAGTGAGAGTGCTCAAAACCTTTGATTATTCGGCTGGGCGTGGTGGCTCATGTGTGTAATCCCAGCACTTTGGGAGGCCAAGGTGGGCGGATCACAAGGTCAGGAGATCAAGACCATCCTGGCTAACATGGTGAAACCCTGTCTCTGCTAAAAAATACAAAAAATTAGCCAGGCATGGTGGCGGGTGCCTGTGGTCCCAGCTACTCAGGAGGCTGAGGCAGGAGAAAGTCATGAACCCGGGAGGCAGAGCTTGCAGTGAGTGGAGATCGTGCCACTGCACTCCAGCCTAGGTGACAGAGTGAGACTCAGTCTTGAAAAAAAAAACAACTTTTGATTATTCATGATCTACGTTGCCAGAAACCCATAAGACCATGGTTTAAACAAGGGTGACACTGATCACTCCTGTCCTCATAACCTGGGCATCAGCCCAGGCTGCAGCAGAGGCTCCACAATTGCCAGGGACCCAGGCTCCTTCAGTCTTGCTCTGCCTCCTCAGCCCCCAACTTCTATCTTGTGGACCTTAGTGGCTACTCCGGCCCCTGCGACAGTGGCCACCTTGCAGACACAGGCAGGGCAGTGGGGGAAGAGGAAGAAGAAGGCCTGTTCTTTTCTTCTGAGGTTACACCTGCTCCTGTCCCATTGTCCGCAATATGTCAAACAGTCACACTGACCTGCAAGAGAGGCTGGGCAACACAGTCTTTAGCTGGGCAGGTTTCATTTGTAAAGAAGAAAGTAGGGAATGGATGTTGGGGGCCACCCCGCAATCTCTGCCACTGAATGGATTGGGAAAAAGGAGTGGACACTCTTCAACATTTTAGTGACTACCTCAGGGAGATGCTAGAGTGTGAACATGAGGCTGCCATCTCAGGGCATAAGCCAAAGTCTTCCTTGTCATCTCCAAGGCCCTGCACTATCTGCCCCCAATCATTTCCCTGACCTCATCTCTTTCCCCTCTCCCTCTTGCTTGCTCTGCCCCAGCCACATGGGCCTCCTCACTGTTCCTCCAACACACCAGGCATGGTCCTGCCTCAGGGCCTTTGCACAGGCTGTGTTTCCTGCCAGGAATGCTCTTACTCTAGATTTCTCTTTGGCTCACTTCTTCCTCTCCTTCAGGTCTCTGGTCTAAGTCTTCTTCTCAATGGGACCTCCTTGATGACCCTGTTTAAAATTGCAGCCAGGAGGATCACTGGAGATCAGGAGTTTGTGGCCAGCCTGGGCAACATAGTGAGACTCCATCTCTACAAAATAAAAAATAAAAATTAGGCCGGGCATGGTGGCTCACATCTGTAATCCCAGCACTTTGGGAGGCCGAGGCAGGTGGATCACTTGAGGTCAAGAGTTCAAGACTAGCCTGACCAACATGACAAAACCCCAACTCTACTAAAAATACAAAAATTAGCTGGGCATGGTGGCATGTGCCTGTAATCCCAGCTACTCGGGAGGCCGAGGCAAGGAGAACTGCTTGAACCCGGGAGACAGAGGTTGCAGTGAGCCGAGATCGCACCACTGCACTCCAGCTTGGGCGACAGAGCCAGACTCCGTCTCAAAAAAAAAGCCAGGTATGGTGGCATGTCCCTGTAGTCCCAGCTACTCAAGAGGCTGAGGTGGGAGGATCGCTTGAGCTCAGGAATTCTGGACTGCAGGGAGCTGTGATTGCACCACTGTACTCCATCCTGGGCAAGAGAGAGAGACCCCATCTCTTAAAAAAAAAATTGCAACCTGCCCTCCCTCTCCAATTCTTGTCCCTTCCTAATACTTTCCATGTTCTGATTTTCTTCACAACACTTAGCATGCTCTAAAACCCTACAGATTTTCTTGATTTATTTGCTCGTTGTCTTTCGGCCCGACTAGGCTGCCAGCACTTCCAGGACAGAAATTTCTGCCTGTTTTGTTCTTTGCTGCATCTTCAGTGCCTAGAACAATGCTTGGCACTCGTTAGGGTCTCGGTTTATATATATACGTATTGGTTTTTTCTGAGACGGAGTCTTGCTCTGTTGCCCAGGCTGGAGTGCAGTGGCACGATCTTGGCTCACTACAACCTCCACCTCCTGGGTTCAAGCGATTCTCCTGCCTCAGCCTCCCAAGTAGCTGGGATTACAGGGGCCTTCCACCATGCCTGGCTAATTTTGTTTTTTGCGTAGAGACGGGGTTTCACCATGTTGGCCAGGCTGGTCTTGAACTCCTGACCTCAAGTCATCTGCCCACCTTGGCCTCCCAAAGTGCTGGGATTACAGGCGTGAGCCACCGTGCTCTGCCCTAAAACCCTATAGATGTTCTTGATTTATTTGCTTGTTGTCTGTCTGCCCAACTAGGCTGCCAGCAGTTCCAGGACAGAAATTTCTGCCTGTTTTGTTCTTTGCTGCATCTTCAGTGCCTAGAACAATGCTTGGCACTCATTAGGGGCTCAGTCAATATTTTAAATGATGAAACTGAATAAGCAAAGTGGACACTACTATTCCCTCTTTTAGAGCTATGGAGACTGAAGTGTCAAGGAGAAAGGTGACTCACCTAAAGTTACATGCTGGAGGATGGCCGAAAGATGGCTGTGTTACCTGGTGCCTTTCCTCAGTTTCTCCCTATTGGCTGACGTCTTTCTTCACTCTTGCCTTCCACCTGGAGAGTTACCTGTACATTTTGGTTTTGTTACCTACACATCTGCTTTTGTTTCCTGCAGCACATTTCTGTTACTTGGAGCCAAGAACCCGGCATGCCCAAAGCAGCCACCTACACCATGCCAGGCACGGTGCCCGGTCCATTAGCTGCTGTGTCACACTGAATTGCCACGCAAGTATAATAACATTTGCAAATTTCACATCACACCTAAAACGCTCTTCGCCGCAATTTTATAGGCATGGAAGGACTGAGGCACGGCGGGAGAATGGAATTGTCCTGGTCACAGCCAAGAAGTGCAGAGAGGGGAATCGAACCCTCTGTCTTTTTTTTGTGTGTGTGTCACGCAGTCTCACTCTGTCACCCAAGCTGGAGTGCAGTGGTGTGAGCTTGGCTCACTGCAACCTCTGCCTCCCAGGTTCAAGAGATTATCATGTGTCAGCCTCCCCAGTAGCTGGGATTACAGGCGCGCGCCAGCACGCCAGGCTAACTTTTCTGAATTTTTAGTAGAGACAGGTTTTCACCATGTTGGCCAGGCTGGTCTCAAACTCCTGAACTCAGGTGATCCACCCGCCTTGGCCTCCCAAAGTGCTGGGATTACAGGTGTGAGCCACCGTGCCCGACCGTCGAACCCTCTGTCAATTGGCATCTGTCAATGCCAGCCCTTCCTTACATCTCATTCCCTTGCCAATATTATTATTTTGTAGAGACAAGGTCTCACCATGTTGCCAAAGGAGGTCTCAAACTCCTGGCCTCAAGCGGCCTTCCCGCCTTGGTCTCCCACAGCTTTGGGATTACAGGTGTGAGCCATTGTGCCCATCCCCTTGCCAATATGAGGTTCATTGCCACCCAGGACAGCACAAAGCTAACGGGCTTGGGTTCATCTCCTGCCTGGGGTGTGGCCTCACTGGGTGACCTAGGCCCTCTTCCTCTTCCTTCTTCAACCTCAGTTTTCTAGACTGAGAAATGGGAATCCTAAAAGCTGTTCTGGGAGGATCACGGAGCATTCTATTCTACTCAGACCCTGTCAAGTAGTAGGATCTGGGGGCGGGAGTAGAGGCAGCAGATGCCCCCACTCCCATCCCCCCCACCTTCCTAGCCCAGCTCCTTATTCCCTCGGCCACCCCATGCCAGGTTTCTGTTTAGTTTAATAATCTCCTGAAAGTTTAATTGTTGTTTTATTCATCCGTGACCTTTCTCTCTCATCTGGAGACGTATTATTGCTAATCTACAAATTTCAAGAACCAGATTTATTTGCAAAACCAATTACCTGCCTATGCAAATGACCTCTCTCCGCGCTCGCCTCCCTGGCCAGCTGGCTGGGGATGGGAGGGCAGGGGAGGGAGAGCCACCGCCCACCCCCCCACAGAGCCACTGCTCAAACACTGGGTTGCAAACTTATCTATAATTCCTCTGAGCGGAGCGGCCCTCTCGGCCCCGGAGTTAATTAGAATCTCAGTAATCATGGGGGGCCCTGACCCTATACCTCTTAGCTCTGACCTCCTAAAGAGGCCTCTTGAAGTGGCCGGAGGCTGATTGCCCTCCCACCCCATCCTTCTGATGAGAAGGATGCCTGTTCATTTGTTCATTTATCCATTCATTCATTCAGACATTTTCAGACACTGTTTTAGTTTCTGAAGGCAAAGCAAGGGACAAGCAGGTCTGAAGGAAGGAAGTCCCATCATTATGGAGCCAGCAGTCTGGGGAGGAGAAAGCAGGCAACATAAATAAGAAAAATTTATAGCATGTCACATAGCCTGAATCGCAACAGAGAAGTAAGCCAGGAAGGGGGATGGGAAGTGCCAGGGCAGGCTCCAGGCAGTGTGGACCCCTCTCTCCCTTCCTCCCTCTCACAGTTCCAGCTGCAAAGAGTAACTGATTCTAGGCTGGATGTGGTGGCTCACGCCTGTAATCCTAGCACTTTGGGAGGCCAAGGTGGGCGGATCACTTGAGGTCAGGAGTCCGAGACCAGTCTGCCCAACACGGTGAAACCCCGTCTCTACTAAAAATACAAAAAAATTAGCTGGGTGTGGTGGTGGTGTGTGCCTGTAATCTCAGTTACTTGGGAGACTGAGGCACAAGAATCGACTGAACCTGCCGGGCGCGGTGGCTCAAGCCTGTAATCCCAGCACTTTGGGAGGCTGAGACGGGCAGATCACGAGGTCAGGAGATCGAGACCATCCTGGCTAACATGGTGAAACCCCATCTCTACTAAAAATACAAAAAACTAGCCGGGCGAGGTGGCGGGCGCCTGTAGTCCCAGCTACTCGGGAGGCTGAGGCAGGAGAATGGCGTAAACCTGGGAGGCGGAGCTTGTAGTGAGCTGAGATCCGGCCACTGCACTCCAGCCTGGGCGACAGAGCGAGACTCCGTCTCAAAAAAAAAAAAAAAAGTAGCTGAATCTTTTTTAAAAAACTTCTATTTACTTAAAAAATAATAGAGATGCAGTCTTGCTATGTTGCCCAGGCTGGTCTCAAACTCCTGGGCTCAAGTGATCCTCCTGCCTCAAAAGTAGCTGATTCTTTTTCTTCTTCTTCCTTTTTCCTCCTTTCTTCTTTCTTATTTTTCTTTCTTCTTTCTTTTCCTTCTCCTTCTTTTTTCTTCCTTGATAGGGTCTCAGTCTGTCACTGAGGCTGGAATGCAGTGGCTCGATCTTGGCTCACTGCAACCTCTGCCTCCAAGGTTCAAGTGATCCTCCCACCTCAGTCCCCCAAGTAGCTGGGATTACAGGCATGGGCCACCATGCCCAGCCAGCTAACTTTTGTATTTTTAATAGAGACAGGGTTTCACCATGTTGCCCAGGCTGGCCTCAAACTCCTGAGTTCAAGTCATCCACCCGCCTCAGGCTCCCAAAGTGCTGGGATTACAGGCGTGAACCACCGTGCCTGATTCTTAAGCAATTCTTAAAATGCTAATCTTGGTCCTACTTCAGACTTCTTGGGCAGACTGACTTCCTTCCAGGGCATATATCACCTCCTCAGAGAAGCCATCCCTGATTACTCTATTTTTGTCCTTCTTTTCTGCTTTCCGTTGCTTTAGAATTCTTTGAGATGAGGTCTCCCTCTGTTGCCCAGGCTGGTCTTGAACTCCTGGGCTTTAAATTGTCCTCTTGCCTCAGCCTCCTGAGTAGCTGGGATTACAAGGGTATGGCTTCCTGTGCCTCGATTCTTGCTTTAGGATTCCTCCTGCTCCCTGAAATTAGATTATGCATATGTGTGTTATTATCTGTCTCACTCTATTTATTTTTATTTTATTTTGTTGATTTATTTTGAGACAGAGTCTCACTCTGTTGCCTAAGTTGTAGTGCAGTGGCACAATCTCGGCTCACTGCAACCTCGGCCTCCTGGGTTCCAGCAATTCTCCTGACTCAGCCTCCCAAGTAGCTGGGATTACAGGCGCCTGCCACCATGCCCAGCTAATTTTTTTTTTTTTTGTATTTTTAGTAGAGACAGGGTTTCACCATGTTGGCCAGGCTGGTTTTGAACTCCTGACCTCAGGTGATCCGCCCACCTCAGCCAACCAAAGTTCTGGGATTATAGACATGAGCCACCACGACCAGCCTCACTCTACTTTAACATCAGTGAGGACAGAGGAACTGGGTCTGTTTTGTTCATAGCTGTCTTCCCAACACCCAGAACGGTGCCTGGGCACTTCGTCAATACGGAGTCTTGCTCTGTTGCCCAGGTTGGAGTGCAATGGCACAAGCTCAGCACACTGCAACCTCCACCTCCTGGATTCAACGAATGAATGAAGGAAGGAATGAATGAATGATGCAGGAGACAAGAGGCCATGCTAGCATGGTGTAGAGGACTCCATAGCGTCCTGCTGTGGTCATGTTTGTCACGCGCGTCCGTGTAAATAAAGGGAGTCCACCAACAGGCTTTGTGTCAGCAACAAGGCTGTTTATTTCACCTGGATGCAGGCGGGCTGAGTCTGAAAAGAGAGTCAGCAAAGGGTAGTGGGGTTATCATTGGTTCTTATAGGTTTGGGATAGGCGGTGGAGTTAGGAGCAATTTTTTGTGGGCGGAGGGTGGATCTTACAAAGTACATTCTCAAAGTGGGGGAGAATATTACAAAGTACCTTCTCAAGGGTGGGGAGGGTGTATCGTACAAAGTACATTCACAAGGGCTGGTGAATATCACAAAGTACATTATCGCAAGGGCGGGGAGGGTATATTGTCACAAAGTCAATTAATCAGTTAGAGTAAGGCAGGAACCAATCACAATGGTGGAATGTCATCAGTGAAGACAGGAACTGGCTATTTTCACTTCGTTTGTGGATCTTCAGTTCCTTCAGGCTATCTGGATGTACAGGTGCAGGTCACAGGGGATATAATGGCTCAGCTTGGGCTCAGAGGCCTGATGATCTTGTCCTTGGTGCTTCCCCATGGCCTCATGGAGTAGGTGAAATGTTCCCATTTCACAGCCAAGAACAGGGAGGCTGTTATGCCGTCTGTGTGGCCTGACCAGGGAGCCCGAGCCCGAGCCGACCCGGCTGGGATCAGAAGCCAGCTGTGGGCCAGACACGGTGGCCCATGCCTGTCATCCCAGCACTTTGGGAGGCTGAAGTGGGAGGATCGCTTGAGGCCAGGAGTTTGAGACCAGCCAGGGCAACATAGGGAGACCCCATCTCTACAAAAAACACACAAATTAGCTGGGCTTGGGTCCATCTGCTAGGGAGGTTGTTGAACTGCCAAAAAATAAAATAAAATAAAATAAAATAAGCTACCTGCAGAAGGGTACTCCTTCCGTGGTCCTCCCAGGGACTTGTGTTTTTTTTTTTTTTTTTTTTTTTTTTTTTTTTTTTTGAGACAGGGTCTCATTCTGTCGCCCAGGCTGGAGTGTAGTGGTACGATCTCAGCTCACTGCAGCCTCTGCCTCTCCCATGGAGACGTTGGTCAGAGTCTTGACTGGGAGACAGGTCCATGCAGATCTCTGGATGTCAAATTCTCCGTCTGAGCAAGGGGAAGTGATATTGATATTCCCAGTCCCTCCCCTAGGCTTTAGGACCCCACCCATCCTGGTTTCCCTCTCATCTCTCTGGCTATCCCTTCTCCTCTCCATTGCCCTCTGACCGCCCCCTGTGGCTGACTCCTACCTATCTCCCCCCGAGGCTTCTCACACCCAGCAGCACCCAATCTGGCAGCAGCAACTTATCTCCAAACCCACTCCTTGTCCAGGTTCCCTCCCCAGGGGCAGTTCCATCTGCTTCTGCTTTGCATATGCTGCTCCCTCTGCCTGCCACACCCTTCCCCCTCAGAGTGCTCCTATGGCCCCCCAACCTACCCAAACCCCTCCCCACATTGCCCATCACAGAGCGGCCTGAGCGTCTCTCAAGGAACCACCACAATTTCTACAACGAAGTTGTGTGTTCTGGGGTTTGCTTAACATTTATCTTCCCAACTGGGTGCTAAGCTCCAATAGAACAGGGGCCTCAGCTGTTTTAATTCCCATATCTTCAGTACCCAGCGTAGACATGGGCACTTGGCAAAAGCCTAACGTTTGCTGAATAATGAATCAATGGGTGTGTGTGTGTGTGTGTGTGGGTGGGTGGGCGGATGGACGGGTGGGTGGGAAATGTGGGGTGAGGGAGAGGAGGATGGATGGACAGAGGGATGAAAGGTGAGTGGAGGGATGGTTGAATGGGTGATGGGAGATGGAGGGATAGGGGATGAAAGGTGGATGGGTGGGGGATGGGAAGGTTTGTGTGTGTATGAATGAACAGATGGATGGGTGGATGAATGTGTGATGGATGGATGGATGGGTAGGTGGTGTATAAATGAGTAGATGGGTGGGTGGGTGGTGAATGGATGGATGGATGGGTGGGTGGGTGGATGGATGGATGGATAGATGGATGGATGAATGGATGGATGGATAGATGGGTAGATGCATGCATGAACGGATAAATGGATGGATGGGTGGATAGGTGAATGAGTGGATGGATGGATGGATGGATGGATGGATGGATGGCTGCACGGATGGATGGGTGGGTGGTGGGTGGATGTGTGGACGGATGAACGATGGATGGATAAGTGAATGTTTGGATGTGTTGATGGATAGGTGGATGGCTGGGTTGATGAATGGATGAGTGGGTGGATGGATTGTGAGTGGATGGATGGGTGGATGGATGGATGGTTGGGTAGGTGGTTGAGTGGAGGTAAGGGTGGATCAGCCTGTGGGTAGATGGTGGAGGAAAAGGTAGATGAGTGGATGGGGGTTGTAGGGGTGGGTATATGGGTAGGTAGATGGATGGATGGGTGGATGGATGGATGGTTGGGTAGGTGGTTGAGTGGAGGTAAGGGTGGATCAGCCTGTGGGTAGATGGTGGAGGAAAAGGTAGATGAGTGGATGGGGGTTGTAGGGGTGGGTATATGGGTAGGTAGGTGAGTGAAAGGGAGATGGGAGATGAAGGCTGGGGGATGGAAGGCGGATGATGGGGAATGGGTGGGTGGGCATATGGGTGAGTGTATGAGGGTGTGGGAAATGGGAGGATGGATGGATGGGTAGGTGTTGGCTGGATGGGTGAAGGACGGATCCGTGATAGGGAAGGCAGATGTGTGAATGGTTGGATGATGGAGAATGAAACCCCACTTTGATGAGCTGGGCTTGGCTGGCTGTTGATCCTGGTGAAATCCCCAAATGGGGCCTGCCAAGTGACTTTGAGCATTAAGCAGACTCCATGTGTTGAAGTTGGGGGAGGGGGCAGACAGACACGGCTCAGGCCTCGGGCTCTCTCTGCAGGACTCAGCTGGTCTTCAGCAGGAAAGCCGGCGGGGGGAGCCAGGCCGGCCGGTGAGAGTTCACTCGCCCCTCGCCACCCCGCAAACTCATGTTCCTGCTACCGATAGCAAACCGCATCCCCTGACGAGGGCCCCACTTTCAGCTGGGAATGTGCGCCCTTCCGCCCTCACTTGATTCAGTCCTGCCACCCGCCGATTCAATTATTCCACTGCTGGGGTGGCTGGCAATTTTCAGTCAGGGTGGAATGCTGTCTCAGTGTCTGTGTGACTTTTAACAGCATGGACACTCAGAGACAGAAACAGAGGTAAAAGAGAAGAGGGGAGAGACAGAAGCAGAGAGACACAAACCAAGGGAGAAAGAGAGGGAGAGACTGTCAGAGAAAGAGAGAGACAAAGACAGACAGAAGGGAGTTAATCAAACTCCCATGGCCTCAGGAGGGCTTCCAACCTTTGCAAGACAGCAGCCTCCCTGCTAAGATCCTGATCTCTTTTTTTTTTTTTTTTTTGACAGAGTCTTGCTCTGTTGCCCAGGCTAGAGTGCAGTGGCACGATCTGGGCTCACTGCAACCTCCACTTCCCGGGTTCAACAATTCTCCTGCCTCAGCCTCCCAAGTAGCTGGGATTACAGGTGTCTGCCACCATGCCCAGCTAATTTTTGGTATTTTTAGTAGAGTTGGGGTTTCATCATGTTGGCCAGGCTGGTCTCCTGACCTCAGGTGATCCACCCATCTCAGCCTCCCAAAGTGCTGGGATTACAGGCATGAGCCACCGTGCTGGCCCCTGACCTCATTTTAACCCCTTCCCTCCACATGTGCTCTTCACACGCAGCCCAGATTTCGCAGAGGCTGACCTGGCTCGTGGCAGGCACCGCTCAGAGATAAAAGGACAACTGTTTGGAGGTAGTGAGCTCCTCACGCAGGGAGGAGTCCAAGCATGGGCTATGCACTGAAAATTCCTTTCAGATCCCAGGTGTGTGCAAAATCCCCATTTGTTTGTTTCTTTTTGTTGTTGTTTTCTTTTTTTGAGTGGCAGGGCCTGGGGTGGAGGGAAGAGTGGGAGAGAGGGAGGAAGGAAGGGCAGGGAAGGGATGGGGTCGATCATGCAGGCCTTTGTGGGCTGCAGGGAGGGCTTGGGCTTTTACATCCAGAGAAACGGGAGCCACGGAGGGCTATGGGTGAAGATGGAAGACTGGGAATAAGATGGAGGAAAATGCATTAGTTTAAGTCAGGGATGTGGGGGAAGAGAGTTCCAGGCAGAGGAGACCTATGTGGCTGGAGCCACACGGACAATATGGAGGGAGTGAGGGGGACAGAGGGAAGAGGAGAGGGCAGCGAGGTGATGAGGCGGTAGGGGGCAGGTCATGCAGGGCTTTGTGAGATAACTTAGGCTTTTGCCCTGAGGAGGGTGGGAACCGTGGAACGTTATGGGCAGAGGAGGGATGGCACCTGCCTCAGGTTTAATCACAAGTGCCCTGGTGGCTGTAGGACAGTCTCTTGTCCCTCTTTGCTGTGTGACCTTGGGCACGTTCCTCCCTTTCTCCAGCTCCTGAGCCCCACTCCCCACGTGGGGACAACTCAGGCCCCACCACCGGAGCAGCCTCTGGGATCTGTGATATCTTCAGCGCCCTGCATCGGGGTGATTATCTGTAAGTTCAAACCGTCCCCATCCCAGCAGCTTTGCAGACAGTAATGAAATCACCTAATCTTGTGATTGGAGGCTTCCCGGGCACGTCCTCACCAGCAGGTGCCTCTCCCCAGGGAGGAAATTCTCAGGGCTCAGGCAACAGAAAAATTGCTTCCTTCCCTTTCTCCTTCCCCCTGCCACCAGGAGCTTAAGCAAAATCGCTCACTCCCTGGAGAGGCATCCTGGGGCTATCTTATTCGTTCAGGCAGTTTGACTTTGTAGATGCAGTGTAAGTTCTGGCAGTGCCTTCAACTTGCTGTGTGGTCTTGGACAGCTCTGCACCCTCTCTGGTCTCAATGTCTCCAAACCGGCCCCTGATACTGCGTCTAGGCCATTGGGAAGGGGTGAAGAGTGAGAAGCACAAAGTGAGGTCGCCAAGTGAGGAAGGCTGAAACCTTCCTTCTGCCTCTCCCCTTTAAAAAATTGTGGCAAAGGCCAGGCGCGGTGGCTCACTCCTGTAATCCCAGCACTTTGGGAGGCCGAGGTGGATGGATCACCTGAGGTCAGGAGTTGGAGACCAGACTGGCCAACATGGTGAAACCTCGTCTCTACCAAAAATACAAAAACTAGCCAGGCGTGGTGGCGGGCGCCTATAATCCCAGCTACTTGGGAGGCTGACGCAGGAGAATTGCTTGAACCCAGGAGGCAGAGGTT
>NW_012115377.1:2801911-2804113 GCF_000951035.1 Colobus angolensis palliatus | reverse complement strand
TCTCCAGAATCTTCTCATCTTCCCAAACTCAAATTCTGTCCCCACGAAACACACACTCCCCTCCCCCTCCCCAGCCTCTGCTACCCCCCACCCATCCTACTTTCTGTCTCTATGATCCTGTGATTCCTCTCAAAGGTAAATGAGCAGGAGAGACTCAGAAGGAATGGCTTAGCCTGGAGGGTGACAGGCACTGTTATCTCAGGGCTAGATACAGAATGGTTAAGAATTTGGGCATCTGAGATTGCATCCTGGCTCTATCACTCATTCGCTGGGAAACTTCAGGCTTCCCCTGAAGCTACTCAGGAGGCCAAGGCACGAGAGTCACTTGAACCCGTGAGGAGGAGGCTGCAGTGAGCTGAGATCATGCCACTGCATTCCAGGTTGGGCAACAGAGTGACATTCTGTCGTAAAAGAAACAAAACCAAAAAACCACAACAAATTAGCCACAGGTACAGCCTGTGGCACTGATCAGTGAGAATGAACGTGAGCCTCCATTTCCTCATCTGTACAATGGGGTTCATGATAATGTTATCTTTTGGAAGTGCAATGGTTAGCTACTGCTGCATAACAAACCAAGCTTAAACTCCATGGCTTACAATCAGTTATGTGTTGTTGCTCCTGTGTCCGGGATCTGGTTGGGGTTGGGCTGATGTAGGCTGTCTTTGATTGGTGACATTCAGAGGCAGGCTGCAGCTCCACCTGGCTCAGGAGCAGTCCAAGCTATCTCTATTTTTTGTTTCCAAAGATGATCCTCTTGCCTCGGCCTCCCGAGCAGCTAGGACTTCATCTGGCTAGGAATCACTATGTTTTCCTAGCTCTCTTGTTTTCCACTCAGCTTCTACCTTCCCACTGCAAGAGAAAATTCTATTAATTTCTTGTGACTCTTTCTGTGATTTCTACAAATACAGTGACACATAAATATGCATTTTATTTACTTTTGCTTTTTTTTTTGATAAGGTCTTGCTCTGTCATCCAGGCTGGAGTACAGTAGTACAAACATGGCTCACTGCAGTCTTGACCTCCTGGCCTCAAGTGATTCTCTTGGCCTCCAAAGTGCTGGGATTATAGGTGTGAGCCACTGCACCTGGCCTAGAGCTTATGTTCTCTCTTTTTTTTTTTTTTTTTCTGAGACGGAGTCTCGCTCTGTCGCCCAGGCTGGAGTGCAGTGGCCGGATCTCAGCTCACTGCAAGCTCCGCCTCCCGGGTTCACGCCATTCTCCTGCTTCAGCCTCCTGAGTAGCTGGGACTACAGGCGCCAGCCACCTCGCCCAGCTAGTTTTTTGTATTTTTAGTAGAGACGGGGTTTCACCATGTTAGCCAGGATGGTCTCGATCTCCTGACCTCATGATCCGCCCGCCTCGGCCTCCCAAAGTGCTGGGATTACAGGCTTGAGCCACCGCGCCCGGCCTGAGCTTATGTTCTTAACCACTAAGCTATTTGGCCTAGAACTCTTGATCTCCAGAGTGATGATAAAAATATTTAGAAGCCTGAGCAACACAGCAAGACCCTGTCTCTAAAAAAAGAAACCTTTTTTTCAATTAGCTGGGTGTGGTGGCATGCACCTGTGGTCCCAGCTACTCGGGAGGCCAAGGTAGGAGGATTGCTTAAGCTTGGGAAGTTGAGGCTGCAGTGAGCTGTGATTGCACCACTACACTCCAGCCTGGATGGCAGACTAAGACTCTCTCAAACAAACACAAAATTTAGAGAGGTCAGGCATGGTGGCTCACTCCTGTAATCCCAGCACTTGGGAGGCTGAGGTGGGAGGATTGCTTGAAGCCAGGAGTTCACATCCAACCTTGGCAACATAGCAAGACCCCATCTCTTAAAAACAAATTAGCTACAGGTACAACCTGTGGCACTGACCAGTGAGAATAAGTGTTCTGAAGCAGGTCCCAGCAGCCCTGTTAGTGCCTGGACACTGGGGAGGTCCAGGGCTTATAGGGAAGGTCCTGGCAGGTTCAAGTTGGTGCCTGTAGGCAGGAGACCAGAGCTGTTTATCAAGAATTCCTGGACATGGCTGAGTATGGTGGCTCACGCCTGTAATCCCAGCACTTTGGGAGGTTGAGGTGGGTGGATCACCTGAGGTCAGGACCCAGCCTGGCCAATGTGGTGAAACGCTGTCTCTACTGAAAAAAATAAAAAATAAAAAAATAGGCCGGGCGCGGTGGCTCAAGCCTGTAATCCCAGCACTTTGGGAGGCCG
>NW_012115377.1:2794249-2801116 GCF_000951035.1 Colobus angolensis palliatus | reverse complement strand
TTTCTTTCTTTCTTTCTTTCTTCTTCCTTTCTTTCTCTCTCTCTCTCTTTCTTCCTTTGTTTTTTGAGACAGGATCTCACTGTCACCCAGGCTGGAGTGCTCACTGCAGCCTCGACCTTCTAGGCTCAAGCAATCCACCCGCCTCAGCCTCCTGAGTACCTGGGACTACAGGTGTGCCCCACTGTGCCCAGATCATTTTTTATTTTTAAATTTTTTATAGAGATGGGGTCTTGCTATATTGCCCAGGCTGGTCTTGAACTCCTATGCTAAAGTATTCCTTCCACCATGGTCTCCCAAAGTGCTGGGATTAGAGGCCTGAGCCACCATGCCTGACCGTCAGAGGGTCTCCAGTTCGTTGGATAGAAGGGTTAGGGAGCCTCCTTAGCTGCAAGCAGCTGGGACTTGGATAGTAGGGAGGGGTCCTGTTTATGGCAGCCAAAGGGTCCTGAATGCTCCTGGCCAATCTGTGACCCAGTCTGCAAGCCTGGAAGAGCACTCCCTGGCTTCTGAACCTTCCAGGGAGGGTGGATGGAAAACGAGGGTATTGGGATGCCTGGTGAAGTGGAACTCAACATTTTTTAATCAGCAGACGCTGCCAGCCACCTTCCCTTTGTGTAGTGGAGACAGCTAAGCCCCTTGAAGCAGAACTTCTTTATTTAGAGAGAATCAGTTGAATGATTCCTCCTAGTTTTATTCATATTGAAGGCAAGTGGGTGCCCATTGTGGGGGATGGTGATGGCGCTGTTGCTGGTTGGATCAGTCAGCTACTGCTGCATATGTAACAAGCAGCTCTGCAGCCAATGACTTCAAGCACTAAGCATTTTTATTTTATCTTATTTGTGTGTGTGTGTGTGTGTGTGTGTGTGTGTGTGTGTGGAGTTGGAGTCTCACTCTGTCATTCAGGCTGAGTGCAGTGACATGATCATGGCTCACTGCAGCCTCAGTCTCTTGGGTTCAAGTGATCCTCCTACCTCTGCTTTCAAGTAGCTGGGATTATAGGTGTGCCAACACACCCAGGTAATTTTTTCCTAATTTTTTTTTTTTTTTTTTTTGTAGAGATGGCACCTCACTATGTTGCCCAGACTGGTCCTAAACTCCTGGCCTCACGTGATCCTCTTGCTGCAGCCTCCCAAACTGCTGGGATTCCAGGTGTGAGCCACAGCTCCTGGCCTAAGCATTTATTTGTGATCATAAGTCTACAGATAAAACCATCTGACTCTTCCAGTCTCAACTGGGCTCATTCCTGTCTCTGCAGTGAATTTGCAGTGAACTTGGGCTTGGATTGGCAGCTCTGCTGATGTTGGTTGGGCTTCCTTTCTTGTTAGGGGATTGGCTGGGATAACTGGGCTCTCTTCCCTGGGCCCTCTCATTTCTGGAAGACCAGCCTGAGGTTATTCCCATAGAAGTGGGACTCCAAGAAAGTGAGAAGAAGCAACCATCAGGCTAGGCACAGTGGTTCACACCTGTAATCCCAGCACTATGGAAAGCTGAGGTGGGAGCATTGCTTGAGCCCAGGAACTCAAGAGCCACCTGGGCAACATAGCAAGACCCTGTCCCTAAAAATACATATATGGAAAATATTAGCTGGGCGTGGTGGTGTGCGCCTCTAGTCCCATCTACTTGGGAGGCTGAGGCAGGAGGATTGCTTGAGCCAGGGAGGTTGAGGCTGCAGTGAGCTGAGATCATGCTGCTGTACTCCAGCCTGGGTGACAGAGTAAGATGCTATTGAAGAAGAAGAAGAAGAAGGAGAAGGAGAAGGAGAAAGAGAAGAGAAAGAGGAAGAGAGAAGAGAGAAGAGGAAGAAGAGCAAATAGCAGGCATGAGCAAGGCCTCTTGAACTTGGAAACAGATCTTTCTCTGGTAACCTTGAGATGACAGTGGCCCCAGGTAACATCTTGATTATGGCTGTTTGGAAAAACCCTGGAACAGAGGTCGAGCTAAGTTGTTTCTGGATGTGTGACCTCTAGAAACTGCGAGCTAATAAATGAGTTATTTCAAGCTGCTACATTTGTGATAATCTGTTGTACAGTAATAGGTAACAAATTCCGATACTTGGACAAAGGCTGCCATTCCCCAAACTCCTTCGTGTGCAGAGCTGGCTAGTGGTGTTGAAGCAGGATTCACCAGAGGAAAGGAATTGCAATCCAGTTTCCTTTGCTCCTGAGGTTGTCTCTGACGGGCAGGGGTGGCCCTGAGGGACACCTGAAGGCAGAAAAGGAAGCCTAGTGCTGTCACATGGGGACTTAGTCCGAAGGGGGACAGAGGAGGAGAATGGAGGAAAACCTGGTTGATTTGAATTCAACATGTGTCTGCAAGTTCTACCTCTTTCGCTTTCCCTGTTATTGTGTCTAGCTTGGTGATTGGGGCCTGAAGTCATTCATGAATGTAAATCAAAGGACTCTAACCTTGCGGACCTCAATTGGGGTTCCACCGGGGCCAGTGCAAAGGGAAAAGAAGGCAACAGACTGTGCAAGACTATTGTTCAACAGCGACACCTTGTGGCAGCCACAGATATAACAGCAGCCTTGGTGTCATCCATCCTACTACCTGGTCCTCTCTGTGTGATGTTGGAAAGGGTGATCGGCCCTATAGACTGAGAAGGTGCTCAGGGTCTTGGACAAATTGATGTCAATGTCAAGAGGCAGTCAGTGGGCACATATGGTATCCATGGGAATAATTAAGGAGAAGTGACTCTAGTAAGACCATTGCACTCTTCCTTTTTCAGGAATAGCATGTTAGATTTTTCTGGGAGGAACTTCCCTGTCTTGCTTTTGGTTCCTGAAGTCCAGGCAGGGTTGGCTTCAACATGGGAACCAGGGAGGGAGGCTGTGACCCAATGCAACGCTACCCCTATGATCTTGAAGTCGCTTTTCTTTTTTTTAGACTGAGTCCTGCTGTGTCGCCTAGGCTGGAATGCAGCAGCATGATCTTAGCTCACTGCAACCTCCACCTCCTGGGTTCAAGAGATTCTCCTGCCAAGTAGCTGGGATTACAGTGCCCACCACCATGCCAAGCTAATTTTTTTGTATTTTTAGTAGCAATGGGGGGGGGGGTTCACCATGTTGGCCAGGCTGGTCTTGAACTCCTGACCTCAGGTGATCAGCTCACCTTGGCCTTCCAAAGTGCTGGAATTACAAGCATGAGCCACCACACCTGGCCTTGAGGTCACCTTAGCATGCAAAGGCTGTATACTGCTAACACCTGTGACGTCTCCTCTCTGATGGTGTCCTGCTGGCTGTTGGAGGCCACTTGGTCCTGTGCAAGCCAGGCCAGAGGGCAGGAGAGCTAATGCAGCTCTCCACCTTTACAGATGGGGAGTGGGTGGATCAATACTTCAGCTCCCTCACCCATCTGTTGGGATAACCCCAAGCAGGTTCTGTGCTTCCCAGAGCTTCCCAGTGGGAGTGAGCCCCAGTTTTCCGCACATTCACCTGCTCATTAACACCCCTTATGTTGTATCTTTCCCTCCCTTGTCTCACTTTCCCCTCCCAATGATTCCTGGAATGCTTTCTTCTACATAAACTCCTTGCCCCACAAATCCTTGCCTGAAGGTCTCTTTCTAGGGAAGTCCAATCAAAGATACCCAGGGCTGGCCAATCAGAGGATGCTATACCTCTGGACTTAGTGATTATCTCAGAGCCATGACCAGTGTTGTCCCAATCAGAGAGAACTCTTAAATGTTTGGTGGACTTGTGGGTGAAGTCGTGCTGTGGGGTAAGAAGACATCTTTTCCTCAGGGGTTGCTGAGCTGATAAATGCCTGGTCCTCCTAGGACCCGTGTGGAAAAGCTTCCTGCGAATGAAGTTAATTCAGAGGAAAGCAGATGGTCTTGACATGGCTTCAGCACCTGGATCAAACTGTGCCTGAAGCCGTACACTTATTTACAATAGCTCCCTTTTTGCTGAAGTCAATTGAAATAAAGTGTTTCTGTTTGTTCTTTGTTTTTGTGACTTTTAGAGTCCTGGCTATTGAAGAGCTTGTAAAGGTGGTCTCACGGGCACTATTTGAGTTTGTCAGAGCTGCCGAAAAGAAGTACAGAGGCTGGGTGGCTTAAACAACAGAAGTGTGTTGTCTCACAACTCTGGAGGCTGGAAGTCTGAGACAAGGTGTTGTCAGGGTTGATCTCTTCTGAGGTCTCTCTTCTTGGCTTTTCAATGGCCACCTTTTTCCTGTGTCCTCACACTGTCTTCCCTGTGTGTGTGTCTGTGTCCTCATCTCCTCCCCCACACCCCCCCCCTTTTTAAAAAATTTTTGAGACAGTTTCACTCTCGTTGCCCTAGCTGGAGTGCAATGGTGCGATCTCGGCTTATCGCAACCTCTACCTCCCAGGTTCAAGCCATTCTCCTCCCTCAGCCTCCTGAGTAGCTGAGATTACAGGTGTGCGCCACAATGCTTGGCTAATTTTGTATTTTCAGTAGAGACAGGGTTTCTCCATGTTGGCCAGGCTGGTCTCGAACTTCTGACATCAAGTTGATCCACCCACCTAGGCCTCCCAAAGTGCTGGGATTACAGGCACGAGCCACCGCACCTGGCCCTTAAGCAGCTTAGGACTGGTGTTTGTTAGTGCAGGTTTTGGTGCTTTTCCTGCAGAATGACTTCACAGCAGAGTGGTTAAAGATGGGGTCTTGGTACTGGACTGCCTGGGTTCAAATCCCAGCCCCAGAACTTAAGTGCTTTGTGGCTCTGGGAACGTTAGTGAACCCCTCAGTGTCTACTTGTATAAAGCAGGAGTATAACATGCCTGATGGGCTCTGCCTTAGACACTGATTGAGTAGATTTTGGGCTTATCTCCCCAAATCACAGCCATGCTGATACTCTCACCCTCCTAACCCTCCTACTGAGGAACTTTCCATGGCTCCCCATTACCTGAATCAAAATCCCAACTCTTCATCCTGGCCTTTGAGGTGTGTAACTCCCAGCCTCCACACCTCCACCCAAGCTATTCCACCCACCAGGCCTTCCCACTCCCTTCTGTTCAGATTCTTTCTGTCCCTTAAGTGGGGGGTGGGCAAGCTTCAATGTTGCCTCTTCCAGGAAGGCTTCCTGGGCTACCTTCAAATCTCCTGTGATCTACTATAGGATTTATCTATCCCAACCATGTTGAAAGTGCTTGTCACAGTTCACATACTCTCACATCAGCCTCAGGATGTAGATTCTGTTTCTCAAACCTATTTTACAGATCAATAAATTGATGTACAGAAAAATTAACTTGCTCATCATTAGAGGAGGGGCTGGGATGGGCACCCGGCCTGTGGACTCCAAGATTTTTGTTCCCACCCTCTACTCGCTCTCCAGCAGGTTCATCCTACTTATGAGCCCGCCTGCCTGCCTTCCTTACTTCCTTCCTTCCTTCCTTCCTTCCTTCCTTCCTTCCTTCCCTCCCTCCCTCCCCCTTTTCTTTCTTTCTTTGTTTCTTTCTTTCTTTTTCTTTTTGAGATGGAGTCTTGCTCTGTCGCCCAGGCTGGAAGGCAGTGGCGTGATCTCAGCTCACTGCAACTTCCGCCTCCTGGGTTCAAGCAATTCTCTTGCCTCAACCTCCCTAGTAGCTGGAACTACAGCCACCACGCCCAGCTGATTTTTGGATTTTAGTAGATATGGGGTTTCACCATGTTGGCCAGGCTGGTCTTGAACTCCTGACCTCAAGCAATCCACCTGCTTTGGCATCCCAAACTTTCCTTCCTTTCTTGAGACAGGGTCTCGCTCTGTTGCCTAGGCTGGAGTGCAGTAGGACGATCACAGCTCACTGCAGCCTCAGCCTCCCAAGCTCAAGCGTTTCTCCTGCCTCAGCCTCCCAAGTAGCTGGGATTACAGGTACAGGCCACCATGCCCAGCTAGTTTTTTTGTACAGATGTGGGTCTGGCTATGTTGCCCAGGCTGGCCCTGAACTCCTGAGCTCAAACAATCCTCCCACCTCGGCCTCCCAAAGTGCTGGGATTTACAGGCGTGAGCCACGGCACTGGGCCTTCTGTGTCTCCATGGGGGCCTGGGTTGCCCTTCCTCACCTCCGCGATCCTTGAACGATTTCTGCACCATAATTTCAGGACGCTGTGCCGTGTCGCTCAGTCTTCTTGTACCCGGAAGCTGGAGAGCGACCCGGGGTGGGAGGGATAAAGGGCGCCGAGGCGGAGGTGAGAGGACGGCAGAGCGAGGGATGAGGCGATACTGATCATCCACACAGCCCTGGGTCTCTGTGGCCACGTGGCTGGTGGCTTTTGCAGAGATGCATCGCATTGCAGACTCAGCACTTGGCTCCTCTTCCCCTGACCGCCACCTGCCTCTGCTGAAAAGAAAGAAAAAGCCTGTTGAGGCCCCGAAACTATCAAATAACCAGAGCAGGGTCTCGATGAGTGACCTCTGTAGATCATCGGCAAAGCCCTGGTTTCTCCCCAGGGGCAGGGAAGGCAATGGACGGCAGCCAGGGGAACTTGGGTTCAAGTTCTAGCTCTGCCACCCACTGGGTGACCTTGGGCACGCTCTTCAACCTCTGTGAACGCTCTTGTTTGTAAAATGCTTTTCCAGAGGAGTCCGCTAGAGCGTGAATTCTGGGGACTGATCAACAAACAGTGGGTGCTCAGGGAAGGATAGTAGCGATACACCCATGATAGTAATTATACAGATCACAAGTAGTCACAAATACCGTATCTGTTGAAAGAGCCACAGGCTTTGTGATCACAGGTGCATACATTTGAATTTCAACTTTGGAATTTATGGAGCAGGAGGAACCATCGGCAAGTTGTTCAGTCACGGAGTCTCCATGTTTTTTTGTTTGTTCGTTTTTGTTTTTTTTGAGACGGAGTCTCGCTCTGTCGCCCAGGCTGGAGTGCAGTGGCGCGATCTCGGCTCACTGCAAGCTCCGCCTCCCGGGTT
>NW_012115377.1:2780746-2793840 GCF_000951035.1 Colobus angolensis palliatus | reverse complement strand
CTGTGAGGAGGAGTTGGGGAGGCAGAGAGGGTCAAGTGTATGACTCCACTCTCAGGGTAGAATCAATGCCCAATGCATGAAAGTGCATAACTTCAATACTTGGGGAGGCCACGTTGGGAGGATCACTTGAGGTCAGGAGTTCGAGACCAGCCTGTGCAACACGGTGAAACCCTGTCTTTACAAAAAATACACAAAAACCTCATTAGTGGCTGGGCGTGGTGGTTCACACCTATAATCCCAGCACTATGGGAGGCCAAGGCGGGCGGATCAGTTGAGGTCAGGAGTTTGAGACCAGCCTGGGCAGCATGGTGAAACCCTACCTTTACAAAAAATACAAAAAAACAAAACTAATTAGTGGCCCAGCGCGGTGGTTCATGCCTATAATCCCAGCACTTTGGGAGGCCAAGGTGGGCGGATCATGAGGTCAGGAGATTGAGACCATCCTGGCTAACACGGTGAAACCCCGTCTCTACTAAAAATACAAAAAATTAGCCAGCTGTGGTGGCAGGCGCCTGTAGTCCCAGCTACTTGGGAGGCTGAGACAGGAGAATGGCGTCAACCCGGGAGGCAGAGCTTGCAGTGAGCCAAGACTGCGCCACTGCACTCCAGCCTGGGTGACAGAGCGAGACTCTGTCTCAAAAAATAAATAAATAAAATAAATAAATAAATAAATAAATAAATAAATAAAGGCAATTTGGCTGGGTGCAGTGACTCACGCCTGTAATTCCAGCACTTTGAGAGTCTGAGGTGAGAGGATCGCTTGAGCCCAGGAGTTTAAGACTAGCCTGGCCAACATAGAAAAACCCCGTTTCTACTAAAAATACAAAAAAATTAGCCAGGCGTGGTGGCGTATGCCTGCAATCCCAGCTACTCGGGAGGCAGGAGACTCACTTGAACGTGGGAGATGGAGATTGCAATGAGCTGAGATCGCACCACTGCACTCCAGCCTGGGCGACAGAGTGAGACTCTATCTCAGTTAAACAAACAACCCCCCCCCACAAAATAAAGAGGTAGTTTTAATCCACATCTCTCTGTTACCAGAGATGTCCCATAGCCACTCCTACATGTTCCTGCATGGAAAGAAAAACTGGTCCCTACCCTCTGAAAGAGATGTGGCATCTTGAAAGCTTTGGTAGGCAGACTTCATGGCTGGGTTTGAACCTGGGAGGTGGAGGTTGCAGTGAGCCAAGATCGCACCACTACTCTCCAGCCTGGGCCATAGAGTAAGCTGTAGGACGTGGTGCTGTCTGCATGGTGGTCAGCTGTTGTAGCTGACAGAATACTTATATATATATATATATGTTTTTTTATTACTTATTTATTTTTATTTTTATTTTTAGAGACAGGATCTCCCTCTGTCACCCAGGCTAGAGTGCAGTGGTGCAATCACAGCTCACTGCAGCCTCAATCCCCCAGGCTCGAGGGATCCTCCCACCTCAGTCTACCAAGTAGCTGGGTTCACAGGTGCGCACCACCAGGCCTGGCTAATCTCTAAAAAGTTTTTTTGGGCAGATGGGGTTTCGCTATGTTGCCCAGGCTGGTCTCAAACTCTTGGTCTCAAGCGATCTTCCCACCTTGGCCTCCCAAAGGGCTGGGGAATTACAGGTATGAGCCACTGCACCTGGCTTGGATTTGAATTTTAAAGTCAGCTACCATGTGACCTTGGGCCAACATTGAAGATCCTCTTGCCTCAATTTCGTTTGTTTGTTTTGTTTTGTTTTGTTTTTTGAGACAGAGTTTTGCGCTCGTTGCCCAGGCTGGAGTGCAATGGTGCAATCTCGGCTCAACGCAACCTCTGCCTCCCGGGTTCAAGCAATTCTCCTGCCTCAGCCTCCAGATTAGCTGGGACTACAGACATGTGCCACCTCACCTGGCTAATTTTTTTTTTTTTTTTTTGTATTTTTAGTAAAGATGGGGTTTCACTGTGTTAGCGAGGATGGTCTCGATCTCCTGATCTCATGATCTGCCCGCCTCAGCCTCCCAAAGGGCTGGGATTACAGGCGTGAGCCACCGTGCCCGATCCCTCCTGCCTCAATTTCCCCATCAGGTGAATGGGAGTCAGACTTGTCCCTTATGGGCTGTTGGGAGCTGGAGTCCTGACTGTCACAGAAAGATTGTCAAATAAGATACAGGACATCCAGTTCAACTTGAATTTCAAGTAAACAGCAAATACTTTTTTAAGAAAAAATGTCTGAGTATAAACCAAATATTGCATGGGCTATACTTAACACTAAAAATTCATTTGTTGTTTGGCTGAAACTCGGATTGAACCTAGCATCCTGTTTTGTTTTTTTTTTTTAATTTTTAGTAGGGACGGAGTTTCACCGTGTTAGCTAGGAAGGTCTTGATCTCTGACCTCGTGATCCACCAGCCTCAGCCTCCCAAAGTGCTAGGATTACAGGTGTGAGCCACTGCGCCCGGCCTATTTTTTTTTTTCTTTGAGACAGAGTCTCACTCTGTCGCCCAGGCTGGAGTGCAGTGGCATGATCTCGGCTCACTGCAACCTCTGCCTCCCGGGTTCAAGCAATTCTCCTGCCTCAGCCTCCAGATTAGCTGGGACTACAGACATGTGCCACCTCACCTGGCTAATTTTTTTTTTTTTTTTTTTTATTTTTAGTAAAGATGGGGTTTCACTGTGTTAGCGAGGATGGTCTCGATCTCCTGATCTCATGATCTGCCCGCCTCAGCCTCCCAAAGGGCTGGGATTACAGGCGTGAGCCACCGTGCCCGATCCCTCCTGCCTCAATTTCCCCATCAGGTGAATGGGAGTCAGACTTGTCCCTTATGGGCTGTTGGGAGCTGGAGTCCTGACTGTCACAGAAAGATTGTCAAATAAGATACAGGACATCCAGTTCAACTTGAATTTCAAGTAAACAGCAAATACTTTTTTAAGAAAAAATGTCTGAGTATAAACCAAATATTGCATGGGCTATACTTAACACTAAAAATTCATTTGTTGTTTGGCTGAAACTCGGATTGAACCTAGCATCCTGTTTTGTTTTTTTTTTTTAATTTTTAGTAGGGACGGAGTTTCACCGTGTTAGCTAGGAAGGTCTTGATCTCTGACCTCGTGATCCACCAGCCTCAGCCTCCCAAAGTGCTAGGATTACAGGTGTGAACCAATGCGCCCGGCCTATTTTTTTTTTTCTTTGAGACAGAGTCTCACTCTGTCGCCCAGGCTGGAGTGCAGTGGTGTGACCTTGGCTCACTGCAACCTCCACCTCCTGGGTTTAAGTGATTCTTCTGCCTCAGCCTCCTGAGTAGCTGGGATTACAGGCTCACACCACCACACCTGGCTAATTTTTGTATTTTCAGTAAAGACAGCGTTTCCCCATGTTGGCCAGGCTGGTCTCGAACTCCTGACCTCTGAACTCAAGTGAGCCACCTGCCTCAGTCTCCCAAAGTGCTGAGATTCCAGGCATGAGCCACTGGGCCCAGCCTGATTTGTCTGCAGTATGGTACAGGTCCTTCTACTGGAGCCAGGGCCCGCCTCTGTCATTGGCAAATGGTGGCAACCATTACTGCTTGACCCTCTCCAGCAACGCTGGGCAGAAAGCCCATCTCATGAAGTGACAGAGCCCAGCTAGATTCAGGCCGCTCTCTGCCTGTCCCGTCCTCTCCCTGGACCCCACCCCAGCCACCCATCACAGTCCATCCCCAAGGCCGGTGGCTGGCTCTGTCCCCAAGGTGTCAATACCTCCTCTTCTAAATTTCACCCCAGAAATCAATTAGGGTCCGGGCGAGTTGATTATAAATCAGCTATTTTCATAATTGTTATGTCTTTAATAAATCAGAGCTGTGCACGCTGCATGCAGGCAAAATGGAGCTGTTCTCCTGAGGTCATCAATTATCCAGGGGAAGACAGGGCCGTGTCCGCATTCCCTCGTCCTCCACCCAATCCGGAGATGCTGCTGGCCGGGCCAGGGAGTTCCTGGACCCGGGCCGGGCCATTCCATTACGGAATTGCTTAAGCAGCGTTTTAAATAACAAAAAGGGATATCATTTAATTTTTTCGCAACGTGGAAATCAATACACTGTCCTTCAGGCGGCCTGACGGATCGTCTTGGCGAGCTTCTCCGAGTTAATCTAATTTCTCTGGGTCTGGCTGGGACCAGCCGTCTTGGGTGAAGCCTCCTACGTGCCGGCATCAGCCCAGCCTGGAATCCATGGGCTCAGACAGATCTTCCCACAAGGGCTGTGGATGTATTTGGCAGTGGCAGAGGCAGAGAGGTGGGCAACAAGCCATTTTTTTTTTTTTTTTTTTTGAGATGGAGTCTTGCTCTGTCACCCAGGCTGGAGTACAGTGGTGTGATCTTGGCTCACTGCAATCTCTGCTTCCTGGGTTCAAGCGATTCTCCTGCCTCAGCTTCCTGAGTAGCTGGGATTACAGGTACACACCACCAAACCCGGCTAATTTTTGTATTTTTAGTAGAGATGGGGTTTCACCATATTGGCCAGGCTGGTCTCGAACTCCAGACCTCAGGCAATCCATTTGCCTCGGCCTCCCAAAGTGCTGGGATTAGGGGTGTGAGCCATCACGCCCGGCCCGAGCCCTTTCTTCCTTTCTCTTTCTTTCTTTCTTTTTTTTGAGACGAAGTCTGGCTCTGTCACCCAGGCTGGAGTGCAGTGGCGCCATCTCGGCTCACTGCAAGCTCCGTCTCCCGGGTTCAAGCCATTCTCGTGCCTCAGCCTCCCGAGCAGCTGGGACTACAGGTGCCCGCCACTGCGCCTGGCTAATTTTTTGTCCTTTTTTAGTAAGACGGGGTTTCACCGTGTTAGCCAGGATGGTCTCGATCTCCTGACCTCGTGATCTGCCCCCCTTGGCCTCCCCAAGTGCTGGGATTACAGGCGTGAGCCACCATGCCCGGCCCCTCCCTCCCTCCCTCCCTCCCTTCCTTCCTTCCTTCCTTCCTTCCTTCCTTCCTTCCTTCCTTCCTTCCCTTCGTAGACACGGGTTCTTGCTATATTGCCATACAGATTTGGAGGCCGGGGTGGTCTCCAACTCCTAACCTCAAGTGATCCTCCTACCTCAACCTCCCAACGTGCTGGGATTACAGGCATGAGCCACTGCGTCCAGCCAAGAAGTCATTTCTTTAGGGCAGTGGCCTTGACCAGGGATGATTTTGCGTGCCCTGGGGCATCTGGCAATGTCTGCGGACATTTTTGGTTGTCATGACTTGGGGGGTGCTCCTGGCGTGGAGTGGGTGGAGGCCAGGGATGCTGCTCAGCACCTTGTAGTGTCCAGGATGGGCCCAGCCCAAAGAATGATTCAGATTCAAATGCCCACAGTGCCAAAGTTAAGAAACTCTGCCTTAGGGAGATGCATGAAAGGCAATTGGAAGGACCCTGATCTCTTACCCCATCTTTGCTTCTGAACCCTGTGTCCTATTTATTCCAAAGTTTGGGGGGACAAGACCCTCTGTGACCGTGCAGAGACTGTGGTGCGAGTCCTGGGCCTATTCGCCCAGTAGATATTGAGCACTTACTGTATATCAAGCACCATCCTAGGTATTGGGGATCCAGCCACCAATAACATGGACAAAATACTTGCCCTCATGTGGTTTAACTTCTAGTCAAGGTAGAGAGTTGAAGAGCACGTAGGTAAACCAAAGGTGGGTTCAGAAGTTGGCAAAGCAGGCCAGGCGCAGGGGCTCACACCAGTAATCCCAGCACTTTGGGAGGCCGAGGTGGGCGGATCACTTGAGGTCAGGAGTTTGAGACCAGCCTGGCCAACATGGTGAAACCCCATCTCTACCAAAAATACAAAACTTAGCCGGGCGTGGTGGCGGGCACCTGTCATCCCAGACACTTGGGAGGCTGAGGCATGAGAATCGCCTGAACCAGGGAGGTGGAGGTTGCAGTGAGCCAAGATTGTGTCACTGCACTCCAGCCTGAGTGACAGAGACTCTGTGTCTCAAAAAAAAAAAAAAAAAAAAGAAGTTAATGAAGGGGATAAAATGGGGATTGGTTGGTTTGTGAGGATAGTGAAGTCAGCTCCAGCTGCCATCACTAAACAAAGATGCTGCTTAACTTACAATGGGGTCATCCCCCAATAAACCTATCAAAAGTTGAAAATATAAGTCTAAGTATGTTTTAGATGTACAATATTTTCAACTTATAATGAGTTTACCTGGATGCCACCTCGTTTTATTTATTTATTTAGACAGAGTCTTGCTCTTGTCACCCAGGCTGGAGTGCAATGGCACAATCTCGGCTCACTGCAACCTCTACCTCTTGGGTTCAAGCAATTCTCCTGCCTCAGCCTCCAGAGTAGCTGGGATTACAGGTGCATGCCACCATGCCTGGCTAATTTTTGTATTGTTAGTAGAGATGGGTTTTCACCATGTTGGCTATGCTGGTCTTGAACTCCTGACCTCATGATCTGCCTGCCTTGGCCTCCCAAAGTACTGGGATTACAGATGTGAGCCACCATGCCCAGCCTCCTCCTTATTGTTACTCAACTTAGAGTAGTGTACTGAACACGTATTGCTTTTGTCACCCTCAAAAAATAAAAAAAAATTATAAGTTGAGCTATTGTAAATCAGGGACAGACTGTACCACAAGCTGCGTGGCTTAAACAAAAAAAGATAATTTTCTCACAGTTCTCGAGGCAGGTAAGTCCCAGAACAAAGCACCAGCCAATTTAGCTCCTGGTGAGGGCTCTCTTCCTGACTTGCAGATGGCCACCTTCTTGCTGTGTTCTTACATGGCAGAGACAGAGCAAACTCTCTGGTGTCTCTTCTTGTAAGGGCACTAATCTCATCTGGCCTCACGTGATCCATCTGCCTTGGCCTCCTAAAGTGCTAGGATTACAGGTGTGAGCCACTACATCCAGCCTGTCCTTCAATTTTGTATGCAGACTTTTCCATAGCGCTGCTTGAGTATTCTTCCAACATGGTGGCTGGTTTATCCTAGATGAGTTGATCCAAGAGAGAGCAAGGAGGAAGTTGAAGTGCCTTTTATGGCTCAGCTTTAGAGGTCACTCACTGTCACTTCTATATGCCTCACTGAGCTCTGATTCAGTGGAGGAAGAGACTCCACAAGGTCATGAATACCAGGAGGCAAAGGCTCACTGGGGCCATCTTGGAGGCTGGCTCCATGGGGTTCTTTGTTACTGTAGCAGTCCATCCAGACTGATGAAGACACCATAGCATTGCCTGGCAGTGAGACTTTAGGAGACTTGCTTTTCCTTTCTGAGCCCTAGTTTCCACATTTGTAAAAGAAGGAGGTGCATTTGTCAGCAATGTGGGAGACCCTGCAGGGGAAGGGGGAGTTCCAGGAGGTAAACTGAGTCCACTGGCTTCATGACAAACCTGGAGATGCATTCGTGGGAGAAAAAAGCCTCCTTCCACTTTTCCTCTCATTGCCAGAATTGAAGATTTGGACCCAGAAATCCTGGCCAGCAGGACTAGAGGTGCTGTAGCGTGGGGGGCTATGTTCTGGCTCTACCACCAAACAGCTGTGTGATGTTCAGCAGGAGGCTGGATCTGCCTGAGCCTCAGTTTCTTATTCTGTAAAATGGAGCAGTACCTACTTCACACAGGAGGTGAGGATTAGAGGTTATCACAGCCCAGCGGCCCTAGCACAGCTGATAGCAAATGCACACTAATATTGCCTGTTGACTGAAATGGTTACCAGAGGGCTAATGCCCCAAAAACACCCATTGTGAGGGCTTCTGATTCACTGAGCCTTACAGCTGAAAGACATTCTAAGAATCCTAGATTCCAATCCTCTCATTTTCCAGGTGGGGAAACTTACACCTGGAAAAGGGCAGCGAATTCCCGGCTTGGGCAGTAGCCAGTTTCCTGACCCCTTTTTCCGGGACTGCACTGCTGTGCTACCTGTGGGCATGGAACAGCCAGTCATATAGGGGCTCCTGTTTGAGTGAAAACCTGGAGGTGAAAAACTTGCAGAATGTGGGGGAAGAGGCTGGGAGTAGATCTCTCAGGATAGAATGAACCTTGATTCTTATTTCCACTTATTTATTTATTTTTGAGACTGCGTCTTACTCTGTTGCCCAGGCTGGTGTGCAGTGTTGCAGTCTTGTCTCACTGCAACCTCCACTTCCCAGCCTCAAGCAATCCTCCCACCTCAGCCTCCCAAGCAGCTGGGGCTACAGGCGTGTGCCACCACGCTCAGCTAATATTAAACAAAGTTGTTTTTATAGAGACGAGGTCTCACTCTATTGCCCAGGCTGATCTTGAACTGGGTTCAAGCAATACTCCTGTCACAGCCTCCTAAAGTGCTGGGATTATAGCTGTGAGCCACCAGGCCCTGCTGAACCTTGAGAGCAGTGGTGCCATCTCCGCTCACTGCAATCTCTGCCTCCTGGGTTAAAGTGATTCTCCCGCCTCAGCCTCCCGAGTGACTGGGATTACAGACACCTGCCACGATGCCCAGCTAATTTTTATTATTTATTTAATTAATTTTAATTTTTTTTTTTTTTTTGAGACAAAGTCTTGCTCTGTCACCCAGGCTGGAGTGTAGTGGTGTGGTCTCGGCTTACTGGAAGGTGCGTCTCCTGGGTCCAAGTGATTCTCCTGCCTCAGCCTCCTGAGTAGCTGGGATGGCAGGCAAGCACCATCGCACCCAGCTAATTTTTGTGTTTTTAGTAGAGATGGAGTTTCGCTGTGTTGGCTAGGCTGGTCTTGAACTCCTGACCTCAGGTGATAAACCTGCCTTAGCTTCCCAAAGTGCTGGGATTACAGGTGTGAGGCACCACGCACTGCTGAACCTTGATTCTTGAAGACCACTTGAAAATACTGGATCAAACCATTCCTGAAGTCTACCTCATTTCTGAATTAAATGCAAACCTGACCTACTTTGCCTCCTGACCTGCCGAGGCTGGAGGACATTCGGAAAATGCACACACTGTGGGAAGAAAGATGGAGAACTGGTGGAATGGGCTTCTCCCCTGGTGTTGCCGTGACCTCACTGTTGCTTGTTGGATTGAACCATTTGGACATCTTTGTCAGCTGGGAGCAATGGAAGGTGCTGGAGCACTGAAGTGATGTCTTTAAAGCCTCCAGTTTTCTTTCCCTGACTGACTTGGAGAAGGCTTCAGCCTGAGCCGGCCGGCTGGGATCCCCCAATCTCCCTGTGTTCCCCCTACAGCCCCATTGCTGGGCTGTCATCGCTGCGGGAGAGCCTGGGAACAGGAGACGAGAATGACCCGTGATTGTCGCAGAGGCCTCTGCTCTAATTTCCCCGAATGGGTTTTGAGCGGCTAATGCGGCCCCCGCTGGGCAGGAGATGGAGCGCCTGGCAGGGCCTCCCAGGCTAGAGCATTTGAGGCCCACCCGCTGCAGCCGGGGCCTTAACCCGCTCACTCTCACTGCTGGGCCACTGGGAAACTTCCAGTCCTGGGGTCTTTGAGGGGAGCAAGTGGGGCAAGACCCGCCTACCTTCTGGATCTGGCTGAGCCAGCATGGGTCAGTGCAGCTGGGGCTACGGGGTGGGCTTTAGGATTTAGAGGTAGCCGAGCTGGGAGGGATTCAGCCTCCTCCAGGGGTGATAAAAAAATCTGACATTCAGAGTCAGATTCAGGCAGTGTCTATAGTCTCAGCCAAGACAGGCTGGGATTGGGGCTCAGCCTGGGGTTGGGACTCTGTTGGTATTAGGGCTCAGGCCAGGGTCAGCAGCTTAGTCTGAGTCTGGAGCTCAGTCTGCGAATGGGGCTGTCCCTGGTGGACCCCAGCTCAACCCAGGGTCTGAGATTCAGTCCAAACTCAGCCAGGATTTGGGTTTAGTCCACGGTTAGGATCAGGTCGGGTCCAGGACTCGGCTGCAGTCAGCCCAGGGCTGGGGCTGCACCTGTTTTACACTTATCTGAAAGTGGGCACTGGGTCGGTGTTTGTTGAGTGAATAAGCAGTGCCGCTAGTGATTTCTGCAAGGTCTGCAGGGATGGAGCCCTAATGGTGGAATTTCAGATACAGTGATGGCCACTACGGTTCCCGTACCCTTAACTCCTTCAAGGACAGATGTGGCCATGCCTTGGATGGGGAAACTGAGGGCATGTGGCTTCTCTCCCAGAGCCCCCACCCCAACCCTGGCAGGTGGGAGATGGTGGAGACAGTGATAGGGGTGGGAGGGGGAGACCTAAATGGTTTTAGTTGGAGCTCTTCATGTGTGGGGCAGAAGCCTGGACAAGTGTGGGGATGTGGGGACTTGATTCTGCTGAGGATGAGGCAGCCATGTTGGGGTTCTACTGGGTAGCAGTGTGTTGAGCCACCTGGGACCAGGCTGCGGCTTGGTCAAGAAGGAGGAGCCACGTAGCCAGGGCTACATCGGGGGTGAGGATCATCTTCCGGGAGAGCGTCAAATGTCCCCTTTGGAGGTTCTCTCCATATGAGGTGGTGGGAGCTATAGTCGCAGAGACTCAGGACGGAGAGACATTTATGGAGACCCTCCATGGCAACCACCTCCCTTGGGGTCAAAGCCCAAGTTCTCTCCCTGTACAACCTGGCCGGTCCCTGCCCTGCCCTCCCCTCCTTCTCTTCCATTGCTCACTCCGCTCCAGCCACATGGGCCTCTTTGCCGTTCCTCCAACACCCCAGGTGCAGTCCTGCCCCAGGGCTTTTGCACGGGCTGTGCCTTCTGCCTGGAGTGCTCTTGTGCCAGGTATCCACCTGGCCAGCTCCATCTCAACTTCTGATTTTCTCACCTCCAATATCATCTCCTCCAGGAAGTCCTCCCTGATTTCCTAAGCTTAAATAGCACTTCTGAGTTTCCTGATATCACCTATTTTCGTGATTTTGTGTTTTTTGTTTGTTTGTTTTGAGGCAGTGTCTCACTCTGTTGCCCAGGCTGGAGTGCAGTGGTGTGATCTCGGCTCACTGCAACCTCCGTCTCCTGGACTCAAGCTATTCTCCTGTCTCAGTCTCCTGAGGAACTGGGATTATAGGTGCCTGCCACCACGTCCGGCTAATTTTTGTATTTTTAGTAGAGACAGGGTTTCACCATGTTGACCAGGCTGGTCTCGAACTCCTGACCTCAGGTGATCCTCCCGCCTTGGCCTCCCAAAGTCCTGGAATTACAAGTGTGAGCCACTGCGCCTGGCCCATTTCTTCCGTTTTTGATTTCTTCTGGGGCCTGGGCAGTTGGAAAAGGCCCCATTCTCACTTGCATCTGAAAGTCCGGCCTCTGGCGATTCCCTCTGTGTGGCGGCCCCTGGAAGAGCCACGTGAGATGGGATGGCTGGCGAGAGAGTTGCCAAAGGGCTGTGATGGGTGCTGGGTGCATGATGGTGAAAATGACAGATGTATTCGCTCTGGTAACGGACAGGCCTAGGGTGCTGACTGTGTGCTGGGGACACAGAAGAGAAGAGATGGAGACAGCCCCCCTGCTACAGAGCTCACGGTGACTGGGCAGTGACAGTGGGGCTGTCACGGGGGATGTACAACCCAGAGGGGCTCCCAGGTGGAGGTGTCTTCCAGGTTGAAACGTGGAGGGAGAAGACAGTGTAGTTGGGTGGAGCATGGGGAAGGGTGTTCTAGACAGGGAACAGCAGTGCCGCATGGATGCTGGAGCTCTGATTCTAGCTCCACGTCCTTCCTGCGAGCCCAGTCATTACCCTGGGGATGTCCTCTGAACATCCTTCAGGACTTCCATCCTCAGCAGCCACCCCGGTCTCGGCCTCTTTCCTCAGCTGGCTCTTTCTCTTAGGTCCCCATCTCCGTAGTCGTCCCGCTGGGCCCCAACCTCTGAATTGGAGACCTGGACACTGGTTTCTGTCCTGCTTCTCCCCTCCCCATCACAGTCTGTCTGTCCCCACATCCTGCCTGCTCTCCCTCCAGGCCCTCTCTCCCATCTGCCCCCTCAGCTCCGCTCTAACACTAGTCCCCTACTCCCACCCCAGATCTCCTCCCTGGTCTCCCGCCTCTCTCCTGCACCCCCCGATTGCCTGAGGGAGTCACGCACAGTTTCACCTCCAGGCTTTTACCCTCGCTGCCCCCTCTGCTTAAAACATTCCCCCACATCCCTTCTCTTGGCTCCTTCTAACTTCCGCTGTCTTTGCAGAGCCACCTCCTCCAGGAAGCCTTCCATGATGCCCCCTTGCCCTGTGCACCTCCCAGACAGCTCCATCACCCTGTTTTTCAGCCTGTTTGATCCTGGCTCCATCTTCTTCCACAACAGCAAGGGTTTGCTTATTTTGTTTTATTTATTTGTTTTTTGGAGACAGAGCGAGACTCTGTCGCCCAGGCTGGAGTGCAATGGCGCAACCTTGGCTCACTGCAACCTCCACCTCCCGTGTTAAAACAATTCTCCTGCCTCAGCCTCCCGAGTAGCTGGGATTACACGCGTGCACCACCACACCTGGCTAATTTTTATATTTTCAGTAGAGATGGGGTTTTGCCATGTTGACCAGGCTAGTCTCAAACTCCCGACCTCAAGTGATCCGCCTGCCTCCACCTCCCAAAGTGCTGGGATTACAGGCTTTAGCCACTGTGCCCAGCTAATTTTTTTTTTTTTTTGAGGGAGAGTCTTGCTCTGTCACCCACGCTGGAGTGCAGTGGCACGATCTCGCCTCACTGCAACCTCCGCCTCCAGGGTTCAAGAGATTCTCCTGCCTCAGCCTCTCGAGTAACTGGGACTACAGGCGCCCGCCAAAAGGACTGGTTAATTTTTGTATTTTTGGTAGAGACAGCATTTCACTCTGTTGGCCAGCTGGTCTCAAACTCCTGACCTCGTGATCTGCCCGCCTTGGCCTCCCAAAGTGCTGGGATTATAGGCGTGAACCCTGCTCCCAGCCCTAGCCACCATTTCTTTGGAGTACCCCTCTCTGGCTCGAACCCGGGACCAGGGCCCTGCCAACAACAAGATTTTCTCTAATCGTGTCCTTTTTCATCAACAAAACCCTAATGGAAAATGCCTCCCTCTAATTCCTCAGGGAAGTAGTCATTTTTGTTTTTCTCTCATTAAATAGTGTGCAACAATTGAGGTGCCTCCCATGAATGGCGCCGTGATTAATTCCACCTCCTGTGTTGGGGCTTCCGTGCCCCCTCCACGTGCCCCGTCCCCCGTTGTGAGTGGATCCTGGGCAGCGGGGGTGGGAAGAACGCAATCAAGCTCAGGCGGCGGCGTTTCATTTCCT
>NW_012115377.1:2776096-2776681 GCF_000951035.1 Colobus angolensis palliatus | reverse complement strand
CTCTGTCATCCAGTCTGGAATGCAGTGGCGCAGTCTCGACTCACTGCAACCTCCGCCTCTGGGGTTCAGGCCGTTCTCCTGCCTCAGCCTCCCACGTAGCTGGGATTACAGGTGCCACCACCACGCTCAGCTATTTTTTTTGTATTTTTAGTAGAGAGGGGGTTGTACTATGTTAGCCAGGCTGGTCTCAAACTCCTAATCTCAAGGCATCTGCCCGCCTCGACCTCCCAAAGTGCTGGGATTACAGGAGTGAGCTACTGTTCCTGGCCATCATCTATTTTTTTTTTTAATAGAGACAAGGTCTCAGTCTGTTGCCTAGGCTGGAGTGCGGTAGCACGATCACGGCTCACTGCAGTCTCAACCTCCCAGGCTCAAGCGATCCTCCCATCTCAGCCTCCTGAGTAGCTGGTAACACAGGCACACACCACCACACCCGCCAATTTTTTTTTTTTTTAAGAAATAGGGTCGGCCGGGCGCCGTGGCTCAAGCCTGTAATCCCAGCACTTTGGGAGGCCGAGAAGGACGGATCACGAGGTCGGGAGATCGAGACCATCCTGGCTAACACGGTGAAACCCCGTCTCTATT
>NW_012115377.1:2771652-2775881 GCF_000951035.1 Colobus angolensis palliatus | reverse complement strand
CCGAGATCAAGCCACTGCATTCCAGCCTGGGTGACAGAGGGAGACTGCATCTCAAAAACAAAAGAAAAGAAAAAAAAGATATTAATATGCAGAAAAGGCTGAGGACTCAGACAGAAGAGGCTCCTACAGTCACCTGGGAACCCCTGTGGGATGACATTGGGTTGACGGCTTTTGAGCTCCGTCTGGACCCTCTGACCAGCCCCTAGCCCTCTCCCCTCCTCCCTGGTCCTGGGAAGGGGCCCTAAACCAGGAGTTTGCTTCCGCAGCGTTGGGTAAACTTGTGCAAACACCTTTCACTCTCTGAGCACCCCTGAATCCTCCATCCCTCCAAAGTGGGGACATAAAGGGCCGCTTCTTAGTGACAAGGCACAGAGACAGCAGGCAGCTCCTTCAAGGTCACACAGCAAGTCGGGGAGAGAGAGGGAAACGGGCCCCATTGGTCTCTGCCTTCCTTCCCAAACTCTTCGGCTCGGCATGGTTGAGGACTGTCTCCCCTGGCCTGGACTCACCAGCGTCTGGCAGTCAAACCGTCAGGAAGACAGGCCAGATGAATTTGTTTTTCTGAATATCTCAATGCAGTGCCGGGAGCCAGATCCACCCGCCCAGTGCCCGACTTCCCTGCCGCAAACCTCCCCTCGCCCCCCGCCAGCCTTTGTTAATATCTCAAAGTGGCAGGCGAAAATCCCCTTCAGTGGACACCTCGGCGAATCTTTTCTTTTCCCCTCGGTATTTGTTTATTTTCCTCCCTCCCTTCTCCTTCCTCCCGCATCTCAGAGAGGAAGCGATTAGATTAACGGGCAGAGGAGGACAAGAAAAGACGAACAAAGACGCCCGCCTTTTGGGCCCCGGCTGCTCAGAATGGGGGGATTTGCAGGCGAAGAACGTGGATGGGGGGGAAAGTGGAATGTGGAATTGAGTGGGTTGAATGGAGGGGCTGAGCAGAGGATTCTACCAGCTCCAGGGACAAAGGCACCGGCTGTGGGGCCTCCTCGGCAAAGCCAAGCTGCCAACACCTGCTCCTTTTTCAGGAACCACAATAAGGACTTTAAACATCAGCTGTGGCCTCCAGGATCCTGATAGCGCCTGGTCCGTGGGGCTCAGAGGTCCAGGGGGTTGCAGGGACGCAAGGGGCAGCAGAAGTTCCTCCCACCCCGAGCCCAGGGTTGCGAGTGGGGGGCTCTGGCATCCACCAGCTTGGGTCTGAATCCCAGCTCTGCCATTCATTCATTCATTCATTCATTCAGTGTTTCCTGAGCACCTACTATGTGCCAGGCCTGATCCAAGGACCCAGCAGTGAATTAGCCAGAAACAAAATTCTTGCTCCCGTGTGGCTGACCTTCAAACACAGTATGCGACCTTGGGGACGTGGCTTTGCTGCTGTGGTCCTCAGTTTTCCACATCTGGAAAATGGGATGATGTTCATGCCCACCTCACGGGAAGTTAGGATGGTCAAGCAGCCCCCAGAAAAGCCTGGGACAGAGTGGGTGTCCCTAAGTGTTAGCTGACATTAGATGCTCTCCCCTTCGGCCTTTTTTCTTTTTGAGAAGGAGGCTCACTCTGCGGCCCAGGCTGGAGTGCAGTGGCCGGATCTCACTCACTGCAACCTCCACCTCCCGGGTTCAAACGACTCTCCTGCCTCAGCCTCCCGAGTAGCTGGGACCACAGGCACGCACCATCTCACCCAGCTAATTTTTTGTATTTTTTGTTTTTTGGTAGAGAGGTGGTTTCACCATGTTACCCAGGCTGGTCGCAAACTCCTGGGCTGAAGCCATCCTCCCGCCTCAGCCTCCCAAAGTGTTGGGATTACAGGCGTGAGCCACCACTTCCGGATGGCATAGCTGATATCTGGGGCTGCGTTACTCTCTGAGGTGGGGAGTGTCCCGTGCATTTTAGGTTGTGCATCACTGGACTCCACCCACTGGACACCAGCAGCACACCCTCGCTCCTGAGAGGTGATAAGCACAAATACTCCCAGACATGGTCAAGTGTCCCCTGGGGGGAGAATCACCCACAGGGAGAACTGCTGTGTTACGTCACTCCCTGGTCCGAGGTTAGAATACAGGAGGGACTTCCCACTGCAGCCCTCCCCAACCTCTTCTGCTGGAATCCTTTCCCTTGGCCTCCAGGGTCTTCTGTGTCTTCCAATTCCCTGCCCAGCCACTGGCCCCTGAAGAGCAGGGAGCCCAGCCCTGGAGCCCACCCCCATCCTCTCCCCAGCATTAGATTATCTGTTCCTGGAGTCGGACAGAATGCCTGCATCTATGTGATGTGGACATACTGGCGTCTTTGGGGGTTGAGGTGGGGAAGGGGCCAAGCCAAGGGGCTGTCCTGTCCCTTCCTCTGCTGGGGAAATAATGAGCTAAAGGCTGAGTCTCTGAGGAAGGCCTCTGTCCCTCCCCCTGGCTGGGGTGCAGGTCAGGACCTAGACTGGCAGAAGCGGGTGTTCAGGGCAGAGAGAGGGGCCGTTTGAGGTCCCGATACCTTGAGATCCAGGGTGGTTCTAGTACCTCCCACCCCAATACATTCATTCATTCATCCATCAGTATTTTTATTTTTATTTAATTATTATTATTTTTTTTAACGGAGTCTCTGTCGCCCAGGCCGGAGTGCAGTGGTGCAATCTCAGCTCACTGTAACCTCTGCCTCCTGGGCTCAAGTGATTCTCCTGTCTCAGTCTCCCTAGTAGGTGGGATTACAGGTGCATGCCACCAAGCCTGGCTAATTTTTGTATTTTTAGTAGAGACAGGGTTTCGCCATGTTGGCCAGGCTGGTCTTGAACTCCTGACCTCAAGTGATCTGCTGGCCTTGGCCTCCCAAAGTGCTGGGATTATGGGCGTGAGCCACCGCGCCCGGCCCCCTCATTCATCAGTATTTACCTCCCCTTCCGTGGTGCCTGAACCTGTGCTGGGCTCTGGATAACCATCAGTGACCACCACAGACCTGACCCCATCCACACATGGCTCACAGTCTAGGCAGGAGGCAGACCCAGGAAAGGGCCCTTCTGACCTGGGTGATTAGAGAAAACAGGGGGTCTCTGGGCCAGCCTGGAGGTCAGAGGAGGCAACTGAGTCTGGAAGAATAAGAAGCGGTTCGTTGGGTGAAGTCAAAGCGTGGGGAGGCTGAGCAAACGTTAGAAGGAGCCTTCTGGTGGCTGGGTGCAGTGGCTCACAGCTGTAATCCCAGCGCTTTGGGAGGCTGAGGCAAGAGGCTCACTTGAGCCCAGGAGCTCGAGACCAACCTGGGCAATACAGTGAAACCCCCTCTGTACAAAAAAGTACAAAAATGAGGCGTGGTGGTGCATGCACCCATGGTCCCAGCTTCTCTGGAGGCTGAGGTGGGAGGATCACCTGAGCCCAGGAGGTCGAGGTTGCAGTGAGCCAAGATCTCACCACTGCACTCCAGCTCGGGTGACAGAACGAGACTCTGTCTTGAAAAAAAAAAAAAAAGGAGCTTTCTGGGGAGGATGGATGGGAGGTTAGAGGCCAGGGAGGAGCCAGGAACTGGAATCCAGGCAGGAGGGGGTCCTGGGGACAGGTGGGATAGAGTCTGGGGAGGGGGTGAGGGCAAGAAGAGACCAGGTTGACATCTGACTCTCTGGTTCAGGGACCAGGAAGACACAAGGGGTAACCTTGAGATGGGAGCAGGTTTGGGAGTGACACTGAGGTCAGCCTGCACCTCGCTGGGTCTGATGCCGTGACAGGGGTCCCTGTGGGCTGTGGTGCTGCGGTAAACAGCAGTTGGGGAATCCTGCAGACAGTTCGTCCTGAACACCCCGACAACCGAGTGACGGGTCTTTATTAGCTGGAGAGCTGCGTGGGTTTAAAATAGCATCGTGGCAGCAACAAAAGCAATCTGCCTTCTGAATTTTCATTCTGAACGAATGATCTGCTTTTAATCAAGCAAGGCGTCCCAAAATGCTCTTAATTACCCCGAGTCAAGGGCTTGGCAGTCATTTTGATGTCGGCATTCGGGCTGGCGTGATTAGATTTTCACCAAACAACGGAGCTCGGCCGGAGCTTGATGTCAGGGTGAAGCCCGTCCAGGGATGTCCGGGGCGCCCTGATTTGGAACTGGGGGATGGAGGCTGCAGGGCGGAGACAAACCTCAGGACAGGGGAGTCAATTTCAGACCTGATGGGTCTGTCCCTTTGGGGGCCTCAGTTTCCCCATCTGTACAATGTGAATTATGATGGTCCCTATGTGATGATGGCGATGATAAAATGAGATAGC
>NW_012115377.1:2767153-2770432 GCF_000951035.1 Colobus angolensis palliatus | reverse complement strand
CTTGAACCCAGGAGGTGGAGGTTGCAGTGAGCTGAGATCGTGCCACTGCACTCCAGCCTGGGTGACAGAGTGAGACTCCATCTCAAAAAAAATTAGCTCTTACCCCATAGTGTGGGTGTGCAAATTTAATGTAAGCATGTAAGCTCTCAAAAGAAGTGCTGTGCAGAGCGCCTGGACCACAGCAAAGGCTTGATAAATGTTACCAGATAGGGTCTAGAGTCTTCCTTTTTGCCTAGGATCTATGCCACTGTCTGCTACCTTTTTCTGTGGTATCAAAAGCCTCCATTCCTGTTGTATCTGTTAGGATAGGCTTGGTTTTGCTGCAGTAACAAACAGCCCCTATGTCTCAGAAGTTAAGAACTTCCAAAGTTTATTTCTCACTCACAATGTATATGCAATTGTGACCTTTTGGGCCAGGGACTTGAAGATTATCACTTCCCTCCCGGACTCTGGCTGATGGAGCAGTCACTGCCTGGAACTTGTTGATTTCTGTGGCAGAAGAAAATAGGGTTCTGGAGGGTACTTCATTAGCAATTAACATTTGTATTTTGAGTAAAGACAGGATTTCATCATGTTGGCTAGAATCCATCCTACATCCCCACTCAATCCAACCCATCACAGAAGCCAGGATGTTCAATCCCAAAATGGGCTCATGTCATAGCAGTAGCTATTACATCCACCAAATCTCTTTGACATACAACCACAAGCACTTCTTTTTTCCTTTTCCAGAGACAGGGTCTTACTCTGTTCCCCCAGGCTGGAGTGCAGTGGTGTGATCATAGCTCACTGCAGTCTCGAACTCCGGGTCTCAAGTGATCCTCCCACTTCAGTCTCCCAAGTAGTTAGGACCACAGGTGCACACCGCCATGCCCAGCTAATTTTTAAAAATTCTGTATAGGCCAGACACGGTGGCTCATGCCAGTAATCTCAGCACTTTGGGAGGCCAAGAAAGGCAGATCACAAGGTCAGGATTTCGAGACCAGCGTGACCAACATAGTGAAACCCCGTCTTCACTAAAAATACAAAAATTAGCCAGGCGTGGTAGCATGGGCCTGTAATTCCAGCTACTCAGGAGGCTGAGGCAGGAGAATCGCTTGAACCCGGGAGGCGGAGGTTGCAGTGAGCTGAGATTGCGCCACTGTACTCCAGCCTGGGCGACAGAATGAGACTCCGTCTCAAAAAAAAAAATTTTTTTTTTTGTATGTGTAGAGACAGGGTCTTGCTGTGTTGCCCAGGCTGGAGTGCAGTGGTGCCATTATAGATCACTGCAGCCTCATCTCCCAGGCTCAAGTGGTCCTCCTGCCTTGGACTCCTAAGTACCTGGGACTTCAGCCTTGTGCCACCACACCTGGCTAATTTTTTTATCTTCTTGCGGAGACAAGTTCTCACTGTGTTTCTCAGGCTGGTCTCAAACTCCTGGCCTCAAGCAATCCTCTCACCCTGGCTCCTCAAAGTGCTAGGATTTCATGTGTGAGCCACTGTGCCTGACCAGCGTTTATTTCTCCTTCTCACATCTGCAGATCAGCTGGACTCAGTTCTACCCTGTGAATTGGGTCCATTCGGGTCCATGTGTTTTTATCTTCCTTGGATTAGTGGCTCTTCAAGGCATTTTTGTCCCAGGACTAAAGGCTGAAGCAGGAGAGGTCATGTAGAAACATGCAGTGACTCTGAAGACCTCAGTGCAGAATTGGCTAATTTTTGTATTTTTAGTAGAGACAGGGTTTCACCATGTTGATCAGGCTGGTCTCAAACTCCTGACCTCAAGATCTGCCTTCCTTGGCCTCCCAAAGTGCTGGAATTACAGACATGAGCCACTGTGCCTGGCCTATACAAAATTTTTAAAAATTAGCTGGGCATGGTGGTGTGCACCTGTGGTCCTAACTACTTGGGATGCTGAAGCAGGAGGATCACTTGAGGCCGGGAGTTCGAGGCTACAGTGAGCTATGATCACACCACTGCACTCCAGCCAGGGAGAACAAAGTAAGACCCTGTCTCTGGAAGAGAAAAAAACATTCCCTCACATTGCCTTGACTAAAGCAAGTTAGGTAGCTGGGATGGCCTCAGTGAGATAGGGAAGCACATTCCTCCCATAATCTTTGGGAAGAGGTTGAATGAAATTAGCTGAAGAATAATCTAATCTTCTATGTCTCAGAAGGTAAAGATAAAGAAATATTTGACAAGACCACTATTAATTACCATACAGGCACCATATACATAAATGCCAGGTTGTAAGTGAAAAGTCCAGGGGTATGTGGACTTCAGGAATGGCTGGATCCAGAAGCCCCTTTTTCTCAGTGTCTCTGCTCTGTCTTCAGGCCCTTACAAGATGGCCGTAGGTTTGAGTCCAGCAGGGAAAGCATGCATTTTGACACTTCCTTTTCAGGTGTCAAATCTCTCAGATAGCATGCAACGAAGACACAGCAACCTCTATCGCTTGATTGGCACATACAATGAGCAAATTATAGGCTTCTTTCCCACTGTTCCCTCACACTCTCCGTCACACTGAGCAGCTCATCTTCTATAGAACAGGCTCTTGTTTCCACAGGTTCCCCCTCTCCCCGTGTTTGCTCACGCAGCACCTCCCCACCGTGTTCCCCAAAGGGGATCAGATTATACAAACTCAGTATCACAGGCTCCCAGGGGGCCAGGCTGGAGTTCTTTGTACAGATTCCTGATCCTGCAGCCCCTTCTCAGATCCGCCCACAAGTGCTTTTGCTTGGACTCAAGTCCGCCAGGCTGGAATGCGAGCCTTTTGGCTGAGGTCAGAATATGAGGGCGGCAGGCAGCATGGAGTTTGTTTAATTGATTTGCGCTTCACTGGCTGCCTTCCCAGATGGGCCCTGGAGGAGGGGACAGGGCAGAGTTTGGAGTTGCCTTGGGCACTTTGCTGACTGTCACACCTCCCCGGGTCTAAGGATGCTGGGATTCTGCTAAGGTTCAGTGCAGAGCCCAGCCCTCTGGAGTGATCCTAGGTTAGGGAGAGAAAGAGTTAGACTCAGGCACTCCCAGCCTTAAGCACCAAAGGGCTGGGCAAGAAGGCACAAGCCAGCAGTGAGAGCACTGTATGGGGAGTCCAACGGACCTGTGTTTAAATTCCCATTTGATCACTTATCCACTATGACCTTAGCTGAGCCACTTCAGCTTGTATGCCTCAGTTTCCCCATCTGTATAAATGAGGACCCAGCACCTAACTCATGGAGCTGCTGTAAGGAGTGAACACACGACAGCAGGAGCTGGAAAGCTTTTTCTATAAAGGGCCAGAAAGTCAAAAGTTTTGGC
>NW_012115377.1:2763992-2766173 GCF_000951035.1 Colobus angolensis palliatus | reverse complement strand
GGCTGTATTGGTCCCTGGCTGACTTCTGAAGTACAGCATTTACAAGAGTACTTAGCACATAGAAAGTGATCAACAAATACTATTGCTATTATTATTATTATTCTTGTTTTTGATCCAGAGTCACAAAGGAGACCTCAGAGTCAGGATGTGAGAGCTAATAAGGAGCTCAAACATCCATTTTACGAATGAGGTTGCTCCCCTTCTTAGTCCTGTGGCTTGGAGAAAGTGGTTTCACCTCTCTGAGCCTCAGTCTTCCCATCTGTACAATGGATACAACATCACCTTCCTAAGAGGCAAAGTAACGACCCATTCCTCCACCCTCTTGTATTATCACTCTGCTCTCCTGGTGTGAACATACATCTCTGCTTCATACCTCTGGGCCTTTGTTCTTGCTGGTCTCTCCAGCCAGAACCCACTCCCCCTTCTCACCCATTGGCTCTGTCTCAAACTTGGGGATCAGCACAGAAAGTGCCTCCCCCAGGATACCTTTCCCAACCCCACAGTGGATCAGGAAGCTTTTCCAACCTCCCTTATCACAGCAAATGTCACACTAGGCTGGGAGTATCTGTGCTAGACATAGAAAAATCCAGGGCTGGTACTTTTGTGGGTACAAGGCTGGGCAAAAGCAGGGCATCAAAAATATACATGGAATTTAATGTCTTTCTTTTTCCCTTCCTCCCAATTCCCAATCTCTCTTACTCTCAGCTCCTCCGTTCTCCCTCTTTTTCTTCCTTCCCTGTTTCCCAGAAACCCCTTGGGGCCCAGAGCCATTGAAAATTCCTGCTCTCTTTATCTCCTGTGGCAGGCAGATCCTAAAGTGACTCCCATGATTCCTGCCTTCTGGTGTTCACATCCTGTGCATAATTCCCTACTCTTGAGTGTGGGCATGACCTGTGACTTATTTCTCATCAACAGTATATAGCACAGGTGACAGAATGTTGCCTCCGTGATTATATTACCTTACATAAGAATCTATCTTGCTAGCAATCTCACTACTCTTTTTCTCTCTTACTGGCACATGGTCACATTGTGAACAGCCCGGGGGGGACCACATTGCAAGGAACTGTGGGTAGCCTCTTGAAGCTGAAAGCAGAATCCAGCCAACAGCAAGAAGCCAGCCACCTCAGTCCTGCAGCCACAAGAAAATGAATCCTGCTAGCAACCTGAGAAGGCTTAGAAATGGATCCTTCCCCAGTCGAGCCTCTGATGAGACCATAGTCCTGGTTGACACCAAAATTGTAACCTTGTCTAAGAAACCCTAATGCAGGGGCCCCACCTAAGCCATGCTCGGATTCCCAATCCATGGGAACTGTGAGGTAATAATGTGTTGCTTGAAGCTGCTAGGTTTGTGGGTACTTTTTTACATAGCAATAGTTAATGGATACACCTCCATTGAAACATTTCCTTCAAGGCTCTTCTATAGCACAGGTACAATCCAAGGAGTCCCAGATCTCCCACCTGATCTCCTTGGGCACCACCCTCATGAGGCCAGGGCCATGGGGTGAGGTGTGGCTGCTTTGGGTCTCTTGTAAGCAGGGCTGTGCAGCAACAGCCAGAAAGGGGTGGCCAAGAACATGGTGGCTCTTGTCTCCAAGCCTGTAGGATCCAGACCACCTGCCCCTGGGCAGAAGAAAGCAGCAGGACCATGGGACCTCATCCTAGGCTTCAGCTTTTCCATGGTCCCCCTGTCTCTTGGGATGTGTCTGCCCTGGACAATTGGTTCTAGTGTGGGACCCTTATAACTTATAACTGTCATTGACTCATGAGATACCATTCGTTGGCTCAGACAGTGAATTAGATCACACTGAAGAAAGAAAAAATTCATTATCTTCTATTCTCTTTCCATCCTCTAGAGCCACTCTGTCCAAAATGGTAGCCACCAGCCACTAGTGGCTGTTTACATTTAAATTAATTAAAATCAGCCTGGCGCAGTGGCTCACGCCTGTAATCCCCGCACTTTGGGATGTTGAGGCAGGCAGATCACGAGGTCAGGAGATCGAGACCATCCTGGCTATCACGGTGAAACCCCATCTCTACTAAAAAAAATACAAAAAATTAGCTGGGCATGGTGGCAGGTGCCTGTAGTCCCAGCTACTTGGGAGGCTGAGGCGGGAGAGTGGCGTGAACCCGGGAGGCGGAACTGGCAGTGAGCTGAGATCGTGCCACTGCACTCTAGCCTGG
>NW_012115377.1:2756415-2756748 GCF_000951035.1 Colobus angolensis palliatus | reverse complement strand
AAAATGGTACATTTTATTTTATGCATATTTCACTACAATTTAAAAGAATACATTTCTAAAATTAAATAAAATTTGACATGCAGTTCCACAGTGCTGCTGAACATATTTTACGTGCTCAGAGGCCACACGTCACTGTTGGCTCCTGTAGTGACCAGGCCAGCTATAGACCATTTCTTTTTTTCTTTTTGAGATGGAGTTTCACTCTTGTTGCCCAGGCTGGGGTACAATGGTCACAATCTCTGCTCACTGCAACCTCTGCTTCCCGGGTTCAAGCGATTCTCCTGCCTCAGCCTCCCGAATAGCTGGGATTACAGGCACGTGCCACCACGCCTG
>NW_012115377.1:2754743-2755105 GCF_000951035.1 Colobus angolensis palliatus | reverse complement strand
TTTTCTTTCTTTCTTTCTTTTTTTTTTTGAGACAGGGTCTCACTCTGTTGCCAAGGCTGGAGTGCCATGACGTGGTCTCAGCTCACTGCAACCTCTGCTTCCTGGGCTCAAGTGATTCTCCTGCTTCAGCCTCCAGAGTAGCTGGGGTTACAGGGAATACAGGCGCACACCACTGCACCTGGCTCTTGTGTGTGCGTGTGTGTGAGACAGTCTCTCTCTGTAGCTCAGGCTGGAGTGCAATGGCACTATCTTGGCTCACTGCAACCTCTGCCTCCTGGGTTCAAGTGATTCTCTTGCCTCTGCCTCTTGAGTAGCTGGGATCACAGGCACCTGACACCATGTCCAGCTAATTTTTGTATTTT
>NW_012115377.1:2749577-2753803 GCF_000951035.1 Colobus angolensis palliatus | reverse complement strand
CCGGCCACTGCACTCCAGCCTGGGTGACAGAGCGAGACTCCGTCTCAAAAAAAAAAAAAAAGATGGAGTTTCTCCATGTTGGCCAGGCTGCTCTCAAACTCCTGACCTCAGGTGATCTGTCCGTCTCAGACTCCCAAAGTGCTGGGATTACGGGCATGAACCATCGTGACCACCCTTGATTTTCCTTTTAAAGGGCTATGGGGTCACTGGTTTACAGATCCCAGCCAATACCTGGACCTGGGAGAATTTAATAACTGGGTTTTGTTTTCACTGTGAATCCCACAACTGGTCTCTGAACAGCAGCCAGAGGGTGCCTGTGAGCGCCCGAGTCAGATCCCATCCCTCCTCTGCCCACAGCCCTCGGTGGCTCCCACCTCCCTCAGGGTCAAAGCCGAAGTCGTCCCCGAGGCCTACCAGGCCCTGCACGACCTGCCCCAGCCCCTCCCTGCCCTTTCCTCCTCCCTCTCTCCCCCTCACTCACACTGCTCCAGCCACATGGGACTCCTCATTATTCCTGTAACACCCCAGGTGAGGTCCTGCCTCAGGGCCTTTGCACAGGCTGTGCCCTCTGCCACCAAGCTGTTCCTTCCAAAAGCCATGTGGCAGCCTCCCTAGCTTCCTTTGTGTCTTTGCTTCAATGTCTCCTCAGTGAAACCCTCATTTGCATCCTAACTAAAAGCTTCAAGCCCTACTCATAACTGACAGCCCCCTCCTCTTCTACCCTCCAGATAAGAGACCCTGGGACTCCCTCAACAGTCCTCTGAAGATGAGAGCCTAGGATATCCCGGCCTGCCTACGACCTTGTCCTCAGCCTGGCCTTTCCCCAGCTCACTCTGCCCCTCCCTGCAGGAGTTCAGAAATTCGCCTGGCGCACAGATGCCAGGCGGGAAAATTAATTGGGCCTTACTGGGGCTGCTCTATCCGCTCCCCCGTCAATAACAGCCGTAAAGCGGGATTTATGCTGCCGCGCTGGCTCCTGATGGAAACTGGGAGGAGGGGCAAAACATTCTAGAAAAGTCAATCCCTCGCCCAGGGAGCCGCCACCGGCTGGGGCTCCGGGACCAGAGCCATCTCCCTGCTGCCCTTCCCTGGGTTGGGTGGGCGGAGAGGGAGGACATTGCCCCGGCTCTCCCCATCTCTGGTCGGGAATCACATTCTCACATTTGGGCCGGGCTCAGTGGCTCATGCCTGTAATCCCAGCACTTTGGGAGGCCGAGGCAGGCGGATCACTTGAGCCCAGGAGTTCAAGACCAGCATGGGCAACATGGTGAAACCCCGTCTCTACTAAAAATACAAAAACTAGCCTGGCATGGCGGCAGATGCCTGTAATCCTAACTACTCGGGAGGCTGAGGCAGGAGAATCGCTTGAATCCGGGAGGCGGAAGTTGCAGTAAGTTGAGATTGCGCCACTGCCCTCCAGCCTGGGTGACAGAGCGAGACTCTGTTTCAAAAAAAAAAAAAATTATTATATCCCACATGTATAAGCACCTACTGTGTGCCAGGCTCTGTCCCAGGTATTTTTGGAACATCAGCATATCTAAAATTGGGAGGCAGGAGTTTTTATGTCCCTTTTACTAACAGGGAAACAGTGACACAGAGAGGTCAAGCAACTTGCTGAAGGTTGCACAGCGAGAAAGCGGCAGAGTTGGGATTTGAACCCCGGGCTGTTAGGCTCACATTTGACATTCTCGACCACTTAAGCACAGCCCACTATGACTTTTATATGTCTGGTATCTACGTGGCAACCCCCTCAAGCCTCCCAGAGTTGAGATGGTTGGGCTGAGTGTACCAGGAGGTGAGGGGTGCAGTTTGGATTTGAAACTCCATGGTGGTGGATGTTCTCTCTCATGTCTAAGACCGTTGTTACTGAAGGCCTTCTCTTTTCCTACTCTGGGTAAAAAAGGAGGGGACATCTGGGTGTCCCCAGCTTCCAAACTTTATTCTTATTTCTTTTCTTCCGAGCCAGCTGCTCTGGTTGCCACAGTTGTCCCTGGCTTAGGGGTTTGTGGGGACTAGCATGTGAAAGGGATGATACAGGTAGTTGGGAAAGACACAGTTACATCCTGATTTAACTGAGGGCTGCTGGCTACAGAGGATTTAACTGAGGGCTTCAGGAGCTATTGCATGGAGCCTACTTTAAACTCTTACATCTGCTGATCGCTCTGATGTCCCTCGCTTTTCCTTTCCTCTCCCTCCTCAGTAGAGGCGCTTCCAGGCATCCCTGGGGAGGTCAGGTAGGATCTGAATTCAAATTCCAACTCTGCTGTGTGACTTTGGGGAAGGGTCTTCCCCTCTCCAGGCTCAGCATTCTTATCGGAAACCCGGGGCTAATAGCAGTGGGGTTGTGCAGGCACATGGAACAGGCATAGATAGCAGAAAATCCAGCCCTGACTGAACACGAGGTGGGCTTTTAACTATTTTTCTTACTGTTTTTATGTCGCCTTCCGACTGCAGAGAGAGAGAGCGAGCGGGGCGGGGAGGCTGCCATCTCTCCCCGGAGCCATTCCCGCAATCCCCGGACCCAATCCAGCGGCCTCCCTCTTCCACAGGCGCCGCAGGGACAGGTTTGATGGACATGTTTTTTGCACGGAAAAAAGCTGGAGGAATTGTATTTTGCCAAAAGTGTCAGCCGGAGAGAAAATATTTCCCGCATCTCTGGCGAGTGTTGACGGGCAGCAGCTAGCGCGCTGCTGGGGGTGGGCGGGGAGGGGGCTGCACGCATCTTGGGACCGCTGCCCCCACCTCTGTCCCAGCTGCTCTTCAGCCTCCCAGACGCACCCCCTGCAGCCCTGCCCACACCCCGCCCCCACCCCCTCCTCTCCAGCCCCCTGCCTAGCTTTTCCCCTCCGACATCCTCTCTCAGACCCCAACCTCTCTTAAGTATGGAGCTGTGATTTGCAAAATGAGGCGTTTGCCTGGACAAGGGGGTGAGCAGGAGGCACCGCTGGTGCCAAGGCCCTGGGGCAGGACAGAGCCTGGCGTGCTGGAGGAACAGCGAGGAGGCCCGTGTGACTGGAGCAGAGTGAGGAGGGGGAGACAAGGAGGAGGGGAGGGCACGGAGGGGACAGGGCAGGTGTGCAGGGCTTTGCGGGCTGTGGGGAGGACTTTGGGTTTTATTCAGGGGGTACTAGGGATCCCTGGGAGGGATCTGAGTGGGAGCGGGACGTGATCTACTTTATGAATAAACAGATCCCACTGTCTGTGTTGGGGGAATGGGTTGGAGGGGGGCACAGTGGTGGCCTGGAGGTGGAGGAAGAGAGCCCTGTACCCTCCCTTGGCTCAGCGCACTGGCGAAGGGCCAGGGAACTCAGAACCAACTCTGTCAGCATCCCCCGCCCCGCTGTGGAGACAGGGGGAGGTGTCAGCAGAATCTCTTGAAATTCAAAAGAAAGCAGGCTAGGTGCAATGGCTCAGGCCTGTAATCCCAGCACTTTGGGAGACCGAGGTGGGTGGATCACTTGAGGTCGGTAGTTTGAAACCAGCCTGGCCAGCGTGGTGAAACCCTGTCTCTACTTAAAAAACCCACAAAAATTAGCCAGGCGTGGTGGCCTGCGCCTATAGTCCCAGCTACTCCCGGGTGCTGAGGCAGGAGAATCGCTTGAACCTGGGAGGTGGAGGTTGCAGGGAGCCAAGATTGCGCCATTGCACCCAGCTGGTCTACAGAATGAGACTGTCTCAAGAAAAAAAAAAAAAAAAAAGATTAAAAATAAACCAGACTGGGCCTCTGTGAGTTAGGGTTTTAGAGGAACAGAGACATGTGTCCAGCAGCCTTCACTTCAGCGTTGACAGACAAATAACCAGAAATGACCAGAAACGCATCACGGGGGGGTGGCTGACCTCTATCATCCCTGAAAAGGCAGGCTATGCAGCCGTGATGAAGGGTGAGGTCAGCTGTGGGAGCAGACAAGGACTCACATCCCGGACACGTGGGTGGGCGCCGGAGGAGAGAGCAGGACAACACAGGAGGAGAACATTCCAGAAGCATCCACATCAGAATGTCTAGAGGGGTCACCCCAGTGAACAGGATTGTGGCAGGGGGTTTATTTTGCTTCATTTTATTCTTAAAAATATATGTATATATTTTTAGAGACTGGGGGGGGTCTTGCTATGTTGTCCAGGCTGGTCTCGAACTCCTGACCTCAAGTGATCCTCTCCCCTCAGCCTCCCAAAGTGCTGGGATTACAGGTGTAAGACACTGCACCCGGTCGCCTCTCCTTTTTTTTTTG
>NW_012115377.1:2741177-2748227 GCF_000951035.1 Colobus angolensis palliatus | reverse complement strand
CACCACCACGCCCGGCTAATTTTTGTATTTTTAGTAGAGATGGGGTTTCGTCACGTTGGCCAGGCTGGTCTCGAACTCCTGACCTCATGATCCGCCCACCTCGGCCTCCCAAAGTGCTGGGATTACAGGCTGAACCAGTATGCCCGGCCTAGGAGTGTGCTTTTCAACTCACTACACCATGTAGCATAATACAGTCTAAGGATTCAGTTCTAAGCATTAGGATGTGGACATCTTTGGGTGGCATTGTTCTGTCTGCCACACCACCCTGTCCATCTGATTTTGTCCCTCCCCTGCCCAAAGCCCTGCCATGACTTGCTATTTCCTTAGATCAAGACTAAAACTAGGGCTCTGGCAGGGCGCAGTGGTTCCCACCTGTAATCCCTGCACTTTAGGAGGCTGAGGCAGGAGAATTGCTTGAGGCCAGGAGTTCAAGACCAGCCTGGGCAACATAGCGAGATCTGGTCTCTGCAAAAAATTTAAAAAGTTAGCTGGGTGTGATGGCATGTGCCTGAGGTCCCAGCTACTCAGGAGGCTGAGGTGGGAGGATCGCTTGAGGCCAGGAGATCGAGACCAGCCTGGGCAACATGGCAAGACCCCCATTTCTACAAAATAATAATAATATAAATAAAATAATAATAAAACCTCTCACTGTTGTCTTCAGCGTCCTGCGGGTCCAGAACCCACAATCAGGTCCTTCTCCTCTACTTTTCTTCCAGCTCACTCCAGCCACACTGTCTATCTGGTATTCTTCAAATAGGCCAAGCTTTTTAGAAGCAACCCAGCCTGGAATGCCCTGTCTCGCCCTAGAGCGTCTCAAGGCTGCTCCTCACTCAACTGGAACTCCAAGCTCACCTCTTTACACCTGGGCTACAGTGGCCCACCCTCCTCCACCTTCACTCTGCGGACACCTGGGTCAGGTTCCGTCCCTCCTCTGCCTACAGCCCTCCATGGCTCCCACCTCCCTCAGAGCCAAAGCGCAAGTCCTCCCTGCAGCCCACAAAACCCCTCATGACTTGGCCTGTCCCCTCCCTGCCCTCCCCTCCTCCGTGTCTCCCCTTCCTCACTCTGCTCCAGCCACATGGGCCTCCTCGCTGTTCCTCCAACACGCCAGGCGTGGTTCTGCCACAAGATCTTTGCACGGGCTGTGCCCTCTGTTTCCAACACTCTTCTCCAGCCACCACACGGCTCCCTCCTCGCCTCTTTCAAGTGTCTGCTGAGATGTCACCTGCTCGGTGAAGCCTCCCTGACACCTTGCCCACCTCAGTTTACAACTTTCACTCCATTTCGTGGAATCCCTGGCACCCCATGCCCCTTCTTGCTTTAATTTTCATAGGATTCATTACTCAGCAGACTGCATAACATTTTTTTTTGAGACAGAATCTTGCTCTGTCACCCAGGCTGGAGTGCAGTGGCGTAATATCGGCTCACTGCAACATCTGCCTCCCGGGTTCAAGTGATTCTTCTGCCTCAGCCTCCCGAGTAGCTGGGATTACAGGCACACGCCACCGTGCCCGGCTAATTTTTGTATTTTTAGTAGAAACGAGGTTTTGCCATGTTGGCCAGGCTGGTCTCGAACTCCTGACCTCAGGTGATCTGCCCGCCTTGGCCTCCCAAAGTGCTGGGATTGCAGGTGTGAGCCTATTTACAATGTTAACTGCTCAGGATTCATCTTCCCCATTGCATCAGAGCCCAGGAGGGTAGGGGCCAGGTCTGTTTTGCTCACAGCTAAGTCTGCAGGCCCCAGCCCAGGGCCCACCAGCAGGAAAGGAATCCTGCAGTGTTTCCATCCATCCTGGAGCCTCAGTTTCCACATCTGCCTAATGGGGTCATGTGCCACTTGTCCTTGGGGTCACTGAGTGTCTTCAGTCATCCGCCAAGTCTGCAGAAGCACCCAGCCAGCTGGGCTCGGGCACACAGCAAGTATTTGTCTCTCACCCCCTCCGACCATCACTCAGACCCGGCGTGGGAGGTGACAGCCCCGCAGATGCCACTGGCTCGGGCTGCACCGCTGGGGCCAAGACGCTGTCACATTTGGTAAATTGCAGGCAGGCAGCTTCTGCGGCTGCAGTACCAAGGACAGGCAGGGACGTGACTGGGAATATCTGGAGTTCAAGAGACCCAGGACTGAGCCGGGAAGTAGAGGCCTGAGAGACAACTCTGCCCCTCTCTGGGCCTCAGTTTCCTCACTGGCAAACAGAAGAGGCCTCAAGATCACTGAGGCATCTCATAATTCCTTTGGCCACATCCTTCTATGAGTCCCTCACTAAGCCCTTTCATGGCTTTGAGCCTCCATATATAAAATGCAAAGATGAAAAAATAAGAACTAAGATCTGAGCACAGGGGGTGACCTTTCTTGAGCTCAGGGCCCAGTGCTCAAAAAATGGCAATAAACCCCAACCTGGCTGGGCATGGTGGCTTACGCCTGTCATCCCAGCACTTTGGGAGGCCAAGGCAATGGATCACCTGAGATCAGTAGTTCAAGACCAGCCTGGACAATATGGCAAAAGCCTCTCTCTACTGAAAATATAAAAATTAGCTGGGCGTGGTGATGCGTGCCTGTAAATCCCAGCTACTCGGGAGGCTGAGGCAGGAGAATCGCTTGAACCGAAGAGGTGGAGGTTGCAGTGAGCTGAGATCACGCCACTGCACTCCAACCAGGGCGACAGAGCGAGACTCTGCCTCAAAAACAAACAAACAAAATATCCTCATGATAGCTAATTGATTGAACACCTACTCTATACCTGACCCTACACTGAGAACTTTCTAAGGAACTTAGATCTGCTTTAGGCCTCACATGGACTCACAGCAGTCCCATGACATAGGACACTATTAATATTATTACCCCATTTTGCAGATGAGAAAATTGAGGCTCAGAGAGGTTAAAAACATTCGCCCAAGGTCACACAGCACAGTCAAGAAGTTTCAGAGGCTGAATGGGATCTCGTCTCTCTGATCCCAAGACTGGACTGTAAACCTCCACACTATCAAATGAATAGATGAGTGTCTGTTCATCTTTTGGGAAAGGAGAGGGTGCTGGCCACTTTCCCTAATGATACAGGGGTCCCCAGGTTTACTCCAAGAGCAAGGTCGTGGTCCCAGACCCCCATCACTGACAACTTCCTCCCTACACAGCCAACTCCCTTGCAAAGATGCTCCTGTGGACACTGACTCCTTCCTCTCGCTGGGGCAAAACTGCTCTCCTCCCCGAGACCTGCTCAGGCAGGTGAAAGAGATGAGAAGAGGATGAGGAGGGAGAGGAAGGAGAGGAGGCATCTCTTTCTGTGTCCACCTGCAGCATCTTTCAAAGAAATGCAAAATCCAAAGGAATGAGAGAGCCAGCCGCAGGCTGTGCGTGAGCGCGTGCAGGCGTGTGTGCGTGTGCGCACGGATCTATGAAAGATTTAGGCGGCACCTGGTGTGTTACGGCCGTAATTAATCTTCTGTCTCGTTGGCAGAGTGAACAACGTTCAGAAATTACTTTTTGTGGCCTGGGCAAGGCGAAGGCTGACGGGACCCAGACTCCTTTTCCCAGGGATCGGGGTAGTGGGGTATAGATGTGGGGGAGGGTGATTCAAGAAGCAGGAGTTGCCTGGGCGTGATGGCTCACGCCTGTAATCCCAGCACTTTGGGAGCCCGAGGTGGGCGGATCACTTGAGGTCAGAAGTTCAAGACCAGCCTGGCCAACATGGTAAAACCCCGTCTCTACTAAAAATACAAAAAAATCAGCCGGGCGTGGTGACGGGTGCCTATAATCCCAGCTACTCGGGAGGGTGAGGCAGGAGAATCACTTGAACCTGGGAGGCGGAGGTTGCAGTGAGCCAAGATTGCACCACTGCCCTCCAGCCTGGGTGACAGAGCAACACTCCGTCTCAAAAAAAAAAAAAAAAGAAAAGAAAGAAAAAAAAAAAAAAAAAAATAGCCGGGCGTAGCAGTGTGTGCCTGTAATCCCAGCTACTTGGGAAACTGAGGTGGGAGAATTGCTTGAACCTGGGAGGCAGCGATTGCTGTGAGCCAAGATCGCGCCACTGCGCTCCAGCCTGGACGACAGAGTGAGACTCTGTCTAATTTAAAAAAAAAAAAAAAAAGAAGGGGGAACTTCTCCTAAGTTCTCCTCCACCCCACACTGGTCCCTGCCTCCATTAAGGTCATGAAGTCCCCAGCCCAGTGGGTACCCCATGCACGATGGGTGCCAGGCTAAGTATTTTTGGAGGAAGAGCTTGTTTCATTGTGTGTTTATAGTTTTACTGAGGTGTAACTGGCACTTGATAAACTGCAAATATTTAAAGTGAGGTTTTTTTGTTTGTTTGTTTTGAGACAGGGTGTCACTCTGTTGCCCAGGCTGTAGTGCAGTGATGTGATCATGGCTCACTGCAGCTTTGACTTCCTGGGCTTAAGTGATCCTCGTACCTCAGCCTCTTGAGTAGCTAGGACCACAGGTGCACATCACCATGCCTGACTAATTAAATTTTTTTTTTTTTTTTTTGTAGAGAGAGTGTTTTTTGTTGCATTGCCCAGGCTGGTCTGGAACTTCTGACCTCAAGTGATCCTCTTACCTCAGCCTCCCAAAGTGCTGGGATTACAGGCGTGGCCTCTAAACTTTTTGTTTTTTTTTTTGAGACGGAGTCTCACTCTTGTCAGCCAGGCTGGAGTGCAGTGGCGTGATCTCGGCTCACTGCAACCTCCGCCTCCTGGGTTCAAGCGATTCTCCAGTCTCAGCCTCCCGAGTTGCTGGAATTACAGGTGCCTGCCACCACCCCTGGCTAATTTTTGTACTTTTAGTAGAGACAGGATTTCACCATGTTGGCCGGGCTGGTCTCGAACTCCTGACCTCTGGTGATCCGCCCGTCTCGGCCTCCCAAAGTGTTGAGATTACAGGCGTGAGCCACCGCGCCTGGCAGCCTCTAAACTTTTTAACATCTCTGCTTACAGATGGGGAAAATGAGGCACAGGACGGGTGTGGCCAGGCAGTCAGGAGTCATTTGAGGGGAGTGGATTATCTAGACACATATATCCGTAAAGCCATCAGCATAATGGAAACAGTGAACATGTCCATCACCAACAAAATGAATACATTACTCCCTTTGTAACCCCTCCCCCTCCCTCCCCTCCTTCCTCTCCCCAGCCCTTTCCAGGCACCCACTGGTCTGCTTAGGGTCCCTATAAATGAGTCTGCCTTTTCTGGATGTCACCAGTGCGGACTCTTTTTACGTCTGACTTTTATTCTTCAGCATTACTGATTTCAAGGCTCAGCCCTGGCTGTTGGGTGAATCAGTGCCCTGTTTCTTTTTATGGCCGAAGAGAATTCCACCGTCTGACTGGACCGCTGTTTGCTTATCTATTTACCTGTGGATAGACATTTGAATTGTTTTCAGTTTGGGGCTGGTATGCATAAAGCCGCTCTGAACAAGTCTGTACGAGTCTTGGTGCGGATGAGGGCATCATTTCTCTTGGGTAAATAAATACCTAGGAGAGGCGTGGCTGGGTCCTAGGGGACGCGTGTATTTGACTTTTTCAGCAATTAGGGGCTGTGCACTTTAAACACAATGATAGACTGGGCGTGGCGGCTCAGGCCTGTAATCCCAGCACTCCAGGAGGCCGAGGTGGGCGGATCACCTGAGGTCAGGAATTCAAGACTAGCCTGGCCAACATGGTGAAATCCCGCCTCTATTAAAAATACAAAAATTATCCAGGCACTGTGGTGGGCGCCTGTAATCTCAGCTACTCTGGAGACTGAGGGACGAGAATCGCTTGAAACTGGGAAGTGGAGGTTGCAGTAAGCCAAGATGGCGTCACTGCACTGCAGCCTGGGCAACAGAGTGAGACCCCATCTCAATAAATAAATAAATAATAAACACAATGACAGCACATCTGGAGGGCTAGGCATGGGCTATCTTGTTTTATCCTTTAGACAGCTCAGTGACTATGGGTATGTCACACTTCAGAAGGGAAAACTGAGGACAGACCATGTGGCTGACGAGCAGGGACTTGAACCCAGGACTGTCCAAGCCCAGAGAGGTAAACACACTCACCCAAGGTCACACAGTCAAGAAGTTTCAGAGGCTGAACTGGACTCTCTGATCCCAAACTGTAAACCCCAACACTACCAAATGAACAGCTGAGTGTCTGTTAATCTTTTGAGAAAGGAGAAGGTGCTGGCCACTTTCTCTAATGACACAGGGGTCTCCAGGATTCTCCAAGAGCTGAGTCGTGGACCCAGAGCCCCTTTTCCCCTACAACTTTTCCCCTACACAGCCAACCCCCTTGCAAAGGTGAGTCGTGACTCCATCCTCCTGCTGGGGCAAAGGCTCCCCTGTTTCCCAGACCCCCTCAGGCAGGTGAGCACTGGGCTGGATGCATTTGTGGGCACCTGGACACCTTCGGCTTCTCTCTCTCTCTCTCTTTGTTTTTTTGAGACAGAGTCTCGTTCTGTCACCCAGGCTGGAGTGCAGTGACACCATCTCAGCTCTCTGCAACCTCTGCCTCCTGGATTCAAGCGATTCTCCTGCCTCAGCTTCTCAAACAGCTGGGATTACAGGCTTGTACCACCACGCCGGACCAATTTTAGTATTTTTAGTAGAAACAAAGTTTCACTGTGTTGGCTGGGCTGGTCTCGAACTCCCAACCTCAGGTGATCTGCCCACCTAGGCCTCCTAAAGTGCTGGAATTACAGATGTGAGCCACCATGCGCAGCCCTTAGATATGTTCAGAGACACAGTTCTTACCACCGTGGTACAATTGCCTGCGGTGTTCAGTGCAGTCTCATGCTCTGCCGGTTTAGAGCCTGACAGCAGTAGGTTGCACCATACGGCGTAGGTGTGCAGAAGGTCTTACCATCGAGGAGTGTGTCAGCACGCTCTGCGATGTTCACACCTGACAAAATCACCTGACCACCCACTTCTCAAAACGTATCCCCATCATTAACTGATGCACGGCTGTGTTTACTTTCTTTTTGTTTGTTTGTTTGTTTGGTGTTTTTTTTTTGAGACAGAGTCTTGCTCTGTCACCCAGGCTGGAGTGCAGTGGTGCAATCTCGGCTCACTGCAACCTCTG
>NW_012115377.1:2730862-2740637 GCF_000951035.1 Colobus angolensis palliatus | reverse complement strand
GATCTTGGCTCACTGCAACCTCTGCCTCCTGGGTTCAAGCGATTCTCCTGCCTCAGCCTCCTGAGTAGCTGGGACTAAAGGCATGTGCCACCACACCTGGTTATTTTTTGTATTTTTAGTAGAGATGGGGTTTTGCCATGTTGGTCAGGCTGGTCTTGAACTCCTAACCTCAGGTGACCCACCCGTCTTGGCCTCCCAAAGTGCTGGGATTACAGGTGTGAACCACCGCACTCGGCCTGCCCAGCTAATTTTAAAATGTTCTGTAGAGGTGAGATCTTGCTGTGTTGCTCAGGCTGTTCTTGAACTCCTGAGCTCAAGTGATGGTCCTCCTGCCTCGGCTTCCCAAAGTGTTGGGATTACAGGCATGCGTCACTGTGCCCAGCCTTGTTTGTTTGTTTTGAAATAGGGTCTCTCTCTGTCACCTGGGCTGGAGTGCAGTGGCATGATCACGGCTCACTACAACCTCAAACTCCTGGGCTCAAGAGATCCTCCCAGCTCAGCCTCCCAGGTAGCTGGGACTACAGGTGTGTGCTGCCACACCTGGCTAAATTTTTAATTTTTTGTAGACACAGGGTCTTGCTATGTTGCCCAGGCTGGTCTTGAACTCCTGGACTCAGGCAGTCCTCCTGCCTCAATCTCCCAAAGTGCTGGGATTACAGGCGTGAGCCAACGCACCCAGCCTGTATTTACTTTTTAGACACTCTACATATTTCCACAGTGTTGACTGTCTGCCTGGCACGGTCATAAGCACACACTTTACATGTCTTAATGTCTCTAAACTTTTTAACACCATCTCCATTCACAGATGGGAAAACTGAGGCACAAGCGTTTCTGGCCACTCAGCCAGGAAGCATCTGAGGAGGGTAGGGACGGGCTTACTGCCTGCCACCCCCGCAGCAGCAGTCTGGCCCACTGACTGTGCTCATAGCCCCCTGCACACATTCTGGCTCAAGCATGGTGGTTCAGCAGCCCCAGTTTTCACCAATGAGGCATCAGAAATCCCAGGAGGGGGCAGGACACTCGCCTGGCACTGGGGTCTCAGGACTGCCAGCCCTCTGTTCCCTACTATCCCCAGAGCTGCAACCAGGCCCCCCCACCCAAAACTGTGAGCCCTGCAGCCTGGGAGTGGCCTCAGCGGGTGCTGGCTCAGACAGCGAACAGATGCTCGCTATTTTAAACCCACTGTTAACTCATTAAGACAGCTGTTTCCCATCCCCAAAGTCGGCGGAATTAGAATTAAATTCATTCCAGAATTAAACACACACATACACACACGCACACCCCGCCACCATTTGGAGGCAAAACTTGTTAGCATTTAGGCAAGCTGTGCCTCTGAGCCTGGGGACGGGGCTCGGCTTCCGCCTGACAAGTTACATCACAGCCCAGCGGTTGCCAGCTGGGCCTGTGGCCAAAATGCCCCGTGGGCCCAGATTCTCATGTCTGCCCAGATCTCCGCCATCAGAGTCCAGTTGCCAACTGCACGTCCTCCTGGAGTTCCCTGTGACCCCTCAGACCCAGCAGGGCCCAGAAGCAGCTCAGTGTCTGTCCCAAATCTGCTTCTCCTCTTGGGTGACCATCTCTGTCACTCACATCAGAGTCCAGGTGTCCCCTCCTCTTTCTCCTCTCCCCTTACCCCTCACGTCTGATTGGGCAGGACTTTCTGCTGATGCTTCTTCCAAATGGCTTTGCCCCACCCCTACTGCTACTGCACTGGTCTGAGCTTTTATCACCTCCAGCCTGGATACCTGCCCCAGACACTTTCCTGGGTTCCTAACTTCTACCCTCACCTGCAGCTAGCTGTTTTCTCTTAAGAGAGAGATCTTCTTAGAGTCAAAATAGGATTGTATCACTCTCTTGATCAACATTGTCTAGCACAGGGCTGTTTATTAGGACTTTCTGGGATGCGTGGAATGTTCTAGACCCACTCCAGCCAACACAGCCACCCGCATGCAGCTAGAGAGTGCTTGTAATGTGGCTAGTGTGAGTGAGGACCTGAATTTTAAATTTTATTTCATTTGAATGACTTTAAATATTCACATGTAGCTGGCAGCTCCCGTATTTGTCAGTGAAGCTCTGTGGACTCTAGACCTGATGCCATTGGCCTCCTGCTCAGATCCGTGGGGTCCTCCCTGTTTCCTGGAAGTGCAGGCTGGGATTCCAGCTCTGTCTGTCTGTCCAAGCCTGCTCTGACATTGCCCATGGTGGGCCGGAAGTATTGCAGAATTCACAGTCCTCCTCTCAGCAACCCCCAACTGATGGGTGCATTGGCTTTTGCATACCCTCATCCTTGGGGTGGGGCAATTCCTTTTTTATTTTTTTGAGACGGAGTCTCACTCTGTCACCCAGGCTAGAGTGCAATGGTGCTGTCTCAGCTCACTGCAACCTCTGCCTCCCAGGTTCAAGCGATTCTCCTGCTTCAGCCTCCCGACTAGCTGTGATTATAGGCACCCGCCACCACTCCTGGCTAATTTTTGTATTTTTAGTAGAGATGGAGCTTCACCTCGTTGGCCAGGCTGGTGTCGAACTCCTGACCTCGAGGGATCTGCCTGCCCTGGCCTCCCAAAGTGCTAGAATTACAGGTGTGAGCCACCGCACCTGGCCAGGTAGGGCAATTCTGAGTTTCACAGTCAACACAGGCTCCCTGAGGTCCCCAGTGGGACTGAACTCCACCTGCCACTGGCTCACGAATGCACCCCTGTTTGCTGCTTCTCTTCCCTCTTGGACCTTCCCACACCCCTCCTGGGGCTTCCTGGGGTCATCTCCCACATAGACCACTTGTCCTGAAATCCTTGTCTGGGGAGCTGCTTTGGGATAACTCAAATACAGCAGGCTGTACATTGCACAGGCAAGAAAATGCAAACCGTTCATCGTGGCTGAGAAGGCCCACTACCTCTTCACTCCTGCCATCCGCACCAGCCACACTCTCTTCTCCTCTTCCTCAGACACATCAACCCCTCCTGCCACGGGACAGGTGCCTATGTTGTTCCCACTCCCTGCAACTCTGATCTTCTCCCGTCCTATCTCCTGATTCTCCACGCCTCAGTTTAAATTCCTCCAACTCACAGAGGACTTTCCCAACCACACTGTCTGCTGGCCATTGATTCCTTCTCTCTTTTTGTTAGAGATAGGGTCTCGCTCTGTTGCCCAGGCTGGAGTGCAATGGTGTAATCATGGCTCACTGTAGCCTCCAACTTCTGACTTCAGGTGATCCTCTGGCCTCAGCCTCCTGAGTAGCTGGGTCTACAAGTGTGCACCACCACACCCATCTTATTTTATTTTATTTTATTTTGTTTTGTTTTGTTTTGTTTGTTGAGACAGAGTCTCGCTCTGTCGCTCGGGCTGGAGTGCAGTGGCACAATCTTGGCTCACTGCAAGCTCTGCCTCCTGGGTTCACGCCATTCTCCTGCCTCAGCCTCCTGAGTAGCTGGGTCTACAAGTGTGCACCACCACACCCATCTTATTTTATTTTATTTTATTTTGTTTTGTTTTGTTTTGTTTGTTGAGACAGAGTCTCGCTCTGTCGCTCGGGCTGGAGTGCAGTGGCACAATCTTGGCTCACTGCAAGCTCTGCCTCCTGGGTTCACGCCATTCTCCTGCCTCAGCCTCCTGAGTAGCCTCCTGAGTAGCTCCTACAGGCGCCCGCCACCACACCTGGCTAATTTTTTTGTATTTTTTTAGTAGAGAAGGGGGTTCATCATGTTAGCCAGGATGGTCTTGACCTCCTGACCTCAGGATCCACCCGCCTCAGCCTCCCAAAGTGCTGGGATTACAGGTGTGAGCCACCGCGCTGGGGCCACACCCAGCTATTTTTATTTTTATTTTTATTTTTTATTTTTTGTGGAGACAGTGTCTCACTATGATGCCCAGGCTGGTGTCCAACTCCTGGTCTCAAGCAATCCTCCTGCCTTGGCCTCCCAAAGGGCTGGGATTACAGGTATGAGCCACCATGCCCAATCAACCTTGAAGAGCACTGGCCAGGTGTTTTACAGAAGGTCACTCAATTCAGGCTTTTCTGGTGTCTAATCATGATTAGATGGAGATTCTGCATTTCTGCCCAGATCCCACTGAGATGGTGCTGTGGTCCCCTCAGAACATCAGATCAGGAGGCACACAGTGTCAATGTGTCTTGTTGCTGGGGGCATTAATTTTGATCCCTTGGCTAAGGTGGTACCAGCCAGATTTCCCCCCAGAAAGTTATCTTTATTCTTTTCCAATGAATAAATATCATGAGAGAGTTACTTTGAGACTGTGCAAATATCCTGTTTCTCCCTCAACTTTCACCCAGTAATTCTAGCCTTCTTTGATTGATCCTGCCTCTCACACACTTTATCTTATCTCCTTCTTATTTCTCTCCTGGGACTCATCACTATTTGAAACATTCTTGTTCAGTTGTTCAAACATAGTTCAATATTTGCCTCCTCCACTGGACAGAGTTCGTGAAGGTGGGGGCTGGGTTTGTCGTGGTCACTTCTGTGTCCCAGTGCCCAGCACAGGCTCTGGCACATAGAAGGTGCTTAGCAAATATGTGATGAATAAACAAATGAAATGAGATGACACCAATCAACAAATCCCAGGTGGTCAGGAAGTATGATTGGGTGTCATCCCAATAATGAAGTGTGTTCTAGGAGCAAAGATGCTGAGATGCTACTTTAGAGGAATGCTCATCCATGCATGAATCCCTGGAGAAAACACTAGTGCTTCCTTTTCCCAGCAGCTCCCTTGGTCCTGCTGGAAGTCTGTATATGGAGCTGACACCACATGGATCTTGCTCTTTGAAATCTACATCCAGGCTGGGCATAGTGGCTCATGCCTGCAATCCTAGCACTTTGGGAGGTCAAGGTGGGAGGATTGCTTGAGGCCAGGAGTTTGAGACCAGTCTGGGCAACATAGCAAGACCCCATCATTACAAGAAATAAATAATTTGGCCAGTCATGGTGGCACATGCTTGTAGTCCCAGCTACTTGGGAGGCTGAGGTGGGAGGATCACTTGAACCCAGGAGGTCAAGGTTGCAGTGAGCTATGATTGTGTCATTGCACTCCAACCTGGGCAACAGAGCAAGACTCCATCAGAAGAAGAAGAAGGAGAAGAAGAAGAAGAAGAAGAAGAAGGAGGAGGAGGAGGAGGAGGAGGAGGAGGAGAAGGAGAAGAGGAGGAGGAAGAAGAAGGAAGTCTATGTCTAATAAAGCTACAGTAAACAAGACAAGGGTATTGGCATAAGGATTGACAAATAGATCCATGAAATAAAATAGAGAACCCAGAAAGAGGCCCCCCACCAACACATACACACATGGTCATTTGCTTTTAGATGATCCAATGACGAAAGGCAAGTATTTTCAACAAAAGCCTCTGGAACAATTGGCTACCAGTGTGGGGAAATAAAGAACCCTAACCCCTACCTCACACCGTACACAAAAATCAATTCAAGAAGCATCATAGACTAAACATGAAAGCTTGAATTATAAAAATTTTAGAGGAAAATAAAAACAATATTTTTGTGGCTTCAGGGTAGGCAAAGGTTTCTTTGGACACAGAGAGCAAGAACTCTAAAAGAAAACAAATTGGTCAATTTCACTATAGTAAAATTAAAAGCTGATCAGCAAAACACCTCAGTGAAGAAAATCTAAACCCAATGCAGAGTGTGGGAGTAGTGGGAGTGGAGATGGGGTCTCTGTGTGTGAGGACAGGTCCCCAAGGCTGTGTGTCTCGGTTTTATTTTTGTTTTTTGGGTTTTTCTTTTCTTTTTGGTGGTGTTGTTTTTGAGATAAGGTCTCACTCTGTTGCTCAGACTGGAGTGCAGTGGCACAATCTCAGCTCACTGCAGCCTTGAACTCCTGGGCTCAAGTGACCCTCCCATCTCAGCCTCCCAAGTAGCTGGTACTACAACATGTGCCACCACACCTGGTTAATTTTTTTTGTTTTAATTTTTGGTGGAGACAGGGTCTAGATATGTTGCCCAGGCTGGTCTCAAACTTCTGGGCTCGAGTAATCCTCTTGCCTCAGCCTCCCAAAGTGCTGGGATTACAGGAGTGAGCCACCATGCCTCGCTGCCAATTATTTGTTGACACATGAGCTACCCAGACAAGACTTAGGGAAATGCCAGCCCACCGGAGTCAGGTGACATGAATTTGAATGTTGTCTTTGGCCCCAACACACGGGGTGAGCATGGGCTGGACCCACCTCTCTCTGGGCTACAATTCTCTGCCTGCTCATGAAAAGGTATAGTGCAATAATGTCTGACCCCCACCAATGTGTTCCACCCATGGGCTTCTCTCTCTTCTTCCCACCTCTAGTCACCAGGAGCCCCAGGCAGAATGTGGGCTGCTGGACAAGGCAGTGTAGCGTGTGCCAACCCAAGACATATCACCCTGTACAGACAGATCTTCCTTCCCAGCAATGTTTTCTGTCTCTGAGGGTTTAACTATCCTGGCATAAAACCTGAGTCCTTGGAGCAGGATGGGAGAAAAGACAAAAGAAGCAGTCTGACCTCGGACAGCAAATCTGTTTAATTTGCAGCTGGACATCTGGCCTGGCAGGGGCCAAGTTGGGACACAGCCAGTGAGGTGGGAGGTTTGGGGAGCTGGGCATGGGGAAGGGCGGATGCTGAGGCCTGGTGCAGCTTCTCCTTAGCTGTGGCACTTGGGCAGGGGTGGCCCCCTCTCTGTATGCCAGCTTCCTCCTGGGAGAAATGGGCAAAATCACACCCACCAAGCTCAAATGGTGATAGGAGGGCTCATGGACAACTGTGTGCAGAAAACGTTTGTGGTCTCTGCCTTGGGTCACTGTCATTTGACAGCTGAGGAAGCTGAGGTGCTGAGGGGCTGATACGGTCTGGTTGGCCCTGTGTCCCCACCCAAATCTCATCTTGAATTGTAATCTGAATTGTAATCCCCACATGTTGGGCAAGGGACCTCGTAGCATGTGATTAGATCATGGGGCATTTCCCCCATGCTGTTCTTGTTGAGAGTGAGTGAGTTCTCACGAGATTTGATGGTTTAAGGAGCTTCCCCCTCTTCACTCTTCACTTCTCTCTCCTGCCATCATGTGAAGAAGGACATGTTTGCTTCCCCTTCTACCATAATTATAAGTTTCCTGAGGCCTCCCCAACTGGGCAGAACTGTGAGTCAATTAAACCTCTTTCCTTTATAAATTACCCAGTCTCAGGTATTTCTTCATAGTAGCGTGAGAATGAACTAATACAGAGGTGAAGTAAGTGAGGGGGCACCTCAGCTCACTGCTCACCTCGACCTCCTGGGTTGAAGTGATTCTCCTGCCTTAGCCTCTTCACCTTAGGTAGGTGGGATTATAGGCGTTCGCCACCACGCCCAGCTAATTTTTGTATTTTTAGTATAGACGGGGGTTTCACCATGTTGCCCAGGCTGGTCTTGGACTCCTGATGTCAAGTGATCCGGCCACCGTGGCCTCCCAAAGTGCTGGGATTACAGACGTGAACCAGCACCCTTCCAGAAGAGCCTTCTTTTTGATCCTTCTTGGACAAACCCTAGGGCTGGCTCTCATTGGCCCAGCTTGGATCACATGTGCCATCCTGAACCAATCACTGTGGCTTAGAGGGTGCAATCCTCTCATTGGCTAGGGTTGGGTCATGTGACTACCCAGAACCAGGAAGAAGGTCTCTTCTCCCCACTCCTTGCAGCCACCTGTACTCAGAATGGAAGACAGTTTCCCATAGCTGCACTGTGCTGCTGGCCCCAAATACATGTCTGCCATAGGTAGCTAGCACTGTTATCCTCATTTACAGAGAAGCGAGTCAAGACTCTTGAGGGGCAGTGGCATTCTCAGGGGCTTCAAAATAAGTAGCAGGACTGGGAATTTGAACCCAGGACTTTTTTTATTTTTATTTTTATTTTTGAGATAGAGTCTCTCTGTGTCACCCAAGCTAAGCTGGAATGCAGTAGTGTGATCATAGCTCACTGCAGCCTTGACCTCCTGGGCTCAGGTGATCCTCCTGCCTCAGCCTCCCAAGTGGCTGGGACTACAGTCAGGCACTACCAGGCCTGGCTAATTTTTAAAAATATATTTGTAGGCTGGGCGCGGTGGCTCAAGCCTGTAATCCCAGCACTTTGGGAGGCCGAGACGGGCGGATCACGAGGTCAGGAGATCGAGACCATCCTGGCTAACATGGTGAAACCCCGTCTCTACTAAAAAAAAAAAAAAAAAAAACTAGCCGGGCGAGGTGGCGGGCGCCTGTAGTCCCAGCTACTTGGGAGGCTGAGGCAGGAGAATGGCGTAAACCCGGGAGGCGGAGCTTGCAGTGAGCTGAGATCCGGCCACTGCACTCCAGCCTGGGTGACAGAGCAAGCCTCCGTCTCAACAACAACAACAAATATATATATATTTGTAGAGATGGGATCTCGCTGTGTTGCCCAGGCTGGTCTTGAATTCCTGGGCTCAAGCAATCTTCCTGCTGTGGCTTCCCAAAGTACTAGGATTGTAGGTGTGAGCCACGGTGCCTGGCCTAAACCCAGGACTCCTGACTCTCATATTTAGGATCCTTTGTGTAGATGTGTGCAAGGGACTGAGGGAACGGTAATGTTGAGCTAGGCTGAGCGAGGCATGTGGAGGGCACTCCGGGCAGAGAAAACTGCCTGTGCAAAGGTGTGGAAGTGGCACACAGCACTGTGGCAATTGAAGAGGTGGAGGAAGCACATTAAATTTTGTATTTGCTGGCTGAGCTGAGTGGTTCACACCTGTAATCCTGGCATTTTTGGAGGCCATGGCGGGAGGATCACTTGAGGTCAGGAGTTTGAGACCAGCCTGGCCAACGTGGTGAAACCTCGTCTCTACTAAAAACACAAAAATTAACCAGGTATGGTGGTGCATGCCTGTAATCCCAGCTACTTGGGAGGCTGAGGCAGAAGAATCACTTGAACTCGGGAGGTGGAGGTTGCAGTGAGCTGAGATCGTGCCACTGCACTCCAGCCTGGGTGACAAGGCTCAGTCTAAAAAAAAAAAAAAAAAAAATGTATTTGCATGAAGTACCTCTTTAAAATCTCCCAGCAAGAGTATGAGGTACATGCTGTTAGAATGTCCATTTTCCATACCCATGGAGTGGAGCTCAGAGAAGGAAATGGCCATGCCCATCATCTCAAGGAAAGCCAGAAACAGCAAAGCCAGCTTCAAATCCAGATCTGGCAAGTCCCCAAAGCTGGGCCTCCTTTTCTCTCACCCCTGTGTTATGGGTTGAACTGCATCCTCTCAAAAAATATGTTGAAATACTAACCCCTAATATCTGGGAATGCGACCACATTTGGAAATAGGATCTGTGAAGACATAATCAAGTTAAGATGATGTCATTAAGATGGACCCTAATCCAATATGATTGGTGTCTTCATAAAAAGAGGAGGTAACAAGTTTGTGGGTGCGTCACTCCAATCTCTACCTTCGTTGTCACGTGGCTGTCTTCCCTGTGTCTTTGTCTCTGTGTCTCTTCTTTTCTTTTCTTTCCTTTTCTTTACTGAGAGAGTCTCGCTCGGTCACCCAGGCTGGAATGCAGTGGCATGATCTTGGCTCATTGTAACTTCTGCCTCCCAGATTCAAGCGATTCTCTGCCCCAGCCTCCCAAGTAGCTGGGATTACAGGCCCGCACTACCACACCTAGCTAAGGTTTGTATTTTTAGTAGAGATGGGGTGTCGCTATGTTGACCAGGCTGGTCTCAAACTCCTGACCTCGGGTGATCCACCCATCTCGGCCTCCCAAAGTGTTGGGATTACAGGCATGAGCCACTGAGCCCAGACCCTCCAGTGGTTTTAGCACCC
>NW_012115377.1:2726244-2730272 GCF_000951035.1 Colobus angolensis palliatus | reverse complement strand
CAGGTTGGAGTGCAGTGGTCCAATCCTAGCTCACTGCAGCCTTGACCTCCTGGGCTCAAGTGATCCTCCCATCTCAGCCTCCTGAGTAGCTGGGACTACAGGTATACACCACCATACCCTGCTAATTTTTGTATTTTTTGAGAGATGGAGTTTCACTATGTTGCCCAGGCTAGTCTCGAACTCCTAGACGCAAGCGATTTGCTCACCTCAGCCTCCCAAAGGGCTGGGAGGGCAAGCGTGAGCCACGGTGCCCAGCACTGAGTCTCAGTTCTAATGTTTCCTCCCTAACCGCCCTGACCACCACTCAAGCTCTCTCCATCTCATAACCTGCTTGTGTTTTAGCCCCAGGATTTATCTCCTGCTGACATCTTCCTGCTCATTTATTTAATTATATACTTTGTATCTATCCCCCACCTTGGAATAGCAGTCCCGGGAGAGCAGGGACTTGTCTCTGTTTCGGTCATTGCTGTGACTGTGTGCCTGGAACAGCATCTGGCACAGAGTGGGCGCTCCCTGAAGGTTTCCTGGGCTTGTGTTGGAATCTTGCACGTGACTGTCACATTCATGCTGTTCCAGGGGACGTCGCAAAGGCGACCTTGACCCTTTTCCTCCCATGGCCTCACCTAGTAGCTATTTCTCATTGGAGCATGGCCAAGCAGCCCCCTCACTGCCCAGAAAAACCCCTTGCCTCCTTACATTTTTTTTTTTTTTTGAGACAGGGTCTCGCTCTGTCGCCCAAGCTGAAGTGCAGTGGTGTGATCATAGCTCACCTCCCAGGCTCCAGTAATCCTCCCACCTCAGCCTCTCAAGTAGCTGGAACTACAGGCATGCATCACCACGCTTGGCTAAAGAAATTTTTTTTTTCTTTTTTGAGACACAGTCTCGCTGTCACTAGGCTGGAGTGCAGTGATGCGATCTCGGCTCACTGCAACCTCCACCTCCCGGGTTCAAGCAATTCTCCTGCCTTAGCCTCCCAAGTAGCATGCAGCTGGGACTACAGGCGCACACCACCACGCCCAGCTCATTTTTGTATTTTTTAGTAGAGACACGGTTTCACCATGTTGGCCAGGATGGTCTTGATCCCCTGACCTCATGATCCTCCCTCCTTGGCCTCTTAAAGTGCTGGGATTACAGGCGTGAGCCACTACGCCCGGCCTAAAAAAATTTTTCTCTAGAGGTGGGGTCTTGCTATATTGCCCAGGCTGGTCTCAAACCTCTAACCTTGAGCGAACCTCCCACCTCAGCCTCCCGTCCCATCACATCTGGGGTTCCATGAGACATCAGAGGAAACGGAGTAGAAGGGGTTGGAGAACTCTGTGGCACCTTTGCAACTTTTCTGGAAATCTAAACTGGTTCCAAAATAAAATGTTTATTTTAAAAGAAAAAGTGTGAATGAAGAATAAGGCCATCCAGGACCAGCAGCCCGTGTGCCTGGGACTGGAACCAAAGCACGGAAGCCCCGTCTCAAAGCCACTCCGGCACCACGGTCACTGCCCCAAAAAGGGCCCACAGCCCTCACCTCCCCTCGCTCGCCCGCAGAAACAGGCACTGACCTTAGGCTTGATGGAGGATGGGTCAGAATCCGCTTTCAAACCCACTTTATTCTTTTCAGACCAGAAACATTCCTCATCGCCCGCCCTCCCTACCCTAGATCTTTACCGACCAGGGGTCTCAAGAGGGGCTGGGGAGGCAGTGGTATCCTCTGCCTCCAGGGACGTGGTGCTGCAGTGGCCGTAGGGGCTGGCACAGCCCAGCAGCTCCAGCCTCCGCTAGCGAAGCCGGGCTTGAATGGCCCTGATGGGGGGCCGGTGGCCCGGTAGGGAGGGGTCCTCGTCGCTGAAGCTGTCGGTGGTGGAGTCAAAGCTATCTTCCGTGCCGGCCACCGACTGTTTGCACACGGGGCAGGAGCGCCGGGGGGCTTGGGAGAACCAGGGGTCAATGCACTTGCAGTGGTAGGTGTGGGAGCAGGGCAGGATCTTGAGTTGGTCGCCCTCCTCGTACTCATCCAGGCAGATGGCACACAGGTCATTGCGTCGCGTGAAGGTGCGGACCTGGGCCTTCTGGCAGGTAGACGTCTTCGCCAGCCGTCTGTGGCTGCAGCAGGCCTGGGCCCAGAGCCACAGGCGGTTCAGGACAAAGAGGGTTGATACGACCAGGGCCAGGGTACGGCCCAGCGCCCAGGACACGGTCAGCAGGGGGTGACGGTCCAGGTCGTGGCACGGCGGGTCGTCCGGCAGGAGCAGCACGTGGGCCGACTTGTTGCAGCCCAGGATGACCCGCAGGTCCTGCGAGGCGGCCTCGCCCACGAACACCGAGGGGATGGCGATCTGGTCCCGCAGGTGCTCGTAGACGTGGGTCATGCTCACGAGGTCGTCGGAGTAGACGTTGTGCACGATGGCCGCCTTGAAGCCGGCGCGCTGGGCGTTCAGTACCTTGAGGTCGAAGGTGCAGTCGTAGCGGCGAATCAGTGCAATGGCGCCCAGAGAGTGGTTGCCCAGTCGCGGGGCCTCGAGGGGATGGCACGCGTTGGCTGGCTTGACCTCCATCAGGTAGCCCCGTATGCCCTCGGGGGCCAACGGGACGCCGAACAGCGCTGGCAGATCCGCAAAGTCCACCGAGCTCGAGTTGTCTTCCAGCATGGCCCGGACCACCGCCTGCGCGGGCACCTGGAGCACCGACAGGACCAGCAAGGCTTTGACCGCCACCAGGGCTCGGCCCGGCCGTGGCCATCCCATGGTCACCCGCTTCGCCGGCTGTGTGCTGCTAGGTCCCACTGGAGACGGTAGGCAGGGGACCTTTGGGCATCTCCAGGGCCTCCCAGGGGGCCTGTGGCCAGGATGCGAGGGCGGTTGAGTTGGAATGACCGCGTGGCTCAGAGGCAGCGACGCGGCCACTGCGACCCTGGTGGCTCTAGGCATGAAGAGCTCCGGACAGCAGCGCAGCATGCATCGTGTCTTTGAAGGCCGGTCTCAGGAGGTGCTGGCGCAGGTAGCCTTTCTGGCAGATGACACGGAGACCAGGAGTCCCCAGGGTTCTAGATGCCCCCAGCTTCTGTGACATCGCCCTGGTACATTCTGTCCCAGGAGCTGCCAGCTGCCTGGGCCTGTAACCAATGGATTATTCCTAGGTCTGTGATTTGCCGGGCCCAGGCAATCTTTGAGAAAACTTCTTGAAGGCTCAGGGCATCTTTGGCCCCAAGGAGGCCCAGGGATGCCACAAAAGGGCTGCTGGCCCCCAGCAGTGCAGATTCAGCCCTCACCATGCTAAGAATCTACCAGCATCAGCTTCTGGAGGTTCCTAGCAACACACTGTAGAAGGTGCAATGTTACCCTTGTCTAAGACTCCAAGAGGGACCCAGACTTGTTCAAGCCACGCCCCCCTACAATGAGGTCAGTGCTTAAAACGCAAATTCCTGACCCCCTCTCACCATCCCTCATTCTGTTGCAACCACACGGGTCTCCTTGCTGTTCCTCCAATACACCACGCAGGATCCTGCCCCAGGGCCTTTGCATGGACTGGGCCTCCTGCCTGGAAAGCCCTTTCTCTCCGTAGCTGGCTTTTTTGTCCTACTCAGGTCTGAGTTCATATATCCTCAGAGCCCACCTGGACTTGATTTGGAGGGAGGGTGAAGTGCCGGGATCAGGGTGGGGCTGGTGGGGGTCAGGGGTCCCGAGTCCTCACCGCCAGGTTGGCCTCCAGGCTTGCACCAGCTTCATTCTCTTTCCTATAGCATTGCCTCTCCAGCTGGGTCTCCAACTGTGTCCCCGTCCTGAGCTTCAGCCCTGGGCATCGGCCTCACCTTCTCCCCAGTCCCCATACCCCAAATTTCACAACCTCAATCTGTCTGCAGCCCACTCAAGTCGGATTTCTGTCTCTGCCATTCATAAGCTGTATGACGGCCGGGCACGGTGGCTCAAGCCTGTAATCTCAGCACTTTGGGAAGCCGAGACAGGCGGATCACAAGGTCAGGAGATCGAGACCATCCTGGCTAACATGGTGAAACGCCGTCTCTACTAAAAAATACAAAA
>NW_012115377.1:2715096-2724949 GCF_000951035.1 Colobus angolensis palliatus | reverse complement strand
TTAATAGAGACGGGGTTTTGTTATGTTGTCCAAGCTTGTCTCAAACTCCTGATCTCAAGTGATCTGCCCGTCTCAGCCTCCTAAAGTGCTGGGGTTACATTCGTGAGCCACCATGCCTGGCCCCTGGTGGCACTCCTGCCCCGCTCTGTCTACCGCTGCAAACAGAGGCCACACTATCCAGAGGCCACTGCCTTGGCCACTGTGGACAGCCCTTGCAGGCCAGTGCTACCAAGCAGAGAAGCAGGTTTTTCAGTCCAGCAGGCATGAGGGGAGGCGAGGGTGGAAAAACAGAAGGAGAGAGGGACAAATGTAGTGGTCAGGCTCGGGCTGGCTGTGGTATGCAAGACCCAACTGCAGCGGTGTAGGCATATGGGGCTGATTTGCTCCTGAATATGAAATGTGAGTAGTCAGTCCTGCGATGGCATGGAGAAGCTGTGGTGTCTGCAACCCAGACTCGTTCCATCCACCATATCCTCAGTAAGTGGCCTCCTCCTCATGGGACAAGGCAGCTGTGTGAGCTCCAGCCATCACATCTGCCTCCCAGGCAATAAGAAGGAAAGCGTGAGGAAGAGCTGACCCTGCCCCTTTAAGGACACTTCTTGGAAATCCCAGGCACCACTTCTGCTCATACTGCATTGGCCAGAATTAGTCATGTGGCCATGCCTGGCAGAAAGCTTGCTGGGAAACGTAGTCTTTATTCTGAATGACCAACTCTTCAGCTGAAAACCAGGACTTCTATTACTATGGAGGATGAGAGAATAGATGTTGGAAGTGTCCAGCACCACCTGTCACTCGGACACACTTGAGTAACCTGGCCTTCAGTGACTGCCCAATACATATTTTTTGAATGAATGAATCCCCACACCTCCAGCTTAGGCCTCCTTCAGTGGTGAGTGAGCTCACTGTCCCTGGGAATGGAAATCAGCTTTTCCCGGGCCCTTCTGTGTACCAGACTCCAGGCCATGTGGCTTCACTCCACCATTCAACCACTCTGAGCCTCAGTTGCCCCTTCTGTAAAAAAAGAGGTAGCATCAGCACCTGCACCACCAGGTTCGCTGAGTGTGAAAAGTGATAAGCATAGTGTCTGCCACCTACGAAGTGCCCTGTCTGCATTTGTTGATGGCCTAAGTGACCTGCCCACAGCCCAGTTATAATATTGGGTGATCACAGCTACTCGGGAGGCTGAAGCGGGAGTATTGCCTGAGCTACAGTGAGCTACAGGCTACTGTGAGCTCTGATCATGCCGTTACACTCCAGCAGTGGGCCACAGAGCAAGACCCCATTTCTAAAAGTAGATATTGAGTGATCAAACTGTGATGGGGAAAACTCAGGCACTGTGCCAACCCAAAGGGAGGCACCTGGCTTATTCTAGAGAATCTGGAAGCCTTCCTGGAAGTGGTGTCTTCTAGACTGAGATCAGAATGAGCAGTAGATAATGCTATGAACAGGAAATGTGATCCTGGCAGCTAGAACAGCACAGCAAACGTCCTGCCTGAGTAGCCTGGTTTGGCATCCAGTAGATGCTTAATAAGTGAACATAGAACTTCCTGCCATCACTCAGGGCCTGCCCCCTCTGAAAAAGGGTCTCAGCTTCATCCCGGCTTCCTCAGTCCCCCAACAGCCAGGCCTGGGCCCTTCTCCAGCCGCCTCCACGAAAGCAGAGTGGTGCCAAGGACTGGCAGCTTAACGAGGCTGGCCCGTGCCAGCCCCGCCAGCCCCCACCTTGGCTGCTGTTCTTCCTGAGAAGCTGCCGAGGCCCCCTCCTGCCCAGCCAGGTGGTGCCCCGTCTGTGTTTGTCTAAGGGGGAGTGTGGCCAAATGGGGAAACTGAGCCCCAGAGGAGGGGGGCACTTGGGGATGGCAGGAGCCTTCAGAACTGCCACTGAGCAATGCAGCCTGCTGGGCGGATGACCACGCTTTGCAGGAAACTTCACTGACCCTCTGCAGCCAGGGCCAGGTTCCTGTGGACGCCCCATCTTCCAGAGGGGGGAAACTGAGTCTGTGACATGGGACCAGACTCACTAGGACTACAAAGTCGCAAAGTGACTGAGCTGGGATTCGAACCCTGGCCCCATGAAGGCAGTCACTGAGTATTTAGGGTTCCCCACTCAGTGCCTACATCTGCGCTGGGAAATACAGTTCTTGAGCACCTGCCCAGCCCTCAAGGAGCCCCAGGCTTTGGGGGAGAGATGGACCCGGATAGCCAGGGCTGAGGGAGCCCAGAGAATGGGGTGCAGGGCAGGCTTCCTGGAGGAGAGGAGATTTCAAGTGAACCTGAAGGACAAGTAGGAACTTGGCAAGAAAAGTGGAAGTTGGGGGAAAGAGCGCACCGGGGGATGCCCGGTTCACAGTCCATGCGAAGGGACAGGCGGTGCAGTTTTATTTGGAAAACTGCAAAATAAGTCCTTAGGGCTAAGATGAGGGAGGGCTGGGATGTTTGAGGACTTAATTACCAAGCGAACTTAATTACAAAGCAAAGGCATTTGCTTGTGTTGCCACTGATTTGTCTATTCTGCCATTCAGCAAGCATTCCCTGAGGCTGCACCCTGGCTGGGCAAGGCTAGGTAGGTTCCAGGGCATCTGCAAATGAGGTTTAGGGCTTTTGCCCACAGGAGGACTCAGGGAGCTAAGGGCTGGTGCCTGCTGGATTAAACCTCCCCACACTCCTGCAAGAGAGGCATGTTAATCCCACCTTCCAGTTGAGGAACAGAGAGGTGATACGATTTACCTGAAGCCACACAGCACACCAGGGGCCAAGCCTGGATTCAAATCAGGGTTCACAGAGCCCCGCGTGCTTTGCTTTTTCACTCGACTGCCTCTTTTTTTTTTTTTTTTAGAATGAGACAAGGTCTTGCTCTGTTACCCAGGCTGGAGTGCAGTGCAGTGGCACAATCTCGGCTCACCACAACCTCCACTTCCTGGGTTCAAGCAATTCTCCTACCTCAGCCTCCTAAGTAGCTGGGATTACAGGCGTGCACCGCCATGCCTGGCTAATTTTTGTAGTGGGTTTTGTCATGTTGCCCAGGCTGGTCTCGAACTCCTGCCTCTCAATCCATATTTAATGAGCACCTACTATCCGCTAGTGCTGTGCTGGGGACACTGCTGTGACCAAGAGAGACCTCCACTCTCAGGGAGTTTATTATCTAATGAATTGCAGTGTTTTTTGTTTGTTTGTTTGTTTGTTTTAGTGCAACAGGGTGATGGAGTAGCAGGTTAGGGAGGGGGCTGGTGAATTTAGTTAGGAGTGATCAGGGAGGGCCTCCCTGAGGAGGTGACATATGGGAGCGATTCAGCCGGGTGCGGTGGCTCACGCCTGTAATCCCAGTACTCTGGGAAGCCGAGGTGGGTGGATCACAAGGTCAGGAGTTCGAGACCTGTCTGGCCAATATGGTGAAACCCCATCTCTACTAAAAATACAAAAAATTAGCCGGATGTGGTGGCGTGCACCTGTGGTCTCAGCTCTTCAGAGGGCTGAGGCAGGAAGAATCGCTTGAACCCAAGAGATGGGCGGAGGTTGCAGTGAGCTGAGATCGTGCCACTGCACTCTGTCTGGCCAATATGGTGAAACCCCATCTCTACTAAAAATACAAAAAATTAGCCGGATGTGGTGGCGTGCACCTGTGGTCTCAGCTCTTCAGAGAGCTGAGGCAGGAAGAATCGCTTGAACCCAAGAGATGGGCGGAGGTTGCAGTGAGCTGAGATCGTGCCACTGCACTCCAGCCTGGCGACAGAGCGAAACTCCAACTCAAAAAAAAAAAAAAAAAAAAGAGATGGGAAAGATTCAACCACAGAAAGACATGAAGGGACATGTGGGGAACAGCATTCCAGGGAGCGGGAACAGCAAGTCCGGAGGTCCAGCGGCAGGAAACGTTGAAGAGGGCAGTGTAGCCAGGGGAGACTACACTGGGGAGCAGAGGAGAAGTGGTCATTAACATTTAGTCTACAGGTCTACGAGTTTTGACAAATGCATGATCATGGAACCCCACCACAATCAAGATACGGAACAGTCCCATCTCCTCAAAATGCTTCCTCATGTCCCTTTGTCCTCTGCTGGGAATGCTCCAGTAGACAAAACCTGTCTTGGTCAGGCATGGTGACTCACGCCTGTAACCCCAGCACTTTGGGAGGCTGAGGCGGGAGGGTCGCTTTGAGTCCAGGAGTTTGAGACCAGCCTGGGCAACATGATCAGACCCCCTCTGTACTAAAAAAAAAAAAAAAAAAATTAAGAAAAAAAGATTGATCTCTGCAAGGAGTAAAAATAATAAGAAAAAAAAAAAAAAGCCAGGCGTGGTGGAGGTGTGCACCTGTGGTCATAGCTACTTGAGAGGCTGAGGCGGGAGGATCACTTGAGCCCAGGAGGTTGAGGCTGCAGTGAGCCACCATTACACCATTGCACTCCAGCCTGGGCAACAGAGGAAGACCCTGTCTCAACCAACAAAAAACAGGCCGGGCACGGTGGCTCACTCCTGTAATCCCAGCACACTGGGCGGTCAAGGCAGGTGAATCACCTGAGGTCAGGAGTTCAAGACCAGCCTGGCCAATATGGTGAAACCCCGTCTGTACTAAAAATATAAAAATTAGCCGGGAGTGGTGGTATGCACCTGTAGTCCCAGCTACTCGGGAGGCTGAGACAGGAGAATTGCTTGAATCCAGGAGACGGAGGTTGCAGTGAGCTGAGATGACACCACTGCTCTCAAGCCTGGGCGACAGAGCAAGATTCTATTTCAGAAAAAAAGGAAAAAGAAAAAGAAAAAAGAAAACCAGCCAACTAACCCTCACTCCACCCCCGCTCACACACATACCCTGGTCTCTGCCCCAACCCTTTCCTGGACTTAAAGACACACCCGGGGGGTTCCCTGAGCAATTTCCAGAACATCATTATAAATGGGAGCATACAGTGGGCGGCCTTTTGTGTCTGGCGTTTTTCACTCTGCAGAATGCATTTGAGAATCACCGACATTGTTGCATGTCTCGGGTGCAGTTTCCTTGTGACTGCCGAATAGCGCTCCGCTGCGTGGAGGTGACCCGGTTCGTTTATGCAAACACACCTGCTGGATCGCTTCCAGTTTGGGGACATTAGGAACCGAGCTGTTAGAAACAGCCAGGTACGGGTTTTTGCACGGACCGGACGCACATTTCCATGTCTCTTGGGCGAGTTCCCAGGAGCGGGATTGCTGGGGGGGGTTGGTGAACGTATGTCTAACTTCGTAAGGAGTTAAAGGGTTGCACTGTTTTGCCTTCCCATGGGCAGCGTAGGAGAGCTTCGGATGCTCGCCATCCTCACCCGCTCTTGGTATTGTCAGCTGAAAGAATTTTAGCCGTTTTAGCAAGTGTGAAGTGATATCTCACTGTGGTTTGGATTTGCATTTCTCCAGTGACTAATGGCCTTGAGCATCTTTGCACGTGCTTTTTTTTTTTTTTTTTTACCATCTGTGTGTCTTCTTTGGTGAAGTGGCAGTTCAAGCCTTTTGCCACAGGGAGCTGATTAATGCCTTTAAAGGCTTCCTTTGATGCGGAGAGTGACGGGTGGAGAGGTGTGGAGAGGGAGGAAGTGATGGCCTTGATCCAGGCAGGAGCCGATGGGTGGGTGTGGAGGGGTGAAAGTGGGCCAGTTCTGGAGGCAGAGCCCTTGGCTGAGATGTGGAGGAGCCAGAAAGGAGGCGTATCTGAATAACAGCTGAGAAAACTGAGCCCAGAGAGGGAAAGCAACTTGCCAAGATTGCACAGCAGAGCAGTGGTAGAGCCAGGATTTGAACTCATTTCTGAGGACTCCCTGACCCCAGGACTGCCCCAAATGTGTGAGGATATCAGAGCTCTGATGGGTCTCTCCTAGTGACTTGGCTTGAAATGTTCAAGAACAGCAGTTCCATCTTTTTTTTTTTTTCTTTTTTAAGACAGTCTTGCTCTGTCACCCAGGCTGGAGTGCAGTGGCGCGATCTCGGCTCACTGCAACCTCTGCCTCTCACGTTCAAGCAATTCTCCTGCCTCAGCCTCCAGAGTATCTGGGATTATAGGCACCCGCCACCTTGCCCGGCTAATTTTTCATGTTTTTAGTAGAGACGGGGTTTCACCATGTTGGCCAGGCTGGTCTCGACCTCCTGACATCAAATAATCCGCCTGCCTCAGCCATCCAAGGTGCTGGGATTACAGGCGTGAGCCACCGCTCCCAGCCAGCAGCTCCATTTTTTCAGGGGCTCAGGCCAGAAACTTGGGATTCCAGCTCAGCTTCCCTCTCCCTTTCTCCGGACCCCTCCCTCAGCAGGCCCTCTGGGCTCTGCTCTGAAAACCAATCCTGAACCCATCCACTTATCCCTGTACTCCTGCCTCCAGCACTGTCACCACTCATAGGGACCAGCCCAGTCTCCACCGCCCTGGTCTCCCAGATCCCACCCTCAACCTACCACAGACTGTTCCCTCCACAAAAGCCAGAGGGCACCCGTGAGCACCTGAATCAGGCACCATCCCTCCTCTGCCTATAACCTTCCATGGCTCCCACCTTCCTTGGGTCAAAGCCCACGTCCTCCCCATGGCCCACAATGCCTTGCAAGTCCTGTCCCATCCCTTCCCCGCCCTCTCTTCTTCCCCCTCTCCCCCTCACTCTGCCCCAGCCACACAGGCCTTCTTGATGTTCCTCCAACACGCCAGGCATGGTCCTGCCTCAGGGCCTTTGCACAGGCTGTGCCTCTGCCTAGGATACTGTTTCCATATGGCTTCCTCTCTCACTTCCTTTGATTCTCAGATCAAATATCACTGCCTCATTGAGGCCACCCCTGGCAGCCCGTTTAAGCTGCAACTACCCCACCGTGAGGAACCTCACTTCTCTGCCTTGCTGAAGTTTTCCTCCCTGGATTTACAACTCTCTGACATAATGCTTTGCTTTTTAAAATTATCTGTTTCCCCAATAGACTGTGAGCATCACAACGTTGGAGACTTTGTCCCTAGCATGCCCAGAATATAGATGTCACCCAGTAGGTGCTCAGTAGTTATTTAGCAAATGAATGAATGACTGAATGAAACGCTCGCCAGGAACCCCCACATTCTCCTGAATTCCCCCTCAACAAGCCAGTAAATGCTGAGGCAGGAGGATTGCTTGAGTCCAGGAGTTTGAGACCAGCCTGGGCAACATAGTGAAACGCCGTCTCTACAAAAAAAAAAAAAGAAGAAAAAAAACCAAACCAAACCAAAACAACAACAACAAAAAGCCAGGTATGGTGGTGTGCACCTGTGGTCCCAGCTACTCAAGAGGCTGAGGCAGGAGGATCACTTGTGCCACAGAAGAGCCATGACTTGCCCAGGGCCACGTACCCCGAAAGGTGCAGGGCTCGTCAGACCCACTCGGAAATCAGTCTCTGCTTTGGTGAAAACCCACCTGCTCTTCAACTCACAGTCAACAAGGGCTGTTAACGCCCTCAGTGCCTGGTCTGTGCTCCGGGGTCTGAGCGGGGCTCCGGCCCAGGGTCCCTGCTGGAGGGGAGACAAATGTGGAGAAATACAGGGCTACAGCAGCATGGAGGCCCAAGCACCTCCCTCCCCCACACAAAACCCAGTGCAGGTCCCTCTTGCCCTTTGCCAAGGCTTCAGGGAGGAAATGGGGGCAAAGAGTGTGGAAAGGAATCCTGGTGTGAGCTGAGGAGGCGACCTTCAGGATGGAACCCCTATGTGCTTGCATGCCTGTGGCGACGGGGAGCTCATTCCTGCATGTGAGTCATTCTTCTCTGTTTTTAAAATGTATTTTATTTATTTATTTATTTATTTTTGAGACATGGTCTCACTCTGTCACCCAGGCTGGAGTGCAGTGGCATGATCTTGGCTCTCGGCAACCTCTGCCTCCCGGGTTCAAGCAATCCTCCCACCACAGCCTCCCGAGTAGCTGAGATTACAGGTGCCCGCCACCATGCCCGGCTTATTTGTTTATTTATTTATTTTTTATTTTTCGTAGAGATGGGTTTTCGCCATGTTGGTCACACTTGTCTCAAACTCCTGGCCTCAAGTGATCCTCCCACCTCAGCCTCCAAAAGTGCTGGGATTATAGGTGTGAGCCACTGCACCTGGCCCATTTTTCTTTCTTTCTTTCTTCTTTTATTTCTTTCTTTCTTTCTCTCTCTCTCTCTTTCCTTCCTTCCTTCCTTCCTTTCTTTCTTCCTTTCTTCTTTCTTTTTTTTTGAGCTGGAGTCTCGCCATGTCACTCAGGCTGGAGTGCAGCACCACAGTCTCAGCTCACTGCAACCTCCCACTCCTGGATTCAAGCGATTCTCCTGCCTCAGCCTCCCAAGTAGCTGAGATTACAGGTGCCTGTCACTGTGCCTCGTTAATGTTTGCGGTTTTAGTAGCGACAGGGTTTCACCATCTTGGCCAGGCTGGTCTTGAACTCTTGACCTCAAGTGTTCCTACCGCCTCGGCCTCCCAAAGTGCTGGAATTACAGGTGTGAGCCACCACACCTGGCCTGGCCCATTTTTAAATGGCTCTGACTTTGAATTCCATTGGCCTCTGCTTTGCAATGTACGGGTCGTAGCTCTCCCTATTTGTCCACACAAGCGCTGATTACCTAATTCTTCAGGTCTCTGCTGGGCACCCAGTCCCTGCCTGCCTGGGGCTTGCAGTGCAGTGGGGAAGTGTGACCAGGCAGGGGCAGGGTGATTAGCGCTGTGATGGAGGACACACAGGTCCCGCAGGCACCCAGAGAGGCGCTTGCCTCAACCTGGAGGATCCAGGAAGGCTTCCCAGGAAGGAGGCTTCCATGTCAAGACTCGTAAGTAAAACCAAAGCAATTGGGCAGGGGTGGGAAGGGTGTTCCAGGTGGAAGGAACAGGATATCCGAGGGCCCAGGGTTGCAGAAGGCACAGGAATTCTCAACCTTATCGAATACTTTGCTCCTTTCAATACACATACACAGTTCTCCTAATAACAGAGATCTCTTCAGTAGCCTGAAAATACTTGGGTTCAATTATTCTAGAAAGACAAATGATAGGCCGGGCATGGTGGCTCACGCCTGTAATCCTAGCACTTTGGGAGGCTGAGATGGGCAGACTGCCTGAACTCAGGAGTTCAAGATCAGCCTGGGCAACATGGTGAAACCCCATCTCTACTAAAACACAAAAAATCAGCAGGGCGTGGCAGCAGGCGCCTGTAATCCCAGTTACTCGGGAGGCTGAGACATGAGAATTGTATGAACCCAGGAGGCGGAGGTTGCAGCAAGCCGAGATCGTGCCACTGCATTCCAGCCTGGGCAACAAAGTGAAGTTCTGTCTCAAAGAAAGAAAAGAAAAGAAAAGAAAAATGACAGACAAATGTCAACAGCTTCTGCTCTAATCAACCCCCTTTTCTAGATGAGGACACTGAACCCAGAGGGGTTAAGTGACTTGCCCCAGGGCAAACAGCAGGGACAAAGCTAAAATTAAGATTCAAAAGTCCATCTCTGCAAGTCAGGGGCTCGTGCCTGTAATCCCAAACTCAGCTTCATCATCTTGGTTTTGGGAGGCGGAGGTGGGAGAAACACTTGAACCCAGGAGTTTGAGACCAGCCTGGGCCACACAGAGAGACCGCCATATCTACAAAGAATTTAACAATTAGCCGGGTGTGATGACGTGCACCTGTAGTCCCAGCTACTTGGGAGGCTGAGGCTGGAGGATTGCTTGAGCCCAGGGGTTTGAGGCTGTAGTGAGCTGTGATTGCACCATTGCACTCCAGCGTGGGTGACAGAGCGAGACTCCGTCTCTATAAAAGGAAAAAAAAAAAAGCGCCCACCTCCAGAGGCTGTTGCTATTTCTGTAACACCCCCATGAAGAACGGTCAGAGTGGGCCGGGCGCGGTGGCTCACGCCTGTAATCCCAGCACTTTGGGAGGCCGAGGCGGG
>NW_012115377.1:2712039-2713861 GCF_000951035.1 Colobus angolensis palliatus | reverse complement strand
AGTAGCTAGGATTACAGGCCCATGCCACCACACCTGGCTAATTTTTTTGTGTTTTTAGTAGAGATGGGGGTTTCGCCATGTTGGCCAGGCTGGTCTCGAACTCCTGGCCTCAAGTGATCCACCTGCCTCGGCCTCCCAAAGTGCTGGGATTACAGGCGTGAGCCACCACACCTGGCCAACATGTTTTAAAAGGAAAAGTAAATGAAGTTATTGCAGCTGGGGGAAGAGCATTTCACCCCGTGTAAAGGCCCTGAGGTAGGACTGCACTTGGTGTATTGGAGGAAAAGCCAGGAGGCCTGTGTGGCTGCAGCAGAGGGAGCAAGGGGAAGACAGGGAGGAGAGGAGGGCAGGGAGGGGATAGGGCAGGTCATGCAGGACCTTGTGGGCTTCAGTGAGGACTTGGGCTTTGACCCAGAGGAAGATGGGAGCCAGGGAGGGCTGTAGGCAGAGGAGAGATGGGACCCGATTCAGGTTGCTCGCCTGCACCCTCTGGCTGCTTCAGAGAGGACTGTGTGGATGGGGGTGGCAGTAGCCAGGGTGGAGGTGCCTCACCTGCTCTGGGAGGGCAGTGATGGGGCTGGACCAAGATGGAGACAGAGGAGCAGGGAGAAGTGGGTGGATCTGGGATAGACTCTGCAGGCAGAGGTGTCGGATTGGCTGATAGATTATACATAATGGAGGGGCCTGGAGGAGGGAAAGAACAATTTCAAGCCTGGGAAGCAGAAGAAAGGGACAATTGATCCACAAAGATGTCAGATTTCCACAGGGCGAAGCCTTTTTCAAAGAGCAAATTTTTCAGCCTCAGATGAGCCAGCTGCCAAGGCCCAGGGAGTGTGGCTGGCTGGAGTGAGACCTGCCGGACCTGTCTCCCCTACCCCCACCCCAGCATCAAGGATGAGGGTGAAGGTTGAGGGAGGGTGTCCTGATGGCTGCAGGGTCAAGCCCCCAGCAAACCTCAGGGGAGACGAGATCGGCAATTGCCCCCTGGCTGCAAAAATTTAATCAAGCCCTGGGGTTAGAGGAGGGCTCCGGGCCTCACCAGGTAAGTTAGAAAGTCAATGTGGATATCCATGTTCTTCCACCTACCAGGGTAACTTGAAGCCCTGCAGGGCAGATATCAGGCCCTCGAAGCACCTCAGGGCCTTTGCACAAGCTATACTTACTGCCTGGAGCCCCTCCCCTCCCCTCCCCTCCCTTCCCTTCCTTTTCCCTCTTCTGACAGAGTCTCGCTCTGTCACCCAGGCTGGAGTGCAGTGGTGTGATCTCGGTTCACTACAACCTCTGCCTCCTGGGTTCAAGTGATCCTCCCTCCTCAGCCTCCTGAGTAGCTGAGATTACAGATGCCTGCCACCACACCCAGCTAATTTTTGTATTTTTAGTAGAGACGGGGTTTCACCTTGTTGGTCAGGCTGGTCTCGAACTGCTGACCTCATCGCTACCCCTTTCTTATCTTTCAGGTCTTTGCTCGGGCATCACTTCCTCCAGGAAGCCTCCCTGATGCCCCAGCCTGAGTCAGGTGCTCCCTCTGGGCCCAACCGTGCCTGTGACTCTCCCATTATGGCTCTGATGCTGTAAAACCCCAGTGCTGTAAACACGATACTCCGCGTCCTTCTTCCCTCACTGGACTGTGAACCTGTAAGGGCCAGGTCTGTTCTAATCACCAGTGCTTAGAAGAATTTGGTTGGGCACAGTGGCTCATGCCTGTAATCCCAGCACTTTGGGAGGCTGAGGCGGGCGGATCATGAAGTCAGGAGATCAAGACCATCCTGGCTAACACGGTGAAACCCCATCTCTACTAAAGAATACAAAAAATTAGCTGAGC
>NW_012115377.1:2697762-2707374 GCF_000951035.1 Colobus angolensis palliatus | reverse complement strand
TTTTAAAAATTAATTTATTTTTTGGTGGAGTCTTGCTCTGTCACCCAGGCTGGAGTGCAGTGGCACAATCTTGGCTAACCGCAACCTTTGCCTCCTGGGTTCAAGCAATTCTCCTGCCTCAGCTTCCCAAGTGGCTGGGATTACTGGCCTGTGCCACCACGACTGGCTAATTTTTGTATTTTTAGTATAGACAGAATTTCACCATGTTGGCCAGGCTGGTAACCCCAAATGATCCATCTGTCTCGCTTTTTTTTTTTTTTTTAAACAGATTGGGTCTTGCTCTATTGCCCAGGCTGGAGTGCAGTGGCACAACCACGGCTCACTGCAGCCTCCATCTCCTGGGCTCAAGTGATCCTCCCACATCAGCTTCCTGAGTAGCTGAGATCACAGGCATGTGCCACCATGCCCGGCTAATTTATCTCATTTTTTGTAGAGATGGGGTCTTGCTATGTTGCTCAGGTTGGCCTCTAACTTGTGGGCTCAAGTGATCCTCCTGCCTCAGCCTCCCAAAGTGATAGGATTATAGGCATGAGCCACTGTGCCCAGCCCAATGCAACATTTTTTTTAAAAAAATCAAAATTAATGCAAATAAAATATCCAGATGGCCCATCAATGATAGACTGGATTAAGAAAATGTGGGCCGGGCGTGGTGGCTCAAGCCTGTAATCCGAGCACTTTGGGAGGCCGAGACGGGTGGATCACGAGGTCAGGAGATCGAGACCATCCTGGCTAATATGGTGAAACCCCGTCTCTACTAAAAATGCAAAAAATTAGCCAGGCGTGGTGGCGGGGCGCCTGTGGTCCCAGCTACTCGGGAGGCTGAGGCAGGAGAATGGCGTAAACCCGGAAGGCGGAGCTTGCAGTGAGCTGAGATCCGGCCACTGCACTCCAGTCCGGGCGACAGAGCGAGACTCCGCCTCAGAAAAAAAAAAAAAAAGAAAATGTGGTACATATACACACACCATGGAATACTATGCAGCCATAAAAAGGAACGAGCTCACGTCCTTTGCAGGGTCATGGATGGTGTTGGAGGCCATTATCCTCAGCAAACTAACACAGGAAACAAAACCAAACACTGCACGTTCTCACCTAACAGCGGGAGCTGAATAATGATGAGAATACATGGATACAGGGCGGGGAACAACACACACTGGGGCCTGTTGGAAGAGGGAGGGAGGGAGAGCATTAGGAAGAAGAGCTAATGGATGCTGGGCTTAATATCTAGCAGCAAACTACCACGGCAAGCAAACAATCCATGCAGCAAACTACCTCGGCACAGGCTTACCTATGTTACAAACCTGTACAACCTGCACTTGTATCCCTGAGCTTAAAAGTTGAAGAAAACAAAAAAATCTGGGATGAACTGGGCACGGTGGCTCATGCCTGTAATTCCAGCACTTTGGGAGGCCAAAGCGGGCAGATCACCTGAGGTCAAGAGTTCAAGACCAGCCTGGCCAACATGGTGAAACCCTGTCTCTACTAAAAACACAAAAATTAGCCAGGCGTGGTGGTGGATGCCTGTAATCCCAGCTACTCAGGAAGCTGAGGCAGGAGAATCACTTAAACCCGGGAGGTGGAGTTTGCAGTGAGCTGAGATCATGCCACTGCACTCCAGCCTGGGAGACAGACTGAGACCCTATCTAAACAAAACAAAACAAAACAAAACGTCAAACTTGCTAGCAAGGAGAGAATTCTGGCCAGGTACGGTGGCTCATGCCTGTAATCCCAGCATTTTGGGAAGCCAAGGCGGGCAGATCACCTGAGGTCAGGAGTTTGAGATCAGCCTGGCCAATCTGGTGAAATCCTGTCTCTACTAAAAATACAAAAATTAGCTGGGCATGGCGGCGGGTGCCTATAATCCTAGCTATTCTGGAGGCTGAAGCAGGAGAATCGCTTAAGCCTGGGAGGTGGAGGTTACAGTGAACTGAGATCGTGCCACTGTACTCCAGCCTGAACAACAGAATGAGACTCGGTATCAGAAACAAAGAGAATTCCTTGTTCTGCTACCAGACTCACCTTACTCCCCTCCCCCTAGTTAGGGGCCCTAAATCTTTATCGCCATCTGGCTGCTGGTGACAAGCACCCCTGTGTGTTTAGGTCAAAATTCACCTGGCTGTATTCTTGAGATTTCTGTGTTTGGGGTTTCCAAGTTTCATCTCAATGAGAAAGTTAAGAAAAAAGAAACGCGGCCGGGCGCGGTGGCTAATGTTTGCAATCCCAGCACTTTGCGGGTCTGAGACAGGTGGATCACCTGAGGTTGGGAGTTTGAGACCAGCCTGACCAACATGGAGAAACCCCGTCTCTACTAAAAATATAAAATTAGCCGGATGTGGTGGCGCATACCTGTAATCCCAGCTACTTGGGAGGCTGAGGCAGGAGAATAATTTGAACCTGGGAGGCAGAGGTTGCAGTGAGCCGAGATCACGCCATTGCAATCCAGCCTGGGCAACAAGAGCAAAACTCCGTCTTGAAAAAAAAGAAGAAAGAAAGAAAAAAGAAACGCAGGCATACAAAACAACCTTACTGGTTTCAAGAACACCCACAAGTTTTTTTTTTTTTTTTTTAAAGCCCATTCTGAACTTTGGGAGGCCGAGGCAGGAGGATCGCTTGAAGCCAGGAGTTGGAGACCAGCCTGGGCAATGTAGCAAGACCTTATTTCTATAAAAAATTTAAAAATTAGCCGGCCGTGGTGGCATGCACCTGTAGTCCCAGTTACTTGGGAAGCTGAGGTGGCAGGATCACCTAAGCCCAGAAGGTTGAGGCTGCAGTGAGTTGAGATCACACAACTGCACCCCAGCCTGGGCGACAGAGCAAGACTCTGTCAAAGAAAAAGAAAAAAAAAGCCAGTTCCAGTTGTTATGGGGACAGAAGGGGGAATATACAAAACAAGAGGCAGTGGAGGGGGGAGTTGGGATTAAGGACATATTTGTTGAATGAATACAGCGGTGGACGAGGAGATACGGTTCCCAAAGGCTCCTGGAGGCCACGGTAAATAAACAAAAAGGGAACAAGCTCATTAAGAGGGGCTGTCCCCTCCTGCCTCTGCCTACCCTCCTCACCCTCCATCCGCAGCACCGACTAGGAGGGGGAAGACGTGGCTGGTGGCCTGTCCCTCTTCCCCATTATCCTGGGAGCCCCGTGGGGACAGGGACCAGGGGCTGATGTCGCCACCACTGCATCCCCAGTGAGTCTCGGGCTGGCATGCAGTAGGCGCTCCATACATGCGCGAGTGTCTGGGATGGGCAGCTCGGGGGTCTTTGACTACTGGGGGCATGGGGGTGTCTTCTGTCCTTCCTGCTCTTATGGGAGGAATCAGGCGTCCCTGGGGGCAGGAGTCCCCCAAGTTCAGCCCCTGGACCCTCCTGGGCCCGAAGAGGGGGAGGGGCAAGTGGGGGTTTCACAGAGAGGGGGATGGGGGAACGCAGGTGCCCAGGTGCCACCCTGGGAGGACCCCGCCCACGCCTCGCAAGGTCTCCACTGCTTGCAGGGGACAAGGGAATGGGCTCCAGGCTGGCCAATGGGGGCGCAGAGGGGGCCCATTACCTCATCAGGCGGCGCGGCCATTGGCTGCGGGCATCCAGTGGGCGGGAGCGGGGCTGGAGCTCCCGGGACCCGGAAGGGGGTTGCAGAGGCCAGCCCCGGAGGATCTTGTGGGAGGGGGGAAGGGGAGGAGAGGGTAGGGGAAGCGAGGGGGGAGTGCAGGAAATGGGGAATTTGCAATATCTGCGGGGCTGTGAGGGGGTCTTTGGAAGTGTGTCGCCCCTACTCCCTGTCCCCCAACTCCACGCTGCCCCCTACTCCGTGTTGTACCTCTCCCACGAGGGTCCCCTCGCCTGGGCATCTTGGTGGGGGAGGGGGAGGGGTGGGAAGAGCAGAAGGGGAATGAGAGGGTCCCCTTCCCGCAGCGAAATTAGCAGCTCCCTTCCCAAGGGTTCTTTTAACACCCTTCCCCCCCGCCTCCCTGCACGTACACACATTGTCCCCCAGGAGGCATGGACAGACGCACCCACCCCCACTCAGAACACACCTCCTTTTAACTGCCCGAGACCGCAGCATTCCTCCCACAGAATTCCAGGGAGCGCACATGGTCCACGGAACATCCTCGGAGCACCCACAAGTGGTGGGGGGCAGGGCTCCATGTCTTTGAGCCTCAGTTTCCCCTGTGTGAAATGGGGTAGATAAAAGCCTCCACATCCCGGGACTGCTGTGAAGATTCATTCAATCAGGCAACAAGCACTTACCCAGACGGGGTGCTGGGGGTACGGCACCACCGAGTCGGGCCCAGACTCCACCCTGAGGTCTGGTGGGGGAAAACAGAGGTAGATGGGTAGATACAGTGGGTCATTTCAAAAGACCATACCTGCCAAATAAAAGAAAAATGACGAAAATAAAAACAAGGGGATGAGGTGGAGAGCGAGTTGGATGTTACTTTAGACCAGCAATCAAGGAGGGCTTTCCTGAGGAGGTGATGTTTAGGGAGAATAAAAAGAAGCTGTGGGAAGAACTGGGAGAAGAGTTCCAGGTGGAGGGAACCAGCCTGTGCAAAGGTCCCGAGGCAGCACTAAGTCTGGCGGAACAGCAAGGAGGCCTGTGTGGCTGGAGTAGAGTGAGGAGGGGGAGAGAGGATGGAGGGGAGCAGAGGGTGAGGAAGGGATGGGGCAGGTCGTGCAGGGCCTTTTAGCACTTAGTAGGGACTTGGGCTTTGACCCCAAGGGAAATGGAAGCCGTGGAGGGCTGTGGGTAGAGGCGGGATGGATGCTGACTCATAGGAGGTGCATAGGAGCTCTCTGACTACTTGCAGTGGGGAGGATAGACTGTGGGGTGGGAGCCAGGGACCAGGATGGAGGTGACCCTGGCTCATCCAGATAAGCATTGATGGTGCCAGATCAAGGCTGGAACCACAGGAGGAGTGAGGAGAGGACAAGACCAAGGTCTGTTTGGAGCCAACAGATTTCATTCTAGGAGTATTGGGTTGTGGGGGAGGTGCATCGGTGGTTCCTGCACAGGACTGGACCCACAGTGGCAGGAGGGGTGAACAGTAGTGGGATAGTTGGGTGGTCTTTTCCTTCCCCCACTCCCTACTCCAGGCCTCTACATTCAAGGCCAAATGAATGAGTGAGTCACCTCCAGCTGAGAGTGGCTGGGAGAGGTATACACTAGGCGCTGACTCAAACCTCCCACTCTGGCGCCTGTACTCCTGAGTCATCCACACCCCCTGCTCCTCACTGTCTCAAAGCCGGAGGGCCAAGTGTACCCCCCAAGCGAGATTAGTAACACATCAAACCTCTCTCAGCATCTCGCCCTCCTGCCTGAGAACCCCGATTCTGCAGTCCCAGCCTCAGCCCCCCCATACTGAAATCTCCCCCAGCGTCCCCCTGGGTGGTTAGTGTGACCTTACTTTGCATGCCTCCAGGACCAGGAAGCTCTCTCTTTTTGAGTAAGTGAAATATCATAGGAGTGGCCCCCAATGTTTTAAAAAGATCGTCCTGGACTGCGTTCACCTGTTGTGAACCCTCCATGACTCCCTGTCGCCCTCAGGACAAAGTCCTATCTCCTCAGCATGTCTTATGAGTGGTCTGGGCTCTGCTGACTTCCCCAGCTACACCCTCCTCCCCATCCCATCCCCACCCCACTTCCCACCCAGTCACGCTCATGGTTATAAGCATAATTCCTTCTCAACCTTTGCACAAGCTGTTCTCTCTCTTTGGAAGGCCTTTCTTCCTTCCTTTTTTGCTTGCCTGCCTCAAAGTATACATTTAAGCACAGTTTAGATGTCAGCCCTTCTAGGAAGGCTTCCCCACCCCCTAGGGTGAGTGAAAGAACCTTGATCTCTCTTGGATACATTGTATCTCCCCTAATCTAGCCTTGCAGATTAGAACTCCCACTCGCCAGCTGCTGACTTCTGGGCTGGTAGCTGTTTGCAGGGCTCAGAAATTCACCAGCCATGGGTTTTTGGTGGGGAAATTCTGTTCTTCCCAGAACTGTGCCTCTGGGTATCCCTGAGGACATCATTAGTTTAAAACCATCTCCTCTGATCTGCTCCCCGCAGGCCACTCCCCATGCAACCACAGCCCCGAGGTGAAGTGGGGGGTTCCATTTGAAGAGTGATTGACTAACAGCCATTAGATTAATGGGCAAAGCGCAGTGTTTTCATTTCTGCTGCATCTACAAACTAAATGTTCCCATGTAATTACAATTAAGGACATGTTCGCCTGTGACAGCTCCTGGCTTCCTGGCCTCCCCAGCCGCTCTCTCCTGCCCCTTCTCGGGCCATTTGCTATTTTCTCCTCCTTTCCCCCCCTCTTTTTGGCCTTCTTTTCTCCAGTCCTCAGTTCTTCTTCCCAATTTCCTCATTTCTCCCCACCTTTCTGCTTTGAAACTCCTTTTCCTTCTTCTTTTCTTCTCTCTGCCTCTTCCTGTCTCTGCTTCTGTCTCTCTCTCTCTTCCTATATCTCAATTTCCTCTATGTCTCTCAATTTCTGTTTTTCTCTGTTTCTATCTCTCTTTCTCTCTGCCCCTCTCTGAGTCCTCCCTCTCTTTTAATGATGTATAACTTATAAAGTGCTCAAATCTTGTGTGTAGCCTGAGGAATCGTGACATGGACATAAACCCATTTGGCTACCACCACAGCAAGACGGAGAACATTCCCCTCAGAAGCTCCCTTGGTGCTGCCTCGCAATTAGACCCTCTCAAGGATAACTGTACTTTTTTCTTGTTTTGAGACAGAGTCTCGCTCTGATTCCCAGGCTGGAGTGCAGTGGCATGATCTTGGCTCATTGCCACCTCCGCCTCCCAGGTTCAAGTGATTCTCCTGCCTCAGACTCCCGAGTAGCTGGGATGACAGGCAAGTTCTACCACGGCCGGCTAATTTTTTGTATTTTTAGTAGAGACAGGGTTTCAGCATGTTGCCCAGGCTGGTCTCAAACTCCTGACCTCAAGTGATCCACCTGCCTCAGCCTCCCCAAATACTGGGATTACAGGAATGAGCCGCTGCGCCTCTCTTTGGCCTTCCCAACCCTAGCGTCAGACCTCTGCCCCCCAACCCTGATACTGGGACTAGAGTGTCCTTGACACCTCCCACCCTCCCCAGTTGCCCTTTCAGGGCAGGCACAGATGAGGGCTATGGGCCTGGGGTGAAGGGAGGCTTTCTGTAGATGAAGCAACCCTTTGGGAGAGCCAACTATGGACCCCCTGAGCTCCCCGGGGAACATTACAGGCCAGGACCCTTTTTGTCCTAAAACCTTTTCTGATTTTGGTCTGAAAATCCCCTTCCCTAGGGGTTGTTTTGTTGTTTTTGTTTGTTTTTGTTTTTGTTTTTTGAGACAGAGTGTCCCTCTCTGTTGCCAGGCTGTAGTGCAGTGGTGCGATCTTGGCTCACTGCAAGCTCTGCCTCCTGGGTTCAAGCAATTCTCCTGCCTCAGCCTCCCGAGTAGCTGGGACTACAGGCGTGTGCCACCATGCCCAGCTAATTTATTTTTTATTTTTTTATTTTTTTATTTTTAGTAGAGACGGGGTTTCACCACGATGGCCAGGATGATCTTGATCTCCTGACCTGACCTCGAGATCCGCGTGCCTCGGCCTCCCAAAGTGCTGGGGCTACAGGCGTGAGCCTCTGCGCCTGGCCTCACTAGGCTCTTCTGAAGACAGACGCCCTCCTGGGGTCCCAGCGCCCTCTGACCTGACCCTACAGATGAGCCTTTTGGCTCAGGAAACTTCGCTTTTCCTTCCCCCTCTACAGATGGTACAACTGAGGCCCAGTGTGGGGTGCTTGCCCAACGTCAGGTGGTAGAGTCTGAACCCGGTACCAGTAGGACCCAGGCCTGCAAGGGGACAGCTTTGAGCTCTGTGGCCTCAGGATGGCTCCGTCCCAAGCCTGTGTCCTCCCCTGTGAAATGGGAGACTGGATGTTGGGCCAGGTGCCCTGCTGATCTCTGAGGCTATCCGACCTGGCTGCTGGGCGCTGATCCCCTGGACCCCGCTCCAATCAGGTGGGTGATACTATGGGGAGCGGCAGGGGAGCTTTCTTCCTGCCTGGGAAGTTCAAGGCCAAATAGGGGCTTCCCAGGACAGAGAGCAGGTTAGATAATTATCTGCCTTTGGTCCTCTGGTGTCATGGATTGGTCGGCGCGCTCCCTGATGAAACAGGACATAAGATGGATATATTCAGTCACTTGTCCCCAGCAAATTCCGGTGTCAATCCCACCTCCACTCTTTTCCTTAGGCCTGTCCACCTACTGGACCATCCCTGCTTACCCAAAGCCTTACCCTTGCTTCCCTGCTTACCCAAAGCCTTACCCTTGCTTCCCTGCTTACCCAAAGCCTTACCCTTGCTTCCCTGCTTACCCAAAGCCTCCCAGCCTCCAAAGGCCAGACTCGAGCCTCATGCATCTTTTTTCTTTCCCTACAGTAGTCTAGCACAGGGCTGTGTCTCTGGTTGGAAAAAAAATACCAACAGTGGTCTGGGCGTGGTGGCTCATGCCTGTAATCCCAGCACTTTGGGAGGCTGAGGCAGGTGGATCACTTGAGGTCAGGAGTTCGTGACCAGCCTGGCCAACGTGGTGAAACCCCCATCTGCACTAAAAACACAAAAATTAACCAGGTGTGGTGGTGCATCCCTGTAATCCCAGCTACTCGGGAGGCCGAGGCACGAGAATCTCTTGAACCTGGGAGGCGGAAGTTGCAGTGAGCCAAGATGGTGCCTCTGCACTCCAGCCTAGGTGACAAAGTGAGAATCCGTCTCAACAAACAAACAAACGAAAAACCAACAACGATGACCTTCATCAGCATCACCATCATCCCTGCGTTACTGAGCATTCTGTATGTGCCAAGCCTTGTGCTGAGGATTTAACTTGAATTCTTGTGGATAATCCAGGCCATCGTTCACAAGGGCCTTCTGAAATAAGCCCTGTCATTGTTCCCATTTTCCAGACGAGTAGGTATCAAAGCTCTGAGAGGATGCAGTGCTTGGCTGAAGGTCATGCAGCCAGTGAATGGCAAAGCTGGGATTCGAACACATCTCTGGGTGACCCCAGACCTCCAACACTGGAGGCAAATGACATCATAAACTCGATCCCTCCTCGCCCCTCCCTGTGGCTGAAACTGCATTTGCAGACACCAAATGCAGCCTGTCAGCAGCTCCTCTGGCCTCTGATAAATCGGGAGAATTAAAATCCATTTAGAGGGAAATCTCAAAATAGGTCTGCGTTGTGTTTTGTGTGTGTGGGTTTTTTTTTTTTCCCTCTTCCCCCTGCTGTCTCCAACTGGGTAATGTATTCTAGGAGCAGAACTGATTCTGACTTAATTGAATTTAAAAGCAGGTATTACATCTGCACCTTGTAAGTGAACGCACGTGGAGGAACGGCTGCCGGGATGGAGTGCTGTTTTTCATTTTTTATTTTTTTGAGATGGAGTCTCACCCTGTTGCCCAGACTGGAGTGCAGTGGCACCATCTCGGCTCACTGCAGCCTCCACCTCCCGTTTTCAAGTGATTCTCCTGCCTCAACCTCTGGAGTAGCCACCACCATGCCCAGGTTATTTTTTGTATTTTTTAGTAGAGATGGGGTTTCACCATGTTACCCAGGCTGGTCTTGAACTCCAGACCTCAGGGGATCT
>NW_012115377.1:2686905-2695590 GCF_000951035.1 Colobus angolensis palliatus | reverse complement strand
TGATCCGCCCGCCTCGGCCTCCCAAAGTGCTGGGATTACAGGCGTGAGCCACCGCGCCTCTTTTCTTTTTTGAGACAGAATCTCACTGTGTCACCCAGGCTGGAGTGCAGTGGCACGATCTCAGCTCACTGATACGGCCACCTCCCAGGTTCAAGGGATTTTCCCGAGTAGCTGAGATTACAGGCGCCTGCCACCACGCCCAGCTAATTTTTTTGTATTTCTAGTAGAGACAGGGTTTCATCATTTTGACCAGGCTGGTCTCGAACTCCTGACCTCAGGTGATCTGCCCACCTCGGCCTCCCAAAGTGATGGGATTACAGGCGTGAGCCACGGTGCCCAGCCCATTTCTTTCTTTTTTCTTTTTTTGAAACAGTGTCTCACTCTGTCACCCAGGCTGGAACACAGTGGCGCTATCACAGCTCACGGCAGCCTCAACCTCCCAGGCTCAAGCCATCCTCCAGTCTCCACCTCCCAAGTAACTAGGACTACAGGTGCACGCCACCGTGCCCAGATAATTTTTTTATTTTTATTTATTTATTTATTTTATTTTTTGTAGAGACAGGGCCTCACTATGTTGCCTAGGCTAGTCTCCAATTTCCATGCTCAAGAGATCCTTCCACCTTGACCTCCCAAAGTGCTGGGATCACAGGCGTGTGTCACCCCACCCAACCAGAACTTCTTTTCTTTTTAAGGTTGAGTAATATTCCACTGTTCGGACAGACCACACTGTGTTCATCCATCATCCATCCAGGGACACTGGGTTGTTTCTGCCTTTGGTTGTAGTGAATCGTGTTTTGTGAACTTGTGTGTACAAGGATCTGCTTGAGTCCCTGCTTGGAATTGTTGAGTCATATGATCCTTCTATGCCAAAATGATTGTTTTTAGCAAAGGCCTTTCACTCGCCTGCTCTAAATCCTTCCGTGGCTCCATATTGTCCCCAGAAAAGTGGAAACCCTGTCCTATGGGCCTCAAAGCACTGCCAGCTTCTCCCTCCACATCTCTCCTACGCCTCCTCTTCCCCACCCACTCCATACTCCAGCCACACTAAGTTACCTTCACTTGCTCCCAGGCCTTCGCACGTGCTCTTCTTCCTCCCTGAAAATACTCTTCCCCATTTGTTTGGATTTATTTATTTATTTAGAAATAGAGTCTCACTCTGTTGCCCAGGTCGGAGTGCAATGGTGCAATCTCAGCTCACTGCAACCTCTTTGCCTCCTGGGTTCAAGCACTTCTCATGCCTCAGCCTCCCGAGTAGCTGGGATCACAGGCACCTCCTGCCACCACGCCTGGATAATTTTTGTATTTTTAGTAGAGATGGGATTTCACCATGTTGACCAGGCTGATTTTGAACTCCTGAACTCAGGTAATCTGCCTACCTTGGCCTCCCAAAGTGCTGGGATGACAGGTGTGAGCCACCGCACCCGGCCTGTTGGTTTGTTTTAGAGACAGGGACTTGCTCTGTCACCCAGGCCAGAGTGCAGTGGTGCGATCATAGCTTACTGCAGCCTCAACCTCCTGGCCTCAAGTGATTCTCCCACCTCAGCCTCCCAAGTAGCTGGGACCACAGGTGTGCACCATCACACCCAGCTATTTTTTTTTTTTAATACAGGGATAGGGTCTCGCTGTGTTGCCCAGGCTGGTCTCAAACTCCTGAGCTTAAGTGATCTTCCTGCCCCAGACTCCCAAAGTGTTGGGATTACTGGCATCAGCCACGGTGCCCAACTTCTTCCCTATTTCTTATTTTGGGTGACTCCTTCTCAGCTTTCAGCTCAGCTGTCCCTGCCTCCAGGAAGCCCTCCCTGATCTCCCAGGCTGGATCAGACACCTTCTCTGGGTCCCCAGAGCTGCCTGAATCTCCCCCATCATGGCTCTGATTGTGGGCCACTAGTGACCTGTATGTCTTCCCCACTGGGAGGGTGGGGTTGGGTCTGTCTCAATCACCATGGTGTCCCCAGCACCCAGCACAGGATCCGGCACACAGTAGGTACTCAATAAATGCTTGCTAAATGCTGCCATGATTATTTCTCTCCCCCTCAACCCCCGCACCAGACCCCGTGCCCTTGAGAAATACAGACACAGCGGCTTCCACACCAACTTCTTCCGTCTAATGGCAGACCTCAAACAGTATCTCAGGCTGTCGATTAGAAATAGATCCAATCAATGTGCTTGTTTTTCATTCCACGGTGCGTCTGTGATGGATGGGCGGGTGGGAGTGCTATTAGCCGGGAGAATTTTCTATATGTTCCAGGCTCTGGGTAGACTTTCTTCAAAAAGCTATCCGGCCAGATCTCAAATGAGAACGTCATTAAACACACACACTCTCTCTCATACACGCATATTGCAGGAGAGCATCCCGTTCGTGGGGAAAAAAAAACAAAAGCAATTAATACATAACTGCGAATGTGGCAGTCTGCATGGAGGCTGTGAGGACTACAGCTGACAGGGAGCGAGAGGCAATTGTTTTTCTTTTTTTCCCAAACACATCAAAGTTCTCCCTGGAAGCGGCAGCCAGTAAATTATAGACTCATTTTCACTAGAGTGTCTTAAGTTGGATACCCCAGAAGCAGCTCCTGAAACAAGGATTTGGGGGTAAGTTGTATACGTGGGAAGTGATCCAGGAAGCCCCAGGAGAGTGGGGAAGTGAGACAAGGAGGTAAAGAACCAACACTTATGAGCAGGGGACTGCCCTGAGCAATTGGGCTCAGTCCCACTGGATACCCTTGGAAGATGGCATATAGCATCATGCACTTGTTTTTCCCAAGACAGTGAGGGAGCTAGGGTATTTATCCACCAGCGCCTGTCCATCACTGGCGAAGGGCTGCTTCCTGAGATATCAATTCTCTGTGACTTCTAACCTGGCCCTCACCCAGGTGGCTGCAGAAGGATGCTGTTGGCAGGTGCTGAAATGTGGGTGCAGTAGGGACACCCACAGTGTCTGCTACACATAGTAGCATTCACAAAGCCTCTATTTCCTATCACCATTCATTCATTCATTGAAAAATACTTATTAAGCTCACACTGGGTGCTGTGCTGGGGGCTGGAGACAGTGGAGAGACCCAGCCCTTGCCCTCTAGGAATTCAAAGACACATAACCAGGCAGTTACAGCATAGAGTGTCAGCCTGTGATGAGGGAAGCTCAGGCAGCTGGGGTAGCTCAGGAAGACTTCTTTCTCAGCACTGTAGAGCGGGGTCAGGTGAAGCTTCCCTGAGGGATGAGCAGGCGCTAGGTGAACAAGGAGAAGCAGGAGTGGAGCAAGGAAGAATGAAGTAGCTAGACTCTGAGGAATTTTGAAAATAAAGTTTAGACTTTCTCTTGAGGGCACTAGGGAGCCATGGAGAGTTATGGAGGGGAGAGGGGAACGGTCAGACTTACACTTAAGATCGATTCTCCTGGCTGCTAGGAGCTCATCAAGAAGGCTATTGTAGGAGCTGATGGTGTCTATTGAAAAACACAGGTGGGGGTACAGAGTGGGGCTGCCATGGAGACAGTAATGTTGAAATCAACAGGACTTGGTGAGTGTGAAATTGGCAGGGCGGGGTGTTGATAAGAAAGGGAGATAGGGAAACTTGTTCGCAACTTTCCAGAAAAAGAGTGGGGCCATCAGGGAGGGGGTTACAGGAGGAGGTGCTGGAGGAGGGATAAAAGGGATGCATTAGGAGTTGGGTAGGATGTTCCTGGTGGACCTCCAAGAGGAGGCATCCAGGAGGAACTGGAGAGAGATCTGGGACCAAGTCTGGGTGGAGACAGAAGTCAGGGCATCTTCAGGATGATTAAAGCTGCAGGAACAAGTTCCTAAATTTGGATCATCCAGGAAATAGGCCAGTTTCGATTGCAGGGTATTAAAATAATAGTAACAATAAATAATTAATTTCTTTTTTTCTTTCCCAGTGGCGAATGTCAGAAGCACAGTTCTCTAGTTCTGTGCCCTGGTCCCAGCAACCCCAGTGGTCCTCCAAGCAATGATACCTGGAAATCCATCCAATGTAGCCATCTGCATCCTTTGGTCACATGACAAGGCTGAGCCAGTCCAGGAGACCAGCAGAAGAGGCTTCAGTGATTGGCTGGAGCCGGAGGTGGAACCAATTCACTCACAGGATTGGAAAAGAGGAAAGGTGTGCATTGGTTAAGGTAACACTCCCTGCCGTTATAAACTGGCAAAACTCAATGACCCAATAGAATTTTGTTGCTCATATAAAAGGCAAACAGATGTTCCTTTGTTTCCACCTAGTAACTCAGGGATCAAGCCCCGGTGTCTTGTACCTCCTCGCATCTTTAAAGTGTAGGTTACAGAAAAAGCCTGGGCCAGAACGGAAGTCATGGGCACATCACTTCTGCCCACCTTCCATTGGTTCAATTAAGTCACATGGCTGCCCCAACTGCAAGGAATACTGGGAAATACCTTGCTGTGTGCCCTGAAGAAGGAGGATATGGGTTTGGAGAGCAGCCAGGCAGCGGTGAAACCAGGTTGCTTCTGCATCCTACAGGTGGAGGGAAGAATGAAGGTCAGGGAACACCCACACATATCTACCAAGACGACCCTTATCACTAAAAAAGTGGAGAAAAATTCTCTAATCCACCTCATGTTGTTGCTCAAGGGATGGAGAGTGTCCTCACTGGTTCAGAAACCTCAAGGGGTTGGTGACCAGGTATGTCTTGGTCACCACTATTTGTCCATATTCTAGAACAATGCCTGGTATAGAGTAGTTGCTAGATATATATTTACTGAATAGGTGAGTGGATGGCTGGGTGGGAAGATGGATGGGTGGATGGATGGATGGTTGGGTGAATGGATGGGTAGATGGATGGGTGGTAGGTGGATAGTAGATGCATGGATGGATGATTGGGTAGTGGATGGGTGGATAGACGGATGGATGGTTGGATGGATGTTTGGGCGGATGGTGGGTGGATGAATGGTTGGATGGGTTATGGGTGAATGGTGGATGGATGGATGGATGGATGGATGGATGGATGGATGGATGGATGGATGGATGGATGGATAGATGGATGGATGGATGAGTAGATGGATGGATGTGTGGGTGAATGGATAGATGGATGTGTGGGTGGATTGATGGGTCAATGGATGGATGGTAGGTGGATGAGTGGATAGCTGGATGGACAGATGGGTCTGTTTATAAGTGAAGTCATCTCTTCTCCATCTTTGGGCTGCACTGAAATGTCTGTGAGCACTGATAGTATGAACGCCCAAATAGATCCCTGGCCATAATTCTAGAATTCTAAGGTATTGGGACAGTTTTCCTGCCCTTCAGGTAGATAGAACTCAGCCTGGTGGCCATGAGATGGTTTTAGGTGACACATAAAACAGTCTTAACACCATGGACTCTTATAGGGAAAGAGCTCTTCCTTTGCATGTCTTTTGCAATAAGAAAGTCTTAATTGGGTGTGAATCAGTCTTTAATACCTTCTCTGACACGTGAAATATCCATTTTGGACAAAGAGAGAGATCAGGCTCCAGCTCAAAGCTCAGAAACAACTATCTTCAGTCAGAAATTAATAATGTGATTTTATTCTCATTAAGTTAGTTTCTACTTATGGTCAGTGATTCTGGCTTTTCATTTACAGTCATGATAAACAATTTCCTTCTAAATAGATTTAAGATTTTAAGAAGTGGGTCCATTAGAAGAAAAATATTCAGGAAATAATAGTAGAAGTAGTCGAAAGGTGATGTCAGATGGACTGAAATTTGGGCAGCTGAAGTTTGAGCAGCTGACCTGACCTGCCTCACAGGTGCTGTGTGAGCTGGGGCAAATCATTTCATGTCTCTGATCCTCAGTTTTCTCATCTGAAAATGATTCCAATAATTCTGGTCTCACCAAAGAGTTTTGGTGGCCAGGCATGGTGTCTCATGTCTGTAATCCCAGTGCTTTGGGAGGCTAAGGTGGGAGGATCACTTGAGACCAAGAGTTGGAAACCAGCCTGTGCAGCATAGCAAGACCCCGTCTCTACAAAAATAAAAATAATTAGCCTGGGCGTGGTGGCACACATCTGTAAGGCTCAGCTACTCGTGAGGCTGAGGCAAGAGGTGTGGGGGTTCAGTCAGGGTGGTGGGAAAGATTTTAGAGGAAATAAACATAAGCCTTCTCAGAAGGCCGGGAGGTTTGCATAGCTTTGGTAAAAGTCTTGGCTGAAGGCAGCTGAGTTCTCTTAAAAGCTCAGGGCATAGATCCATAGGAATATAGAGGAGTTTAACAAGCTTATTTATTCATGTGGTCCTAAAACTGATCACTCACGGGCAAGATGGCTCTCCCAGGGTGGGAGCAACCAGATTAATTACCCACAGGTGTGTTGACTCAAAGCCTTGGTCATTAAAACTGTGCTAAATAAATGCACACAGGGCCAGCTAGTCAGGGCTATGTCTGCTGACTCTTTATAACACCTTCCATGGTGTCTGTGAGTGGCTCGGACCCGTAGCTGCTCTTTCACTGAATATCGGTGTCTGAGTACGTTATTCATCCATCGTGCAAGCTGGGGTCTGCAGGACAGATCCCCGCAAAGAAGGTTGCATGATCCCAGGAGTTTCAGGCTGCAGTGAGTTGTGATAGCATCATTGCACTGCAGCCTGGGCAATGGAGCAAGACTCTGTCTCTAAACAACAACAACAACAACACACCAAATAGTTTTGGTGATTAGTTTGGTGATAGTTTTGGTCACACACACAGCTGTGTGACCCTGGGAAAAGTCTCTCCCCATTCTGGGTCTGATTTTTGTCTGTCAGCCTCAGAAAACAAAGTGGATATGGATGAAAAGTTTCCCCTGAAGTGAAGGAGGATTTATTATGGATAGGAGCCATCTCTTACCAGTTCTTAGGAGTTTTTTTTGTTGTTGTTTTTGTAGTGGATGAGACTACCTTTTTAACCTATTCTCAGGAAAGGCTCTGGGGTCTGTCACCCGTGCTGTTATTGCTTTTCCCAGAGATTATTTGCAGAGCAAGTATGTGTACTCTTGGTGGAATGAGAGGGATTGTCACCCTGGACAGTTTTTCAGGCACTTAAGAGTGTGTTGGGGGAAAGATTTGGAGGGGGGTTTCCAGGAGCTTAATACTCACACCTGGAGACAGAGCTCTGGGGTTTCTGCCCAGGAGAGGACGTAAGGCCACGCTGGAAGGACCCAGGTGTGAGTTTGTGTGTGTCTGATATGAGCGTATACCCTGGTGATTATGGCGTTGAACCCCTCGACCTTTCTCAAGAATGTTGGCTGCATCCTCTCCTCCCGTCCCCCACCCCTCCAGCCAGACCCGGTGTGTTTTCCCTCGATGACATTTGAAATCTTTTAATAGTTGTCATATTAGCATACATTTGCATACCTTATGCTAATCAGGCTATTTATTTTTGAAACAGCACTTTGACTTGTGGGGCCCTTTTTCAAAGGGGGAACTCACTGAGTTTTTCCTGGAGACTGTCTACCTCCCTTGGGGGTGGGTGTCAGGAGGGAAACTGCGTTCTGCCACAAACTGGAGCGGGGGGTGACCCCTTCATAGACGTGCCCCAGGGGAGAGAGGCATGTCATCAGCCTGGACTTTGCTGGGTGCCTGGACCATGCCTGGGTGATGGATACTGTTCTTTTTTTTTTAGATGGAGTTTTGCTCTTCTTGCCCAGGCTGGAGTACAATGGCATGGTCTCGGCTCACTGCAACCTCCGTCTCCCGGGTTCAAGCGATTCTCCTGTCTCAGCCTCCCAAGTAGCTGGGATTACAGGTGCCCACCACCATGCCCAGTTAGTTTTTGTATTTTTAGTAGAGACGGGTTTCGCTATGTCGGCCAGGCTGGTCTTGACCTCCTGACCTCAGGTGATCTGCCCGCCTTGGCCTCCCAAAGCGCTGAGATTACAGGTGTGAGCCACTGCACCTGGCCTGGATACTGTTCTTATGCCTGTTTTACAGAGTAGGCAATAGAGGCAGGATAAACATGGACTCTGCGTCCCTACCCAAGGATGTGGCTTCAGCAGTAGACTGTTTCTCTTCGGTCACATCTTCTGGCTCTGCTGGACCGATCCCATCTTATAGGGAAAAAGTAAACTTCCACATCTCCCTCCAGCAACCAACCATATCCTTGCCTCTTTTTCTTTTTTTCTTTTTTTGAGATGGAGTCTTGCTCTGTTGTCCAGGCTGGAGTATAGTGGCGTGATCTTGGGTCACTGCAACCTCCATCTCCCAGTTAAAGTGATTCTCCTGCCTCAGCCTCCCGAGTAGCTGGGATTACAGGCGCCTGCCACCACGCCCGGCTGATTTTTGTATTTTTTAATAGAGGCGAAGTTTCACCATGTTGGTCAGGCTGGTCTTGAACTCCTGACCTCAGGTGATTCACCCACCTTGGCCTCCCAAAGTGCCGCGATTACAGGTGTGAGCCACTGCACCCGGCCTCCTTGCCTCTTTTTATGGCCAAACTCCTTGAGAGAGAGTTGTCTACACTCGTTGTCAGCACTTCTGTTCTCTCTTTCTCCTGAGCCTTCTCCAATCAGCCTGGCCTCTCATACCGTCTGCCACTGAAACCACCCTTGTCAAAGTGTTACCCGAAGGGATCCTGATCCAGATCCCAAGAGAAGGTTCTTGGATCTCGCACAAGAAGGAATTCAAGGAGAATCCATAAAGCGAAAGCAAGTTTATTAAGAAAGTAAAGGAATGGCCGGGTGCGGTGGCTCAAGCCTGTAGTCCCAGCACTTTGGGAGGC
>NW_012115377.1:2684646-2686590 GCF_000951035.1 Colobus angolensis palliatus | reverse complement strand
AAAGAAAGAAAGTAAAGGAATAAAGAATGGCTACTCCTTAGTCAGAGCAACCTGAGTTGCCCATTTTTACGGTTAGTTTTTGATGATACGCTGAACAAGGGGTGGATTATTCATGCCTCCCCTTTTTAGACCATGTAGGGTAACTTCCTGACGTTGCCATGGCATCTGTAAACTGTCCTGGCGGTGATGGGAGTGTAGCGGTGAGTACGACCAGAGGTCACTCTCGTCGCCATCTTGGTTTTGGTGGGATTTGACCGGCTTCTTTCCTGCAAGCTGTTTTATCAGCAAGGTCTTTTTGACCTGTATCTTGTATCAACCTCCTCTCTCATCCTGTGACTTAGAATGCCTAACTGTCTGGGAATGCAGCCCAGTAGGTCTCAGCCTTATTTTACCCAGTCCCTATCCAAGATGGAGTTGCCCTGGTTCAAATGCCTCTGACAGAAGTTAGCATTGACCCGCCCCATCCTCCTCATCCCTCTGGACAGTGTCTGACTGGCTGGTGCCCTGCCCCTCCTTGGAAACACTGGCCTTCCTTTCTACTTCTCTGTGTCCCTCTTCTGTCTCTCTCTCTGTCCATTGCTGGTCAAGGGGTGGGTTCTCAGACCTCTGTGCTCCTCTATCCACAGCCTTCCAGGTCGGCCTCATTAACTCTCAGGGCTCTAAACCCATCTACACCCACTGATACCCACAGTCTTGTCTCCAGTCTGGGCCTCTGCCAGCTCCAAACTTGGCCTTGATGGACATCTCACACTCAACAGGGCCATGTCGGGCTGCACCGGACCCCCTAAACTGCTCTTGCATCTCTCCGTATCAGCTGAGGTCAGCCCTTGTGGCTGCTCAGATGGAATCTTGGGGTTTCCCTGCCTTCTCTTCCTCCCACCGACATCCTCAGCAAGCCTCAGCACTCTACCTTGGAGAGCTCCATGAAGCCCTGTCCTCTCCCTCTGATTCCACACGGAATGCTCTTTTCACCCTCCCTGCCTTTCCTGCTTGCACTCCCCATGCCTGTGCTGATTCGCCTCTTTGTGTGCCAGGCAAGAACCAGCCTCAGGGTCCTTGCCCTGGCTGTCCCCTATGCTTGAAACTACCTGTAGGTAAGCCTGTTTTGCTTCCTGTATCCCCAGCACATAAGACAGTACCCAGCACACAGTAGGTGCTCAATAAACACCTCAGTGCTTATTGAATGCATAATTCATTAAACCTGCATTCATTTGGTGCATGCCAGAATATATATGCATAGAAAAAAAAAATCTCTGGAAGGACATATGCCACCCACACACCCACCCACCCCCGCAGCACTGGTGGTGGCTTTTACTGAGATAACAGATCTCAACATTTTAAAATATTTGCCACAAGGAATGTAACTTCATCGGGCATGAAAAAAAAAACAAACAAAAGACTCAGTGTCGTTTCAGTGCAGTGACCCACCAGCTGTGTGACCCCAGGCAAGTGGCATTCCTTCTCTGAGCCTCAGTTTCCTCATCTCAGAAAGCAGGGATTATCCTAGCACCATCCCCAGCAAAGCCCTTGAGAGCCGTGCCTCCGAGTCTCAAGGAAAGAGTTAAATCCCGGTCTGAGGTGGTGATATTTGCAATGCATGAAGTTTAAACATTTTCAATAAAGAAAAACAAACCCAGGCTGATGCGCTTTCTGATTTATAGTAATTGCAAACCAGCAGCCGTTAATATAATTGTCCGGTGGAGGGGGGTGGCGGGGGGCTTCACGCGGGGCCCAATCAGCCCCGGGTGGGATGCGGCCCCAGTCAGGTTAAGCAAACGCATTACTTTAATAACCTGGGGAGGTGGCTGGAGCCATTAGCAAGAAGGGAGAATAAATATTATCCCAAGACGCTCCAGAATCCGCGGTTTTATCACCGAGAATTGTCCCCCGTGCTATTTACTTTCAATTTAGATTTTCGGGAAAGTGGCTCTTGGCACATTTTAT
>NW_012115377.1:2671577-2675601 GCF_000951035.1 Colobus angolensis palliatus | reverse complement strand
CAAGACCATCTAGGGGAACCTAGGAAGACTCTATCTCTACAAAAAATTAATAAATTAGCTGGGTGTAGTGGTGAACACCTCAAGTCCCAGCTACTTGGGAGACTGAGATGGGAGGATCGCTTGAGGTCAGGAGTTCAAGACAAGCCAGGGTAAAATAGTGAAACCTGATCTCTACAATATGTATGTATATTTTATATATACATAGATATATATATTTTAGCTGGGCATAGTGGGGCATGCCTGCCATTCCAGCTACTGAGGAAGCTGAGGTGGGAGAATTGCTTGAGCCCAAGAGGTTAAGATTACAGTGAGGTGTCCTCACGCCACTGTACTCCAGCCTGGGTGACAGAGTGAGAATCTGTCTCGAAACAAAAAGGAAAAAAACAAAACAAAAAAAACCCACCAAAAAACAGGCAGATGACTTGAACAACACTGTCAAAGAGGATATACAAATTTCAAATAAAAACATAAAAAAGGCCAGGCACAGTGGCTCCTCCCAGCGCTTTGAGAGGCCAAGACGGGTGGATCACCTGAGGTTAGGAGGTCGAGACCAGCCTAGCCAACATGGCGAAACCCCGTCTCTACTAAAAGTACAAAAATGAGCCGGGCATGATGGTGCCCATCTGTAGTCCCAGCTATTTGGGAGGCTGAGGCAGGAGAATCGCTTGAAGCCGTGAGGCAAATTTTTGTATTTTTAGTAGAAACGGGGTTTTGCCATGTTGGCCAGGATGGTCTCGATTTCTGCACCTTGTGATCTGCCCACCTCGGCCTCCCAAAGTGCTGGGATTATAGGTGTGAGCCACCACACCTAGCCTTGATTTTTAAAAATTAAAAACATTACCTTTGTAGATCATCTGAGCAAGCAAATGCAACAAATTATGTGTAGTGGTCTTGTATCCTTCAACTTTGCTGAACCCATATATTTATTTTATTTTATTTTATTTTATTTTATTTTATTTTATTTTATTTTTTGGAGACACAGTCTCGATCTGTTGCCCAGGCTGGAGTGCAGTCATGTGATCATAGCTCACTACAGCCTCGACTTTCTGGGCCCAGAATCAATTTGTTTTTAAGTGAAAAAATTTGGAAAAAGAAAATTTAAAAAAAGAAGAAAACAAACTCAATTGCATTTGTATATATTATAAATGAACAATCTGAAAGTGAAATTAGGAAAATCATTATCTTTATGATATTATCAAAAACAACAAAATACTTAGGAGTAAATTTAACAAAAAAGTGCAAAATTTATACTCTGAGCACTATAAAATATTGTTGAAAGAAATTTAAGACCTAAATAAAAACTTCTCACATTCATGGATTAGAAAATGTAATATTGTTAATACTCCTTAACCGATCTGTAGATTCAAAACAATCCCTATTAAGATCTCAGCTTTTTGTTTTAGAAATTGATCATTCTAAAATTTATATGGAAATTCAAGGCACTTACAGTATCCAAAATAATCTTGAAACGAAATAATGAAGTTGAAGGACTTACACTTTCTGATTAAAACCTTATATCGGCAGGGTGTAGTGACTCACGCCTGTAATCCCAGCACTTTGAGAGGCTGAGGTGGGCAGATCACAAGGTCTGGAGATTGAGACCATCCTGGCTAAGATGGTGAAACCACATCTCTACTAAAAATGCAAAAAATTAGCCGGACATGTTGGCAGGAGCCTCTAGTCCCAGCTACATGGGAGGCTGGGGAAGAAGAATGGCATGAACCCAGGAGGCAGAGCTTGCAGTGAGCCAAGATTGTGCCACTGCATTCTGGCCTGGGTGACAGAGCGAGACTCCATGTCAAAAAAAAAAAGAAAGAAAGAAAGAAAGAAAAAGAAAGAAAGAGAGAGAGAGAGAGAGAGAGAGAAAGAAAGAAAGAAAGAAAGAGAGAGAGAGAGAGAGAGAGAAAGAAAGAAAGAAAGAAAGAAAGAAAGAAAGAAAGAAAGAAAGAAAGAAAGAAAGAAAGAAAGAAAGAAACCTCATATCAAAGATGAGTAATTAAGACAATGGGGTACTGGTGCAATTATAGACTTTTAGATCGATGGTAGAAAATTGAAAATCTAGAAATAAACTCTCACATTTATGGTTAATTGCTTTTCAACAAGGGCCAAAACAATTCAATGGAGAAACAGATAATCTTTTCAACAAATGATTTCAGGACAACTGGATATCCACATGCAAAAGGGTAAAGTTGAATCCCTACCTCACACCAAGCACAAAACTTAACTCAAAATACATCATAGACTTAAATGTAAGCATTAAAACAATAAAACTCTTGGGAAAAATCAAAGAGGTTTCATGATCTTGGGAGTGGCAATAGTTTCTTAGACATGACACTACGAGTGCAAACAACCAAAGAAATATTAGATAAATAGGACTTCTCCAAAATTTAAAAATGCTGTGTTTCAAAGGACACCATCAAGACAGTGAATAGACAACCCAGAGGATGGAAGAAAATATTTGCAAATCATATATCTGATAAGGAACAGGTATCTAGAATACATAAAGAACTCTCACAACTGTGAATTTATTACCTTATATGGCAAAAGAGATTTGCAGGTGTCATTAAATTATAGACCCGGAGATGGGGAGATTGTCTTGGAGATTCCAGGTGAGCTCAATGTCATCACAGGGGTCCTTATAAGAGGAAAGCAGGAGCATCAAAAAGCAAAGCCAGAAGCAGAGGTCAGAGGGATGTGAGACTGTGAACCTAGAAATGTGGTCAGCCCCTAGAACCTGGAAAAGACCAGGAAACAGCTTCTTCCCTCGAGTCTTCAGAGCAAACACAACCTTCCACATTTTAGAATTCTGATCTCTAGAACTCTAGGATAGTAATTTTGTGTTGTTTTAAGTCACTACATTTTTGGTAATTTGCGGGGAACTAAGACATATTTGACTTGGGAATACTACTTATCCTTTCCACCTACATCCCATTGGTCAGAACATGTCACATGATCATATCTACTGCAAAGGCGTCTGGGAAATGTAGTCCACGAGTGGGCAGCCACTTCCCAGGGCAACTCTACATTGTGGGAAGTGGGGCATGGATTTTTTTTAATGGATGCCAGACGTTTTCTGCCACACCAGTGTGGGCCATAATGAGGCTCTCTAGTGGGAAGAAATGACCCAGGTGACTGGCTAGAACTGGGCTCATGAGCATGGAGGGACTTGAGACAATGTGGAGTCCACCATGCAGAGGAATGAACAGTGAAAGTGGAGCGTGACCCAGCTCCATTTAGAAATAAGGAATGGTTTTCAAGTCCTTTCTTCCGGGATGGAGCCCAGATTATTCATCCTCATCTCTGAGGCCCTCTGGAACCCAGCCCTTAGCCTTTTTTTTTTTTTTTTTTTTTCCTTCTTCTTCCAGGCATCTTCTCCCTCAATCCGGTTTTCCCAGCCCCACCCACCTATCCACCTGCCCATCCTCATATTCAGCTGATTCAGTCTCAACTGTCTTGGCACCAAGTCCTTGCCCACACAGAGCTCCCTGCCAAGCACACCCTCCTACCCCACGCCCCCTCTCTAAATCCTACCACTGTGAGATCCGGGAGGCGACGTGTGAGCTGAGGCTTGAAGGATAAGAAGGAGCTCATTACGGGAGGAGTCCAGGGCAGGGCATGCTAGGAGGAGGGGGCTGAAAATGCAAAGGCTCAGGGATGGGAAGGTGCTTGTGCACTGGAGGAGTGGGAGGGAGGCCAGTGTGGCTGGAGCAGAATGGGGCATTGGAGAGGAGGTGAAGGCTGGAAGGGGCTGGATTTTGAAGGGAAAGGGGGTCTTTTATTTTGTGTAATTTTATTTGTTTTTTAGAGATGGGGTCTTGCTCTGCCTCTCAGGCTGGAGTGCAGTGATGCAATCATAGCTCACTGCAGCCTCCATCTCCCAGTCTCAAGTGATCCTCCCACCTCAGCCTCCCGAGTAGCTGGAACCACAGGCACGTGCCACCATGCCTGGCTAATCTTTTGTATTTTTGATAGAGGTGCAGTTCACCATGTTGCTTAGCTGGTCTTGAATTCCTGGGCTCAAGTG
>NW_012115377.1:2661881-2665597 GCF_000951035.1 Colobus angolensis palliatus | reverse complement strand
TTCCTTCCTTCCTTCCTTCCTTCCTTCCTTCCTTCCTTCCTTCTTTCTTCCTTCCCTCCTCGCTCTTCCTCCTTCCCTCCCTTCCTTCCCTCCTCCCTCCTTCCCTCCCCCCTTCCTCCTTCCGTGCCTCCCTCCCTCCCCACTCTTCCTCCCTCCCTTCCTTCCTTCTTTCTTCCCTCCCTCCCCTCTTCCTCCCTCTCTTCCTTCCTTCCTTCCCTCCTCCCTCTCTCCCTCCCTCCCCCCTCTTCCTTCTTCCCTGCCTCCCTCCCTCCCCACTCTTCCTCTCTTATTTCCTTCCTTCCTTCCTTCTTCCCTCCCTCCCCTCTCTTCCTCCCTCTCTTCCTTCCTTCCCTCCTCCCTCTCTCCCTCCCTCCTTCCTCCCCTTCCTTCTTCCCTGCCTCTCTCCCTCCCTCCCCACTCTTCCTCCCTTCTTCCTTCCTTCCTTCCTCACTTCCTTCCTTCCTTCTTTCCTTCATTCCCTCCTCCCTCTCTCCCTCTCTACTTCCCCCCTCCCTCTCTCCCTCTCTACTTCCCCACTCTTCCTTCCTTCCTCCCTCCCCCCTCTTCTTTCTTCCCTGCCTCCCTCCCCTTCCTTCCTTCCTTCCTTCCTTCCTTCCTTCCTTCCTTCCTTCCTTCCTTCCTTCTTTCCTTCCTTCCTTCCTTCTTTCCCTTTCTTTCTTTCAGTTTTCTGAAACAAGGTCTTGCTCTGTCACCCAGGCTAGAGTGCAATGATGCAATCACAGCTCACTGCAGCCTCGACCTCGTGGTGGGCTCAAGTGATCCTCCCACCTCACCCTCCCGAGTAGCTGGGACCACAAGCCTTCACCACCAAACCTGGCTTTTTAAAAAATATTATTATTACTTTGAATAGAGACGAGTCTCATTCTGTTGCCCAGGCTGCTCTTGAGCTCATGGCCTCAAGCGGTCCTCCCTTCTTAGTCTCTGAAAAGCACTGGGATCACATCACAGGCAGGAGCCACCACGCCTGGCCGGCGGCTGCTTCTTGAGGGATGTAAGGGAGGGATCTGTCCCAGGCCTTTCTCCTTGGTTTGTAGACGGCAACTTCATGTTTCCACAGCATTCTCCCTGTACGCATACCTGTGCCCACATTGTCCCCCTGCCCCTTTGTTTGTTTGTTTTGAGACAAACAAACCCTTGTCACCCAGGCTGGAGCGCAATGGCGCGATCTCGGCTCACTGCAGCCTCCGCCTCCCAGGTTCAAGCGATTCTCCTGCCTCAGTCTCCTGAGTAGCTGGAGCTACAGGCATGCACCACAACGGCCAGCTAATTTTTGTATTTTTAGTAGAGACAGGGTTTTGCCATGTTGGCCAGGCTGGTGTTGAACTCCTGACCTCAAGTGATCCCCCGGCCTCAGCCTCCCAAAGTGCTGGGATTACAGGTGTGGACCCCATTGCCCCCTTTTATAAGAACATCAGTCATATTAGATTAGAGCCCACCCTACTCTACTATGATATCATCTTCCTGAATTACATCCGTAGCAACTCCAGTGTATTCGGAGGTTCTGAGGGGTGAGGACTTCAACATACAGGTTTTTTGGGGAGAGACATGACGTAACCCACATTGCCGGTCAATGAGAGACCCTTGTCTCTTTGTCTCTCTGTCTCTGTTAAAGTTTCTCTGAGCGCCTGTCTCTGTCTCTTTGTTTCAGGCTCTCTCTGATTCTGTATGTCCGTGTCTCCAAACTCATTCCCACCAACGGTCCTTGGTACGTGCTGTTCTCTCTGCTTGGAAACTCCTGGCTTCTCGTACATCTGGCTCCTTCTCAACTCAGATGGCCCCTCCTCAGTCGCACCCTCCAACCCCCTCTCTACTATCTCCTTGCTGTTTTTGTTTTTGTCTTGGTTTTTGAGACAGGGTCTTGCTCTGTCACCCAGGCGGCGGTGCAGTGGCATGATCTCAGGTCACTGCAACCTCTGCCTCCTGGGTTCAAGCGAGTCTCCTGTCTCAGCCTCCTGAATAGCTGGGACTACAGGTGCATGCCACCATGCCTGGCTAGTTTTTTGTGTTTTTAGTAGAGATAGATTTTCACCATGTTAGCCAGGCTGGTCTCGATCTCCTGACCTCAAGTGATCCGCCCACCTCGGCCTCCCGAAATGTTGGGATTACAGGCGTGAGCCACCGCGCCCAGCCCTGGCTCTGTCTTAATGACACTCAAACAGCTACACAATACTAAGTGGCTCCTCGCAATTATTATAAAATATTAAAATGACTCACAAAATAAATTATTCACACCCCTCATGTTCCTGCTTCCAGGTGTTTGGGGGCTAATGAGGTTTGTTCTTAGGTGTGGAGCAGGGAGCAGCTCTTGGGAATCAGAGAGGCAGTGAGAGATCACCTATTAATCATGTCACTGTGTAGATGGGGACAAGGGATGACAGGAGGCAGAGGCGGACTGGGGCAGGAGTGAGCCTCAAGAACCGTTTATGCCCCAAAACGCTGTCGCTTATAAGTGGTGAATGCAGGCTGGGTGAGTGACTGGGGTCTTCGCTTCGTTTTCCCTCTCCTCAGGTGGCTACAGAGAGTTGGGCCCATTGCAGGGCAGCCAGAAGGGTTTGTGGCTTTTAGAGTGGTGAAGAGGGAGAGAGAGAGCGCTGGAAAGAAACGTAGAGACACAAAGAAAGCCAGAAAGAGAGGAAGAGACAGAGACACACACAGAGAGACAGAAAGAGACATAGAAAGACAGGCAGGCAGAGACAGAGACAGAGAGGTACAGAGGTGGAGAGAGACACAGACAGAGACAAATGGAGAGAAAGAGAATAGAGAGATGGGTAGAGACAAAGAGACAGAGAGACAGAAGTGGGCAGAGACACAGAGACAAATAGAAAGAATAGACAGGCAGAGCCAAAGAGACACGGGGACAGAGAGACAAAGACAGATAGAAACAGAGAGACAGGGGTGGACAGAGACACAGAGACAAATAGAAAGAATAGAGAGACAGGCAGAAACCAACAGACACAGAGACAGAGAGACAAAGACAGAAATAAAGACAGAGAGACAAGACAGAGATAGAGACAGGGAGACAGATACACACAGAGATAGGAAGACACGGAGATGGGCAGAGACAGAGAGCCACAGAGAAAAACAGAAAATCGGAAAGAGAATAGAGAGGCAGAGACAAAGACAGATGCAGAGACAGAGACGAGGAGACAGAGAGACAGATAACTGATTGGATCTGTTACCCCAACAATCCAGGATCCCCTGAATTCTTACGTGGGTAGGTAGGGTTTGGGGCCAGGTGGGATTTGGGAGGCCAGCCTCCCCAGAAGGAGAGGCTCACGCTAGAAGCTACCAAGCTTGGGGCCAGGGAGGTGGTTCTATGAAAGAACCATGCCAGTTCCTGAAAGCCCCGAATTTCACAGCGCTGCATGTGGGCAGTGCAGGCTCCCTATCAAGGAGGTGCTAGCAGGGGACAGGAGATGCTCCACCCTCCTGGAAGCCGCTCTCCTACCAGCACCGTTCAGCACCAAGGACAGCGACACATCCCTGGTGCCAGGAGAGGAAAGGAAACCCCAGAGTCTGGCCTTCTCATCCATCCTTTGCAGCAGCCAGCAGTCCTCCCTGTGAGGGAGAATGGTTGTGCTCTCTCTTGGTTGCTCTCTCTCTCTCTTCTCTCTCTCTCTTTCTCTTCCTCCTTCCCTCCCTCCCTCCTTTCTTTCCTTCCTTCCTTCCTTCCTTCCTTCCTTCCTTCCTTCCTT
>NW_012115377.1:2652639-2656821 GCF_000951035.1 Colobus angolensis palliatus | reverse complement strand
TCCCAAGTAGCTGAGATTACAGGTGCCCGTCACCATGCCCAGTTACTTTTTTTTTTTGTATTTTTAGTAGAGACGGGGTTTCACCATATTGGCCAGGCTGGTCTCGAACTCCTGATCTCAGGGGATCCGCACATCTCAGCCTCTCAAAGTGCTTGGATTATAGGCATGAACCATCACACCCAGCCTAAATTTTTGTTGTTGTTGAGACAGAGTCTCACTATGTTGCCCATGCTGGTCTCAAACTCCTGGCCTCAATCGATCCTCCTGCCTTGGCCTCCCAAAGTGCTGGGATTACAGGCTGGAACCACTAGTCCTGGCCTGTTTGCTGCTTTGTAAGCATGCCCAGCACGTTTCGGCCTCGGGGGCTTTTGCCCTGGCTATTTCCCCTCAACCACGAGCACCCTTTGGTTACATAGCTCCATCATCTTCTTCAGGTCTCAGCTTGAGTGTCTGGATCACCTGGAGAGTCTTTCTCCTGCAGTCACTCCCAGAGCCCCTCCTCCTCTGCTTGCTTTCTGCCCATGGCATTAGATGGATTATAACCCACTGCTGTAACTGTTTCTTTTATTTTGAGACAGTCTTGGTCTGTCACCCAGGCTGGAGTGCAGTGGTGCCATCTTGGCTTACTGCAGCCTCCACCTCCCAGGTTCAAGTGAGTCTCCTGCCTCAGCCTCCCGAGTAGCTGGGACAACAGGTGCGTGCCACTACGCCTGGCAAATTTTTTTTTTTTTTGTAGAAACGGGGTTTCACCATGTTGGTCAGGCTGGTCTCGAACTCCTGACCTCAAGTGATCCACCCACCTTGGCTTCCCAAAGTGCTGGAATTACAGGTATAAGCCACTGCGCCTGGCCCGTTTTATGTTTTGGTCCCCAGCTCCTAGAAGAGGGGCCTGGCTCACAGCATGTGGGCAATAAGTGTTTTCAAAACTGGCCAATCCTAGGACTAATCTAGAGATCTTAGAATGACGGCATAGACCTGTGGCATCGTGGAAGCTTGTGAATTGCTGCTGAATCCCAGATGTAGAGTCTTAGAACTGCCACCCAATCATAGAATCAGAAAGAAAGGAGTCTTGGGATCCCCCTACTGCAATTCCTTCATCACTTTCCTGGCATGGTTTTACAGATTGTCTTGGTTACCTCCTGTGATGGGGACCTCACTACCACTTAGGGCAATCCATTCAGGCTTTGGACAGTTCCACAGGTGTTGGAAAATCCTTCCTTAAGAACTGACCATGCATTTTTCACTGTGGAATTCTCTCTGATCCGAGAACCTACCCTTCCCTGCCTCCAATCCTTCCATGTTGGCCATAATCAGTTCCTTCTGCCACATGGGGGTCAGTGGGGTAGAGGTGGGAAGAAGAGGAGGGATTTGAAAGGAAGAATCTTGCTTTCTGAGGCTCAGGTCTCCATTTTTCAGCTTGTCCTGAAATTTTCTGACAAAGATGATAGGTGAGGTGTTAGCTGATAAGTAAAGTGTTAGCTGATAACTTAGGTGTTAGTTGACAACTAAAGTGTGGGCTGATAGCTAAAAGGTTAACTGATAAGAAAAGCCTGGCTGATAAGTGGAATGCTGGAAGATAACTTGAGTGTTAGGTAAGAATTAAAGTGTTTTGACCAATCATCTCTTCCTCCCTCCCTCCAGTCCTCCCTCCCTTGCATCCTAAGCATTTATTCAGCACCTACTGTGTACCAGGTTCAGTGCTGGGAGTGGGTGTTATAAAATAGATCAAATGCAGTCTCTCCTTTAGGGTACTCAGGCAGACACGGCTAAGATCTAAGCTCTCTCGGAGGCGCCAGAGCCAGCAGAGTCTTTAAGACACCACGGCACGGAGTTATCATGGTGGGATGTCGGCCAGCAGGGAGATTTTCCCCCGCCCCGACCAGCTCCCCGCCTTGCTGGCAGAAGAGGTAACCCCTCAAGCCTGTCTCTGGTGTTGGCACTTCTGGGCCGGCTCCTCTGTCTCCAGTGTGGGTGGCGAGTGACTTCATCTGGTCCCGGTAGCTGTCACTCAGCCCTAGTCGGACAGCCGACAACATGGTTGCCATGGAAACGAATATGCTTCCCCCTGGAGGCGGGGTGAGCCGGGGGAGAGGGAAACTCTATGTGAATTCGTGAATTTGGGCACAAAGTGACCGAGGCCTGAAGAATCCGGAGGGGGAGCAGTTAACTCCTTCACTGCCATTCCCCCTCTCACTCCCTACGCTGGGGCTCTCTTGGGGAGCTCAGTACCAGGATTAAAAACTTTCATTCTGGGGTGTCCGGTGGCTAAAGCTCAGCTCTCCATCCAGGCAACTTAAGCTCTCCGTGCCTCAGCTTCCTCATCCAGTAGGTGGGTATGAGGATCTGCACTCGCTCATTCATTCATTTATTCATTGAGGGAATTGAGCTCACAGGACATCTGTCACATGCCAGGCACAATGTTCTAGCTGTGAAGAGGGTAGAAAAGACACTGGGCCCAGGCCGGGCGTGGTGGCTCACGCCCGTAATCCCAGCACTTTGGGAGGGAGGCCGAGGCAGGCAGATCACTTGAGGTCAGGAGTTTGAGACCAGCCTGGCCAACAGAGTGAAACCCCATGTCTACTAAAAAATACAAAAATTAGCTGGTCGTGGTGGTGTGTGCCTGTAGTCCCAGCTACTTAGGAGGCTGAGATGGGAGGATCACTTGAGCCCAGAAGGTGGAGGCTGCAGTGAGCCATGATCACACCACTGCACTCCAGCCTGGATGACAAAGCCAGTCCCTGTCTCAAAAAAGAAGGGAAAAGAAAAAAAAAGAGCCTATGTTTCTGCTCACCTGGGAAACTGTTCAACAGGTGTCTTTTGTCTGCAGGACTTGTCAGAACCTTTACTATACAAATCTGAGTCTCCAAGGTGGGGGAGGAAGGAGGTACCTTCTTAAACTTATCTGAGCCTGGAACCCTTTGTTTTCAGACACTTCTCAAGGGAGTAGATTCAGCCACTGTGGTGATGTGGAAACAGCAGGGAACCTGATGTCACAGGCCTGGGTTCAAATCCTCACATTGCCGAGTGACCTTGGGGATGTGTCTGTAAAAGGGGATGAGGCAGATGCCACAGGTACCCTGCCCATGTCCCCAGATGCATCCCTCCACCCACTGGCATTCTCTGGCCTCAGGACCACACTGGACCCACGTGTGCCAGGGACTGGCCGCCAGGAGCAGCCCTCAGACAAGGATTGGCTAGTATTGGAGGATAAATACCCCAGCTCCCTTGCCCCTCTGCTGGGACCCCTCTGAATCACGCCTTGTACAGTGGTACCCAGCAGGATCAAGTCCCGGGTGTCCATGACAGTCACCTGCTCACCAATGTCCCCCATACTGGCTCCTTCTCTTGCTAGTCTTTCCCTCCCCTTCTTCCTCTACCTCCCAGATAACACTTCCTCCTCCCAGACAGCCCCAGATGGTGCCTCAGGTTGCCGCTGGCTCAGACCTCATTGTTCATCGGCTTTCCCCCCGAAACCCCTCCCTTGTTGGAAAACATCAGAGAAAATCTCTCCCAGCGGCACGTCTCCTCTTCAGTCCTTCCTCTTAGCCTTTGCTTATACTGTACCCTGCTCCTGGAACCCCTTTCCTCTCCTCCTAACCAAATCTTCATTCTGTAGGTCAGGATTCCCCTCACTGGTGGGGCCCAGAGTGATTTCAGATCATCCCCAAACAAGTTTCTAAATAGCATTAGCTGGCAGGGTGAGACAGCCAGCCCCTTTCCAGTCCTCTTTCCTTCCTTCTGATGATTTAAAGGACAGGGTCTCTGCTGGGTAATCAGGGGGGTTTAACCCCTTCCTAGCCCTCGCGAATCCTCTTTTTAGGTAAAGTCATCACAGGCTGCAGGCTCCCAGCCTTGGGCGGGCAGCGACACCTCGCTAGAATGAAATAACCGCGTTTTGTTTCTATCGTGTGAGTTTTACCACCCACCTTCTATTTGTGGCAGGTGCAACCGGCTCTCCATTTTCAGGAAAGCAGAGCTGCTGTTTTTAAATACACTCACTAGCGAGGACATGCTTCAGTTGGGAGGAAAATGTTAAATAAATCTTAGAACAGGTGGGGCACTGATGTGGTGGCCACCCTCACCCTGGTGCTGGCTGAGGAAGCTTGGGAAACGCTCACCTCCACCAGGAAGCCCTCCAGATTTTCCCTGTCAAGCCTTCTGGACCTCTTCTTTTCTTTTTTT
>NW_012115377.1:2647984-2652541 GCF_000951035.1 Colobus angolensis palliatus | reverse complement strand
CTTCCTTCCTTCCTTCCTTCCTTCCTTCCTTTCTTCTTTCCTTCCTTCCTCTCTCTCTCTCTCTCTCTCTCTCTCTCTCTCTCTCTCGGATTACAGGCATGAGGCACCAGGCCTGGCCCCATGGCTTTCTTTTTTTCTTTTGAGACAGAGTCTCACTCTGTGTCCCAGGCTGGAGTGCAGTGGCACAATCTCAGCTCACCGCAACCTCCGCCTCCCGGGTTCAAGTGATTCTCATGCCTCAGCCTCCCAAGTAGCTGGGATTACAGGTGTTTGATACCACGCCGGGCTAATTTTTTTCTTTTCTTCTTCTTTTTCTTTATATATATATATTTTTTTTCTTAGTAAAGACGGGGTCTCACTATGTTACCCAGGCTGGTCTTGAACTCCTGGCCTCAAGCAATCCTCCCGCCTTGGTCTCCAAAAGTGCTGGGATTACAGGTGTGAGCCGCCACACGCCCGGCCCTGTTGCTTTGCTTCCTAAGACCCGGCCTTTTTCCACCGGGGCCCCCAGTGTTAACACCCTGTAGGGTGCAGTTCTCATTCCGGGAGGGCAACCTGAAGCGGATGACAGATGTCCCTGGGCCTCAGCCTTCCTGTTTGTGCCAGAAGGAGAGCCCGGAGGTGGCGGCTGCGCCGGGACGGTGGGGAGGGAAGAGGGGCAGGCGCCTCCGTGCCAGCTGGGCCTGCCTCCTGCAGCTGCTGGCGTTGCCATGGTTACCGAGCAAGCTTCTCGTCCCCCCCGCCCCTCACTCCAGCCCCTCACTCTCAGACCAGGCCCTTCCAGGGACTGGCGGCTCCTGGGTGTCATGGAAACGGTTTCCAAGCACCCGCAGTGGGCTTCCTCATTGGCTGAGCGAGGCTACTGGCAAAGGTCACCTCCGGGGTCACTTCTAGGGGTTTCTTCAAGGTCCCCGCCACCCAACGCGAAGCGGGATGCCTGGAATGGGATCTTGATTTTTAATTCCTTCGTCCCTGGCGATGCTGGAGCGGCTGTAGTTCGTTAGAGGGGCTGTCTTGGTGGGGGGACCTTCAGCTGCTCCCTCCCCCCACCAAACTCCCCAAAGTCCACAACAAAAACCTCTGTTCTAAGTAAATACATTCGGCTCACTCTGCAAATGTGGCACGAAGAGCAGCCATCAGGCAGCCCCTCCCCTTTCTTCTAGAACCTTCTTCCAGGCTGCTGCAGAGCCGGACCTGAGGGGCCGAGACCCTGTACTCAGGAGCAGAGGACAGCGTGGCCGGGTTGAGCCCTGGGAGATCGGAAAAAATGGAAACAGGAAGAATAGCAGCAGCTCATAATTCAGTGGTTTGCAACCCCCTGTTTTAGGTATAAACACATATGAAGCCATTTAACCCTTTAACATAAAGTGGACAGGGAGGTGTCATTATGCCCATTTTATTTATGTATTTATTCATTTTAGAGACAAGATCTCACTCTGTTGTCCAGGCTGGAGTGCAGTCCTTCAATCATAGCTCACTGCAGCCTCAACCTCTTCCCCCTAGACTCAACGATCCTCTCACCTCAGCCTCCCCGGTAGCTGAGACCACAGGCATGCATCACCACGCCCACCTAATAAAAAAATGTTTTTTCAAAGAGATGGGGATCTCACTATATTGCCCAGGCTAGTCGTGAACTTTTGCACTCAAGCAACCCTCCTGCCTCAGCCTCTCTAAGTGCTGGGATCATGGGCGTGAGCTTCCATTATCCGAATTTTAGAGATAGGGAAACTGAGACCAAAGAGGTCAAGATCACACACTATGAACAAAAGACGCAACCTGGGACGCGAACCCAGGCCACGTGGCTCCAGGATCAGTGTTAGCCACCAGGCTTGTCTTTACCACTGACCGTGTAGTTCAATGCCCCCTGAAGTGACGTCCACACTGGGGGATTGGAGCAGGGAACTGGTACCACGAAGGAGATACCCAGAGAGGGAGATGGGCACTTCCAAGGGGATGGTTTGGGGGGCTTTCAACCCCTTTAAAACCTTCATCAGGAACCCCAAAGCTACCCTAAGGAAACTGACCATCCAAGTTTAAAAGGTGAGCCTGCCATGTAAACTCAGCTTCGAGGCAGACCCCTCATACTTCCAGCCCCGTCTTCCAAACAGACACTGCAGCCAGCCCCCTGGTTCATGGAAATTCTGGAAGGAAATGCAGGCTGAGAGGCATCTGAAAAAGAAAAGTGAATTCAGGTCAGGAAATGGTTTAAGATGACCACTGTGTGACCAGCTGTGTACAAAGGGGCTCCCAGGGGGTTCCAGGCTGCTGTGGAGACACAGCCAGACACAGACACACCCAAGCCCTTGGGATCTGGGGGAGTCTGGGGAGAGGAGCTGGGGGATGGACACTGGAGCTGGGGTTAAGAAGATAAGCAGAAATGTCCCGGGCAAAAGAGAGGAGGGTTCTGGGCAGAGGGCACAGCACAGGTAAAGGCTCTGGGACAGGACTGTTCCTGGCGTGTTGGAGGAACAGCAAGGAGGCCTGTGCAGCTGGAGCAGAGAGGGAGAAGTTGGGGTCACAGAGGCCATGGAGGTCGAATGTGCAAGGGAAATCAGGCGGGCTTCTTGGAGGAGGTGATATTTGAGCAGAGATTTGGAGAATGAGGAGGAGCGAGTCATGGGGAGATCTGGGGAGCAGATCATTCTAGGCAGAGGGAACAGCCAGTGCAAAGCCTCTGAGGCTTCCGCATACCTGGCATATTCAAACAACAGCAGAGAGACCAGTGTGGCCAGAACAGAGTTAGTGAGGCAGGAAGAGCAAGAGGAGGCCAGGTCAGGGAAGTAGCTGAGACCTAACCAGTAGGTGCTATTGCACTAGTCCAGGCAAATGATAGTGCTGGCTTGGCTCCGGCAGGACAGTGGGAGTGAGCTGGAACAATGTGCTTGGATCCAGGGTATAATTAAGAGTGACAGCCCCAGGTCTCGATGATGGAAGGAAGTGGGGAGGGAGGGAGATGGAGAAATTAGAAATGACAGTCAGTTTTAGGTTCTTTCCTCCTTAACCCAGAGAAACCATCAGGGAATCTTTGACCGCAGACAGATGGCGGGACCAGGAGGCAGCTCAGGGCCACCCAGCCTCCTAGAGATGTGGCTGCACTTCACGGCGTCCTGGTTCCCACCAGCTGCCAGCAACATGCGGCCCAGATGTTCCATTCCAGGGACATCTGTGCCGGGCCTTCCCCAGCACCAAGTGTGTTTTATCTGTGGCAGCAGCGTCGTCTGGGATGCCTCCGATGGAGAGGCAGGAAGGCAGGGCTGGAGCGAAGGAGCCACCTGTGGTCTCGGGCAGGAAGGCAGGGCTGGAGCAAAGGAGCCACCTGTGGTCTCGGGCCAGGAGGCTGTCATGGGAAGGGGGCCACATGGGGACAGGCAGCAGCTCCCAGAGTGGCCAACACGGTGCTGGAGATGGGGTCTGTGATGCTTGAGTGGTCAGATGTGGAAACTGACCATGGAACGGGAGGAGGCTGAGCTCCCACTTCAAACGCTTGGAGTTCACAATTTCCCATCACAAGTCCCCACCTCCAAGCCCTTATCCCAGCAATTCCCCTCACTAGGAGAGTCCTGTTCACTTTCACTTCCCTTTTAATTCATTCCCTTCACAAGAATGTATTGAGCATCTGGTGTGTACCAGTAAACACAAGAAGCCAAGAAAAAAAAAAAAAAAACCTCTGAGTTTATGGGGCTCATTCTGGTATGAGGGTCAGACAATAAACGAATAAGCTAATTTCTTTTCTTTTTTCTTTTTTCGGAACAGAGTCTCGCTCCTTTGCCCAGAGCTGAAGTGTAGTGGCGTGATCTCAGCTCACTGCAACTTCCGCCTCCCAGATTCAGGCTAGTCTCCTGCCTCAGTGTTCTGAGCAGCTGGGATTACAGGCGCCTGCCACCACACCCGGCTAATTTCTGTATTTTTAGTAGAGACGAGGTTTCACCATGTTGCCCAGGCTGGTCTCGAACTCCTCGCCTCAAGTGATCTGCCTGCCTTGGCCTCCCAAAGTGCTGAGATCACAGGCATAAGCCAACGTACCTGGCCTCTTTTCTGTTTTTGAGACAGAGTCATGCTCTGTCGCTGAGGCTGGAGTGCAGTGGTACAATCACGGCTCACTGCAACCTCAACCTCCTGGGCTCAAGGGATCCTCCCACCTCAGCCTCCCCAGTAGCTGGGACTACAGTGTGTACCACTACACCTGGCTAATTTTTTAATTTTTTGTGGAGATGAAGTCTCAATGCCCAGGCTGGTCTTGAACTGGGCTCAAGCGGTCCTCCTACCCCAGCCTTCCAAAGTGCTGAGATTATAGGCATGAGCCCCCACGCCTGGCCTAAGCCATTTTCAACTAGTGACATGCTGGGACAGACACAGAACATGATGTGATGTGAACGGAGGGACGCAAGAGGCTTGGTTAGCCCAGGGTGGTTGCAGGGGGATGGCTCTTTGAGGAAGTGGTGGTCCTTTGAGCTGACAGCTGAAACAGAAAGGAGGGCTGGGCACGGTGACTCCTGCCTGTAATCCCAGCTACTCAGGAGGTTGAGGCAGAAGAATCGCTTGAACTCAGAAGGCAGA
>NW_012115377.1:2644757-2647814 GCF_000951035.1 Colobus angolensis palliatus | reverse complement strand
GGAAGGAAGGAAGGAAGGAAGGAAGGAAGGAAGGAAGGAAGGAAGGAAGGAAGGAAGGAAGGAAAGAAGGAAGGAGAGAGAGAGCAGTCCTGGGGAGGATGGAGGGAGGATTTTCAGATGGAGGGCACCACATGTGCCAAGGCCCTTGGGCAGGACCGCGCCTGGACTGCTGGAGGAGCAGCAAGGAGGTTCATGTGGCTGGAGTAGGGTGAGTAATGGGGAGATGAAGAGGAGGGGAGGGCAGGGAGGAGAGGGTGGGGTAGGGGGGACATGGAGGATTCTAAAAGGCACGGATTTTGCCATGACTAAGGAGGGCAGGACATGACGGTGAGGCCTCTCTGGGAAGAAAGAAACTCAGATCAGGGCCGGGCACGGTGGCTCATACCTATAATCCCAGCACTTTGGGAGGCCGAGGCGGGCAGATCACCTGAGGTCAGGAGTTTGAGACCAGCCTGGCCGACATGATGAAACCCCGTCTCTACTAAAAATACAAAAAAATTAGCCAGGCGTGCTGGTGGGTGCCTGTAATCCTGGCTACTCGGGAAGCTGAGGCAGGGGAATCGCTTGAACCTGGGAGGCAGAGGCTGCAGTGAGATCACGCCAGTGCACTCCAGCCTGGGCAACAAGAGCAAAACCCCATCCAAAAAAAAAAACCAAAAAAAAAAAAAACCCAAAAAAAAAACCCCCAAAAAACCAAACAAACAAACAAAAAAGAAACTGAAATCAGGAGCAGGTGTGTGTAGACTCTTTTCTAACAAACCTCAGAGAAGGTGAGACACTGGACCACAGACACACAGCAGCAACTGGTGCCAATCGGCTATTTCCCCACCAGCCTGAGACTCAGTGGGGAAGGTAAACCCCTGTGGAAACTTTTCTCCCAATGGAATAAAAAAATTAAATAAAAAAGATCCCCTCCCCACCGGCACTCAGCCAGCCCGGTAAGATCTCCCAGCTGTTTGGAGAGTGGCAGAGGAAGAAGAGGGAGAAGAAAAAGAGAATCAATGAAAAAACAGGAGCAATATTTTTCTATTGTCCTTATCCAAATAAATTGAGATGTATTTGTGAAAGTGTCAAGAAACCAGCAGGAGCGAAACTATAAAATCACACAGCTGCTCTGAGAGCCCATGACAGACAGCTCAGATTAATGTAGCTGTATTTTTATGGTCTGTTAACAACTGATATAGGTTTTAAATATATTATCTTCCTTTGTATTGTCTGTCATTTTAAAAACTGCTCGTGTCTCCTGTGTTTGCTTTTAAAAGGTTCTTATAGAACATTCCGCCGCTGAGCTCCCAAATCTTTTTTTTTTTTTTTTTTCCTTCCTGGAGATATATCATCACAGATCTTCTCCCCTCTGAGCTAGATTTCCTCTGGTACTTTCATGGGCAATTTACCACAGAACCTATTGGAACCCCTTGAGTTTCTTAATTCACAGAGCAGCTACGGGAGTCCGGATTCCTGCCTAGCTAGAGATTTCAGAGATGTGTAGATGGGGCTGGTCCAGACGGGATGAAGAATGTTGACTACGTCCCTGGCCTCCATTTTCTCATCTGTCAAAAGGAGCCTGGCCTTGGGGAACTCTCCATCAGTTGACGGAGACTTGTAGCAGTCAGCGAGTGCTGTGTTAATGCCACACAACAAATCATTCTGAATCTCATTGGCTTATCACAACAAATGTTGGGGTTTTTTTTCTTTCTTTCTTCCTTTTTTTTTTTGGAGACAGAGTCTTACTCTGTCACCCAGGCTGGAGTGCAGTGGTGCAGTTTCGGCTCATGGCAACCTCCACTTCCTGGGTTCAAGTGATTCTCAGCCTCCTGAGTAGCTGGGATTACAGGTGCCCGCCACCGCACACAGCTAAGTTTTAATACTTTTAGTAGAGACAAGGTTTCACCATGTTGCTCAGGCTGGTGTCAGAACTCCTGGGCTCAAGCAATCTGCCCATCTCAGCCTCCCAAAGTACTGGGATTACAGTTTTGAGCCACTGTGCATGGCCTGATTGTTTCTTTTTTAAAAAATTTTCCATGATCAAGTCTCTCTTCCTACTTAAATCCCGTCATAGATTCCCAGACGTTAAGATCAGAGCCCCTCAATATAGTGTTTAAAGCCCTTTCTAGGCCTTCTTTCTCCCTAAATTTACCCCTGTTATAGTTCTACACTCCAGCCAGACTTTATTACTTTTTTACCCACTCAAATACTTAGCTCTTTTCAACATCTGAACCTTTGCATATGCGGTTCCCTCTTCTTGGAATGCTTTTCCACCTCACAAACTCCTATACATCCTGCAAAGCCCAGTTTCCATTACCTGTCTCCCAGCCGAGGGCACCATTGGTCAGTACCCCACTCTACAACCAGGATTTGTAGCTCCCAAGAATCATGTGTTTTTTTGCCTGTCATCTTCCTCACTTGACAATGACCTCCCTGGAGTCAGGGGCTGCATTTTCTTCCCTTGGACACTGCCCCAGCCCTGCTGCAGAGTATAGCTGTAACTGCATAGGGAAGAAAGGAAGCCCTATCCTGAGGCATTAATTACAGAGCCTGGACAATTAGAAGTGAGGTCGGTAGACTGCAGAATGCAGACAACCACAGAGCCGTATATAACGAGGTACTAATTGTGCAGGGAAGACAATTAGGAAGGGAGGTTTTGAGCCACCAGCTCTACTGTCTGGACAATTAGACACCAGGCCATATATAAATGACGTGCTAATCGCTTGGTGTGGACGATTAACAGGGCGCCCGGGAAATAATAAAGTAAAATGCCACCAAGCAGCCAGGCACAGAGCCAGGTGGTGCCACCTTGGGGACTAGAGTTTGGCTATCCGGACGTGAATCCTCCTAGGAGACCTCAAACGAGAGATTTCTCTGTGCTGAACCTCATTCTTCTCATCTGTAAAATGGGGATGTGTGTGGTGCCCGCACGGCGGATATGGAAACCAAGGAGGGGATGGAATAAGAAGCTAATAAGGCCGGGCTGAGTGGCTCATGCCTGTAATCCCAGCATTTGGGAGGTTGAGGCAGGCTGATCACCTGAGGTCAGGAGTTCAAGATCAGCCTGGCCAA
>NW_012115377.1:2642599-2643509 GCF_000951035.1 Colobus angolensis palliatus | reverse complement strand
GGGTTCAAGCGATTCTCCTGCCTCGACCTCCCAAGTAACTGGGATTTCAGATGCCCGCCACCATGCCCAGATAATTTTTTGTTATTTTAGTAGAGACGGGATCTCACCATGTTGGCCAGGCTGGTCTCAAGCTCCTGACCTTGTGATCCACCCGCCTCAGCCTCCCATAGTGCTGGGATTACAGGCGTGAGCCACCGCGCGCGGCCCAAGGCCTTTGTTTTCTAATTGCTATTGACATTAGTGTAATTATTGTTTTTGTTATTGTCATCCACCCTGATGTGTTTCTTATGATTTCCCCATGGCTGTGTCTGGCATCCACAGCAAGGCCAAAGGCAGGATTCAAAGGCATGCAGAGGGGCTTGGAGTGATAGGGATTGTACCAGCCAGGTTAGGGTGAAATTTCTCTGGGTCAGGAGGTGGTGAGGCATCCTGTCGACTGGTGGCAGGTGTCCAGTGTCTTGGTGGAGAGCGATGGCTGGGTCAGCATGATGGTACCACGGTTAGATAAGAAGGAGCCATCCATGGAAAGATCTGGAAGAGAGCATTCCAGACAGAGGGCACAGCCAGAGCAAAGGCCCTGTGGCAGGGCCATGCCTGGTATGTTCAAAGGACAGTGAGGGGCCAGGTGCAGTGATTCGTGTCTGTAATCCCAGCACTTTGGGAGGCTGAGGTGGGTGGATCACCTGAGGTCAGGAGTTCAAGACCAGCCTGACCAATATGGTGAAACCTAATCTCTACTGAAAATACAAAAAAAAAATTAGCCAGGTGTGGTGGTGCACGCCTGTAGTCCCAGCTATGTGGGAGGCTAAGAAAGGAGAGTTGCTTGAACGCAGGGAGTGGAGGTTGCAGTGGGTAGAGATCACACCATTGCACTCCAGCCTGGCCAACAGAGTGAAACTTCATCTTAAAA
>NW_012115377.1:2639397-2642524 GCF_000951035.1 Colobus angolensis palliatus | reverse complement strand
GCTCACTGCGATTTCCACCTCCCAGGTTCAATCTATCCTCCTGCCTCAGCCTCCTGAGTAGCTGGGATTACAGGTGCACGCCACCATGCCTAACTGTTTTTTTTTGTATTTTTAGCAGAGATGGGGTTTCACCATGTTGGCCGGGATGGTCTCAATCTCTTGACCTCATGATCTGCCCGCCTTGGCCTCCCAGAGTGCTGGGATTACAGGTGTGAGCCACTGCGCCCGGACAAAAAGAGAGACTCTAACAGACACTTGCACACCCATGTTCACACGATTTCACAGCAGCCAAAGGGTAAAAGCAACTCATGTTCACGGATGGGTGAATAAAGAGACACAATGTGGTCCATCCATACCATGGGATATTATTCAGCCTTAAAATAAAGAGGGATTCTGACACATGCCACACACAGACAAACTTTGAGGGCATCATGCTAAGTAAAATAAGCCAGTCTGGTGTGGTGGCTACTGCTTGTAGTCCCAGCACTTTGGGAAGCCAAAGGGGGAGTATCATTTAAGCCCAGGAGTTCAACACCAGCCTGGGCAACATGGCAAAACCCCCCTGCTACAAAAAGTTTTGAAATTAACCAGGCTTGGCGGTGCACATCTGTTGTCCCAGCTACTTGGGAGGCTGGCTGCAGTGAACCATGATCATGCCACTGCACTCTAGCCTGGGTGACAGAGGGAGACCCCCTCTCAAGTTAAAAAGAAGGAAGAGAGAGAGAGAAACAGAAAGGAAAGGAAAGAAAAGGAAAGGAAAGGAAAGGAAAAAGGAAAAGGAAAGGAAAAAGGAAAAGGAAAGGAAAGGGAAAGGATAGGAAAGGAAAGGAAGAGAGAAAGAGAGTAAGAGAAAGAAAGAAAGAGAGGAAGAAGACGAAGAATAAGAAATAGGAGGAGGAGAGGAGAAGGAGGAGGAGGAAGAGGAGGAGGAGGCGGAGGAAGGAAAGAAGGAAGGAAGGAAGGAAGGAAGGAAGGAAGGAAAGGAAAGGGAGAGAAACTAGATACAAAAGGACAAATATTGTATGCTTCCTCTTATAAGATGTACCTGGAGTAATTAAAGTCATAGCAACAGAAAGTCATAGAAACAGAAAGTAGAAGAGAAGTTACCTGAGGTTGAGGGGAAGAGAGGATGGAGAGTTATTGCTAAACAGGCACAGAGTTTCTGTTTGGAACGATGAAAAGCTCTGGAAATAGCAGTGATGGCTATACAGCATTGTGAGTGCACTTAACTCCATTGAATGATATACTTAAAAGTGGTGAAAATGGTAAATTTTATGTTATGTACATTTTACCAGTATAATAACTAAATAAACAAACCTTAACAATAATTATAATAAGAGTGCAGTGAGAAAATCTGAGTGCTGGAGAGGAGAGGACAGTGGAAAACTGGGAAGTGAGAGGGTAACATCGAGGGAATGAAGTAGATTGTGAAGGATCTTGCCTGTGGCAAGAAATGGATACTTTTGTGCTAACAGCCGGAGCTACTGCAGGGTTTGGACTGAGGGTGGCCATGGGGAAAATAGATCATAGTGGGCAGAAGTGGAATAGGAGGCTAGGATGGATGACAAATGATGAAGGCTTGGACGTGTGCAGTAGCAGTGAGGAAAGAGAGAGGAAGGGGCTAGAATATATTTTGGCAGTAGAGGCAAAGGAAGGACACACAGATAACTCCAGGTTTTGAGCTTAGACAATGGGTGCAATTTACTCAGATGGAGAAGCCTAGGGAAGATGTTCAGTTTGGGAATCAATACATGCAAGATGTTCGTTCAGCGTCCACACTGAACCCACATCTCATGACCTCTCAACACTGCCTATGGACGAACTGATTTTTTCCCCAGTCTAATGCATCTTAAAAGTATCTTGCTGTTTATAGTCTTATTTTACTGTGAGAGTCAGCACCTTTTCATGTAACTTGGCCATTTAATTTTTTTTTTTTGATATGAACTCTTGCTCTGTCACCCAGGCTGGAGTGCAGCGGCATGATCTCGGCTCACTGCAACCTCCGCCTCCTGGGTTCAAATGATTCTCCTACCTCAGCCTCCTGAGTAGCTGGGATTACAGGTGCCCACAATCATGCCTGGCTAATTTTTTTTTTTTTTTTTTTGAGACGGAGTCTCGCTCCGTTGCCCAAACTGGAGTGCAGTGGCCGGATCTCAGCTCACTGCAAGCTCCGCCTTTCGGGTTCACGCCATTCTCCTGCCTCAGCCTCCCGAGTAGCTGGGACTGTAGGCGCCCGCCACCTCGCCCGGCTAGGTTTTTTGTATTTTTTAGTAGAGACGGGGTTTCACCAGGTTAGCCAGGATGGTCTTGATCTCCTGACCTTGTGATCCGCCCATCTCAGCCTCCCAAAGTGCTGGGATTACAGGCTTGAGCCACCGCAACCTGGCTAATTTTTATGTTTTTAGAAGAAACAGGGTTTCACCATATTGGCCAGGCTGGTCTCAAACTCCTGACCTCAGGTGATCTACCTGTCTAGGCTTCCCAAAGTGCTGGGATTACAGGCATGAGCTACCACGCCCAGCTGGCCATTTGAATTTGTATTTTCACTTTTTAGAATTGCCTGTTCATGTGCTTTGCCCGTTTTTAATTTTTTCTTGTTGATTTGTAAGAGCTCTTTATATATTCACATCCTTTGTTATGGTTTTGGCAATAATCGTCTCTCAGTTGGTCACTTTTTTTTTTCTGCCCAAGTCTTTTTTCTTTTATTGTGGTAAAATATACATAAAATGAGATTTGCCACTTTAACCATCTTTCAGTGTAACATCCAGTGGTGTTAAACACATTCACATTGTCATGTAACCATCACCACCATCCATTTCCTAAACTTTCTCATATTCCCAAACTGAAACTCTGTCCCCACGAAACACTCTCCTCCCCATCCCCCTCCCCCAGCCCCAGTCACCAATGTTCTACTCTCTGTCTCAGTTAGTGAACTCCCAAGAGAAACTGATGCTGGAAAGATGAAGGTCTCAGGATCTGAAATTAAGTTAAATTATAGAAAATAAAGTAGCTGGCTGGACATGGTGGCTAACACCTGTAATCCCATCACTTTGGGAGGCTGAGGTGGGTGGATCACCTGAGGTCAGGAGTTCGAGACCAGGAGTTCGAGACCAGCCTGGCCAACATG
>NW_012115377.1:2628727-2638711 GCF_000951035.1 Colobus angolensis palliatus | reverse complement strand
AGAGAAAGAGGCCATACTTCACATCCACCTGATTTCGTGGACTAGTCGTGAATTTTATTTGTTATCTGTCTTCCCCACTAAAGCATGAGTCCTGTGAATACAGAACTGTGTCTGTCTCTTTCACCATTGTGTCCTGAACACAGGGCCAGGCACCTAGTAGGTCAGAGGTCAGTAAATTTTTTCTGAAAAGGGCCAGATTGTTAAGAACAATTGTTTTAGATGGGATCTCACTGTGTTGCCCAGGCTGGGGTGTAGTGGAGTGATCATGACTCACTATCTTCTCAACTTCTCAGGCTAAAGCGATCCCCCCACTTCAGCCTCCAGGGTAGCTGGGACTACAGATGCATGCCAACATGCTGGGCTAATTTATTATTATTATTATTATTACTATTATTATTATTATTTGTAGAGATGGGGGTCTTGTTATGTTGCCCAGGTTGGTCTCGAACTCGGGCTCAAGCAATCCCCCCACCTGAGTCTCCCAAACTGTTGGGATTACAGGTGTGAGCCGCTGTACCTGGCTGTAAATATTTTTTATTTTGCAGGCCATATGGCTTCCATCCCAACTATTCAACTCTGCCGTATTAGCAAGAAAGCAGCCATAGACAACAGGTTAATGAATGGACAAGGCTGTGTGCCAATAAAACTTTATTTACAAAAACAAGTAGGGGGCCGGATTTGGCCCACAGGGCCGTTGTTTGCTGATCCCTGAAGTAGGCGCTCCAGGAATAGTTGTTTATTGGTGGGAGCAACTTCTGGAGGGAAAGGGCTGCTTTTGGGCCCTGAATGAGTCCTCCAGGTAAGCAGGGAAGGGTATCTCAGCAGAGAAAACTGCATTCAAAGTTCTGGAGGTGGGAATATGGGTGGATGCTAAGGGTAATTCAGGAATTGTAGGACAAAGTCACACAGATTCTCATGGGGTCTGTAAGGGAGAGGGTTGGATTTACTCTAGAGGGCAGTGGGAGCTATGGAATGTTATAGAGCGAGAGAGGACTTGAGTATTACATTAGGAAAACACACAGGGTCTTAGCGTGAGTGTCATTCCTCTACCCTGAGCAGGGCTGTCCAAGGTCACTTTTTGCTTTTTATTTTTATTTTTTAGACGGGGTCTTGCTCTGTCACCCAGGCTGCAGTCCACTGGTGCGATCTTGGCTCACTGCAACCTCCACCTCCTGGGTCCAAGCAATCCTCCTGCCTCAGCCTCCCAAGTAGCTGGGATTACATGCGTGTACCACCATGCCTGGCTAATTTTTGTATTTTTGGTAGAGACGGGGTTTCACCGTGTTGCTTAGGCTGGCGTCAAACTCCTGGGCTCAAATGATCCGCCCACCTCGGCCTCCCAAAGTACTGGGATTACAGGCATGAGACACTGCACCTGGCCTACTTTTTGCTTTTCAGAAGGGGCTTGACACACTCCCTCTGACAAATAGGTGCCCTTATGACAAGCCTTCAACATCTCACCTGCCTTGCAAGAGCCACCTTATTTTTAATTAAAAGAAACTCTTTTTAAGAGATAGGGTCTGCTTGTGTCACCCAGGCTGGAGCACAGTGACGCAATCATAGCTCATTGCAGCCTCAGTCTCCAAAAGCCAGCATTTATTAATTGCTTACTATATACCAGGACATGCATTATCGCGATTACTCTTTGCATAACCGGATGAGAGACAGACAAACTGTTATCAACTCTATTTGAGGACCCCCCCATCCCACCTACTCAGTATCTCACATGGTTTCCTTGTGATCATAAGATGATCAACCATCTGGTTTGCAGCTGAGTTCTCTAGCATGAGGGAGTTTTGGTGCTAAAAACAGGAAAGTCCTGGGCAAACCTGGATGAGCTGATCACCCTATATGACAGCTGGAAACAAAATCTGAAGAGATCTAATCAAAACCACAATGAGAGGCCAGGTGCGGTGGCTCACACCTGTAATCCCAGCACTTTGGGAGGCCGAGGCAGGCGGAGCCTGAGGTCAGACGATCAAGACCAGTTGGAGGTTGCAGTGAGCCGAGATCGTACCACTGCACTCCAGCCTGATGACAGAGCGAGACTCCGTCTAAAACAAACAAACAAACAAACAAACAAACACACATACAATGAGACACCATCTCATGCCAGTCAGAATGGCGATTATTAAAAAGGCAAGAAACAACAGATGCTGGTGGTGCTGTGGAGAAACAGGAACGCTTTTACATTGTTGGCAGGAATGTAAATTCATTCAACCATTGTGGAAGACAGTGTGGCAATTCCTCAAGGATCTAGAATCGGAAATACTATTGGACCAAGCAATCCTGTTACTGGGTATATACCCAAAGGAATATAAATCATTCTATTATAAAGATACATGCATGTGTACATTCATTGCAGCTCTATTTACAATAGCAAAGACATGGAATCAACCCAGATGCCCATCAATGATAGACTGGATAAAGAAAATGTGGTACATATATACCAGGGAATACTATGCAGCCATAAAAAGGAACGAGATCATGTCCTTTGCAAGGACATAGATGGAGCTGGAAGCCGTCATCCTCAGCAAACTGACGCAGGAACAGAAAACCAAACACCGCATGTTCTCACTTATAGATGGGAGTTGAACAATGAGAACACATGGACACAGGGAGGGGAGCAACACACACTGGGGCCTCTTGGGGGAGTTGGGGGAGGGAGAGCATCAGGATAAATAGCTAATGCATGCAGGGCTTAATACCTAGATGATGGGTTGATAGGCGCAGCAAACCACCATGGCACACGTTTATCTATGTAACAAACCTGCACATGTATCCTGGAACTTAAAACAGAATTTTTAAAATATCTGGGCTACACTCAGTGGCTCTTGCCTGTAATCCCAGCATTTTGGGAGGCCGAGGAGGGTGGATCACCTGAGGTGAGGAGTTTGAGACCATCCTGGCGAACATGGTGAAACCCCGTGTCTACTAAAAATACAAAAAATTAGCCCGGCACCTGTAATCCCAGCTGCTCGGGAGGCTAAGGCAGGAGAATCGCTTGAAACCCAGGAGCCGGAGGTTGCAGTGAGCTGAGATGGCGCCACTGCACTCCAGACTGGGCAACAAGAGCGAAACTCCGTCTCAATAATAATAATAATAATAATAAATTAAAAAGAAATCTGAAGAGATCAGGTTCTGTGCTTTTCCCACCCAATAGTCCCCACACCTGGGACAGCGTAGAGGAATTCCCACAGATATCATAGGAGCAGTTTGGCTAAGTGCATCTTTTTTCCTGAGCACTTGTTTTAAAAAAAGATCAATAAAAATAGTATCAGTAAACAAGCTCCTAATCTTTGTCCCTGGAAGAGGTGGCAGAGCACAGCTGAGCCAGAGAGGAGGTGGCACCAAGGGCACAAGTTCTGGCTCTGCATCTAGTTTGCCGGGTGATCTGGGGGTGACACTGGACATCTCTGGGCCTCTGAGGGCACTCCTAGCTAAGAGTTTTGCAGCTGCAGAGACTCGGGGGATTCATGAGCTTGTGGTGCTGGTGGTGCTGGGGACGTGCCACTGCCCTGCAGATGAGCCACTCATGGTGGAGGGAGGTGAGATGGAATGTGTATAACCTCATCCTCTTCCTCCTTCTGTGGTCTCCACCAGGTCCAGCCCCCATCACTGCCCACCTGGACTCGTGCAGTTGCCTCAGTCCTGATTCCCCGGGTCCCACCCTCACCTGCCACAATGTGTCCTCCCCACTGCAGCCACCAGAGGGCGCCTGTGAGCACCTGAGTCAGGGCCTGTTCCTCCTCTGCCCGCAGCCCTCCATGGCTCCCACCTTCCTCAGGGTCAAAGCCCAAGTCCCTTTATTTTTATTTTTTGTTTTGTTTTTTTTTGAGATGGAGTCTCGCTCTGTCACCCAGGCTGGAGTGCAGTGGCACCATCTCACTCACTGCATCCTCCACCTCCTAGGTTCAAGTGATTCTCCTGCCTCAGCCTCAGGAGTAGCTGGGACTATAGGTGCCCGCCACCACACCCGGATAATTGTTGTATTTTTATTAGAGACAGAGTTTCACTGTGTTGACCAGGCCGATCTTGAGCTCCTGACCTCAAGTGATCTACCCACCTTGGCCTCCCAAGGTACTGGAATTACAAGCCTGAGCCACCATGCCTGGCCCCAAGTCCTTTCTGTGACCCACAAGGCCCTGCATGACCTGTCCTCCTGTCCCTTCCCTGCCCTCCCCTCCTCCCTCTCTCCCCCTCCTCACTCTGCTCCAGCCACACAGGCCTTTTCACTGTTCCTCCGATGCCCCAGGCACTGTCCTGCCTCAGGACCTTTGCACAGACTGTTCCTGCTGCTTGGAACACCCTTCCTCCACATGCTCTCACAGCTGGCTCCTTCTCATCAGGCCTCAGCTCAAATGTCACCTTCTCAGAGAGGCCCTCCCTGACCACCCCAGCTAAAACTGCATCCCTCCAATCCATCCTTTTTTTCCACCTCACCCAGTTTCACTTCTGTTTATCACTCATCACTGTCTGAAATGATCATTTTCGGCTGGGTGCAGGGGCTCACGCCTGTAATCCCAGTACTTTGGGAGGCCAAGGCAGGCGGATCACTTGAGGTCAGGAGTTCAAGAACAGCCTGGCCAATGTGGTGAAACCCCATCTCTACTAAAAACACAAAAATTAGCTGGGCAAGGTGGTACATGCTTGTAGTTCTAGCTCTTCAGGAGGCTGAGGCAGGAGAATCGCTTGAATCTGGGAGGTAGAGGTTGTAGTGAACCAAGATTGCACCACTGCCCTCTAGCCTGGGCAACAGAGTGAGACTCCATCTCAAAAAAAAAATAATAATAATTTTCTTTTGCTTACTTGCAAATTCTGTCTCTCTCCAGCTTCCATCAGTTCCAGAAGTACAGGAAATATTGTCTCTCTTGTTCTTTGCTGAGTCTTCAGTGTCTAGAATAGGGCCATGCACACACGATTGTCAATGTTTGTTGAATGAATAAAGGAAAAAATGAGGACAGAGAGAGTAGGAGTGCAGACATGGGCATCAAAGAACAGATGATTCTGCCTGGGTGCAGTGGCTCTTGCCTGACATCCCAACATTTTGGGAGGCCAAGGTGGGAGGATTGCTTGGGCCCAGAAGTTTGAGATCAGCCTGGGCAGTATAGTAAGACCCTGTCCCTACAAAATATTGGCCAGGCCTAGTGGTGTTCACTTGTGGTTCCAGCTACTCATGAGGCTGAAGTGGGAGGATCACTTGAGCCCAGGAGTTTGAGGCTGCAGTGAGCCAGATCACGCCAATGCACTCCAGCCTAGGCGACCTCTGGTCCTTTCTCTCAAAAGCCCTTGCCAGGTCAGGATACGTGGATCAGCCTTCCTACTCCTCTTCTTCCTCCTCCTCTTCCTCCTCCTCCTCCTTCTTCTTCTTCTTCCTCTTCTTCCTTCTCCTTCTCCTCCCTCTTCTCCTTCTCCTTCTTCTTTTTCCTCTTCCTCTTGTTCTTCTGCTTTGAGACAGGGTCTCACTCTGTCACCCAGCTGGAGTGCAGTGGTGCAATCACAGCTCACTGTAACCTTCAACTTCTAGGCTCAAGCGATCCTTGTGCATCAGCCTCCCAAGTAGCTGGGACTACAGGTGCACACCACCACGCCTGGCTGATTTTTAATTTTTTTTTTTTTTTTAAGCAGAGATGGAGTCTCTTTATGTTGCCTAGGCTGGTCTCAAACTCCCGGCCTTAACCCATCCTCTCACCTCAGCCTCCCGAAGCGCTGGGATTACAAGGCATGAGCCACCATGCAAGGTCCCTCTTTCCTTTTAACAGCTGCATATGTTTCCATAAGATGAACTTTCTACAGTTTATCCACCATGACTCTGCAGGGCACATCAGCAAACAGGCGTCTTTGCACACACATGTAGATCTTCTCTGGGTTAGAGAGCTGGGTAGAGTTGCCGCATCACAGTTTTATTTGACACTGCAAAGCCCCCCACCATTCCTGGGCTCACCAGCTGTCTGAGTCCCATTTCCCTCACCCTTATCAATAGTTAATTTCATCCATTTTCCCCCTCATTTATCCAATCTGATCAATGTGAAGCAAGATCTTGTTCTGGTTTTGATTTTCCATTTCCTTGGCCGCAGCAATGTTTCCCCTTCCTCTTGGCAGAATACAGGTGCCCAGGAGATGTGGTCACCGCCATCTAGAACCACACGACATGTGCTCCATCCACTTCCCGCCAGCAGGAGCACCTCAGCCTGGGATTGCAGGGGCAAGAGCTAGAAAAGGCCTCAAATGTGTGTGTCTGCGTTGGGGGTGCCTGAGCTGACTGTGGGGCCATCGATCACCCTGCTGTAGCCAGCGCAGGGTGTTTTAGCTAAATCAGGAAGTGCACCCCACAGAGCAGCCTCTGGTGGATCAATAGTTGGAGGTCAAAGCCAGATTGCTAGCAGCAGTTCGGCAGCCCCTCAGACCCGGGGCATGAGTGGGAGGAAGAACAGGAGGGACCAGCCAGCTGGGCTTGAACCCTACTTTTGTCACTGACCATTGTGGAACTTGGACTGAGCGACGTTCCCTTCCCGAACCACTGTGTCCATATCTGTGAATGGGCATTCACAGCCTCCTACCTCCCATCCTTCATTCATTCATTCATTCATTCAACAAGGATTTTGAGCACCTACTGTGTGCCAAGTTCTGTTCTAGGAATTTGCTTTGAAATTTACAACAGAAAGACAGGCAAAAATGGCTGCCTTCGAGTTGATGAGGCATGGCCACTCATCGAGGTAGGAAATAATGAATGGTTTTGAAAAGGCTATGAAGAAAAATAACGTAGGGTGAGGGTGTAAAGACTGGTGGAGACATGGCTTCTTTAGCTGGGGTAGTCAGGGAGGGCTTCTCTGAGGAGGTGACATTTGAGCAAAGATTTGAAGAGGAGAAGGGAGGACTCAAGTGGATCTCTTGGGAGAAAAGCACTCCAGCCAGGTGTGGTGGCTCACACCTGTAATCCCAGCACTTTGGGAGGCAAAGAGGGGTGGATCACTTTGAGGTCAGGAGTTCAAGACCTGCCTGACCAACATGCTGAAATCCCATCTCTACTAAAAATACAACAATAGCTGTGGGGGGTGGTGGTGCATGCCTTTAATCCCAGCTGCTTGGCAGGCAAAGGTGGGAGGATCGCTTGAACCCGGGAGGCGGAGGTTGCAGTGAGCTGAGATCTCACCACTGCACTCCAGCCTGGGCAGCAGAGCGAGACCTTGTCTCAAAAAAACAAAAACAGAAACAAAAAACAAGGGCAGATGGATGCTAAACTTTCCTCTGTTGAAAGTTGGTAGGGAGGAAATGTATTCCCATGAGGACATTGCTGAATGTTAGAGGGGTATGGTCCTCTGGACCCACCCAAGTGACTTTTCTCTATTATAGCTGGGGAAACTGAGGCCCAGAGAGAGCCTTTCCAATTCACAGGCCACACTCAAGATGAGATGGGGGGATATGAGAATGAGGGACAGAAGGAGGAGCCCTGATACAGCCAAGTGTGGGATGTGTCACTAGAAGGATCAAGGGAGACTTGAGTCCAACTCTCCAGTGTAAGGAGGGGAAACTGAGGCCCAGAGAAGAAGCCCACGCCCACCTCACCCTCCTTGGGTCACTCACCAGCATCCTCCCTGTGCCGTCCATTCATCCAGGTCGAGCTCCAACTGCAGCTGAGCCCCCAGCTCCGGTTCCGCACAGACTCAGCACTCAGCCAGAGGAGCTGTCTGTGGCTGTGCTTACCCCACCTGCCAGTTTACCTGGGGAAAATGGGAGGCTCAGCATTACAGATGACACACCCAAGGTCGCCCAGGCAGGGCTGGTTGGAGCTCAGGAAGGCTTGAGACCAGAGTTCATTTTCCAAGTACAGGCAGCTGCTCTGGTGGAATGGGCATCTGAAGCATGAAGGCAGGTCCCAGACAGTGTGTACACAACACACCTGTGCACACACTCACACACAAACATGGGTGCCTACATGTATGTAGGCATACGTGCACACACGCACACAGAGACAGGTGGCACATGCTCATGAGTGCACACAAACATACATACGCACACATGAACACATGTGCACCTGGTTACATGTGAACGCACGTGCACATGCACATGTACATGCATGCAAACGGACACACATGCACATAAGCACATGTGCACACATGCACGCATATGCATATTCACAAAGGCATGCACACACAATTCACACAAACATGAACATACATGCACACACAAGCATGGACACATGGACATATATGTGTATACATACACACAATCGCCCTTATGCACATGTGCACACAGAAGCATGTGTGCACACATGCATTGAACGTGTCTGCATACATGGATGCACACTCACACATTCATGCATGTAGGAAGACCTGCACACACCAGACACACAAGCACATAAACATGTACATACATGCAAACTCATACATGCACACACATGCACATAAGCACATGTGCACACATGCATATTCACAAATGCATGCACACACAATTCACACAAACATAAATATACATGCACACACAAACATGGACACATGGACACATATGTGTATACATACACTCGCACTTAGGCACATGTGCACACAGAGGCATGTGTGCACACATGCATTGAACACACCTGTACACACAGATGCACACTCACACATTCATGCATGTAGGCACACATATACACATGTGTGCACATACATGCACATGAACAATGGCATGCACACATGCACACACAAAACGTGTGCACTGCTCATGTGTGCGCACATGCACATGAAATGTACACATACATACAATTCACACAAACATGAGCTCATGTGCACAGGTGCACGCACACACAAACATAGACACAGGCACACACACGTGTTCCCACACAAATGCCCTCACACATGCACCTGCTAGCTGGGAGACACAGAGTCCCTCAGTGCCTCTCGTCCTCTCCCTCATTCCCTTTCTCGCTCCCTCTCTCCCTCCCTCAGAACCATTTAAACGATTACAAAGATGCTATTTTTATCTAGAGGAAAATTCAATTATAGACATTGACCTTTAAGTTTTTTTCTAGGCTCACGTGTCGCCGGCCCAGGGTGCGAAAGGCTTGCGTGAACGTTCTCGGAAGAAAAACTTCCTCAAACTTGGGAACTGAGGGTGTGAGAGAAAGAGCAGAGCCAGGGATGGGGGCCCGAGAGCAGCAAACGGGAGGCGAGTCCATGCTTCAGGATGCCTGAAGAAACTAGTGGCTCAGAGTAGGAGGCGAGGAAAGACCAGACGGAAAGGACTTCCTCCTTTTGTTTTTTGGGGTTTTTTGTTTGTGTGTTTGTTTGTTTTTTTGGAAACAGAGTCTAACTCTGTCACCCAGGCTGGAGTGTAGTGCTGTGATCATAGCTCACTCCAGCCTCAACCTCCTGGGCTGAAGTGATCCTCCAACCTCAGCCTCCCGAGCAGCTGGGATTACAGGTGTGCACCACCATGCCCAGCTAATTTTTAAAATTTTTTTTAGCGATGGGGTCTTGCTATGTTGGTCAGGTTGGTCTCAAACTCCTGGACTCAAGTGATCCTCCTGTGTCATCCTCCCAAAGTGCAGGGATTACAGGCATGAACCCCCTGCACCCCGCAGACTTCCTTTATCGTTGCCACATTTTGGAGGGGATCTGCCATTCTGAACAGGTTTGGGGTGTGGTCTCTGCATGGATTTAGCAAACACTTTCTCTCTTTTCTGGATAAGCTTTTCAACATCTGGCAATAGTAGGTGCTCAACAAATGGGTTGAGACTTCCCTTAAATACTTAATTATTCAACACGTATTAACTGAGTCAGACACTGTTCTAGGTATTGAGAGGAAATAGCAAATTAGACAGAATGAAGATCTCTGTTTTTGAAGAATTGATGTTACATGTTAACAAAGAAAACCCCCCCACACAAGTAGGTGGGGCACAGCTGCTCACTCATGTGATCTCAATGCTTTGGGAGGCTGAGGCAGGAGCATCACTTGAGCCCAGGAGTTTGAGACCTGCCTGGGCAACATAGTAAGATTCCACTTCTG
>NW_012115377.1:2621583-2628677 GCF_000951035.1 Colobus angolensis palliatus | reverse complement strand
AAATGAGGACAGAGAGAGTAGGAGTGCAGACATGGGCATCAAAGAACAGATGATTCTGCCTGGGTGCAGTGGCTCTTGCCTGACATCCCAACATTTTGGGAGGCCAAGGTGGGAGGATTGCTTGGGCCCAGAAGTTTGAGATCAGCCTGGGCAGTATAGTAAGACCCTGTCCCTACAAAATATTGGCCAGGCCTAGTGGTGTTCACTTGTGGTTCCAGCTACTCATGAGGCTGAAGTGGGAGGATCACTTGAGCCCAGGAGTTTGAGGCTGCAGTGAGCCAGATCACGCCAATGCACTCCAGCCTAGGCGACCTCTGGTCCTTTCTCTCAAAAGCCCTTGCCAGGTCAGGATACGTGGATCAGCCTTCCTACTCCTCCTCTTCCTCCTCCTCTTCCTCCTCCTCCTCCTTCTTCTTCTTCTTCCTCTTCTTCCTTCTCCTTCTCCTCCCTCTTCTCCTTCTCCTTCTTCTTTTTCCTCTTCCTCTTGTTCTTCTGCTTTGAGACAGGGTCTCACTCTGTCACCCAGCTGGAGTGCAGTGGTGCAATCACAGCTCACTGTAACCTTCAACTTCTAGGCTCAAGCGATCCTTGTGCATCAGCCTCCCAAGTAGCTGGGACTACAGGTGCACACCACCACGCCTGGCTGATTTTTAATTTTTTTTTTTTTTTTAAGCAGAGATGGAGTCTCTTTATGTTGCCTAGGCTGGTCTCAAACTCCCGGCCTTAACCCATCCTCTCACCTCAGCCTCCCGAAGCGCTGGGATTACAAGGCATGAGCCACCATGCAAGGTCCCTCTTTCCTTTTAACAGCTGCATATGTTTCCATAAGATGAACTTTCTACAGTTTATCCACCATGACTCTGCAGGGCACATCAGCAAACAGGCGTCTTTGCACACACATGTAGATCTTCTCTGGGTTAGAGAGCTGGGTAGAGTTGCCGCATCACAGTTTTATTTGACACTGCAAAGCCCCCCACCATTCCTGGGCTCACCAGCTGTCTGAGTCCCATTTCCCTCACCCTTATCAATAGTTAATTTCATCCATTTTCCCCCTCATTTATCCAATCTGATCAATGTGAAGCAAGATCTTGTTCTGGTTTTGATTTTCCATTTCCTTGGCCGCAGCAATGTTTCCCCTTCCTCTTGGCAGAATACAGGTGCCCAGGAGATGTGGTCACCGCCATCTAGAACCACACGACATGTGCTCCATCCACTTCCCGCCAGCAGGAGCACCTCAGCCTGGGATTGCAGGGGCAAGAGCTAGAAAAGGCCTCAAATGTGTGTGTCTGCGTTGGGGGTGCCTGAGCTGACTGTGGGGCCATCGATCACCCTGCTGTAGCCAGCGCAGGGTGTTTTAGCTAAATCAGGAAGTGCACCCCACAGAGCAGCCTCTGGTGGATCAATAGTTGGAGGTCAAAGCCAGATTGCTAGCAGCAGTTCGGCAGCCCCTCAGACCCGGGGCATGAGTGGGAGGAAGAACAGGAGGGACCAGCCAGCTGGGCTTGAACCCTACTTTTGTCACTGACCATTGTGGAACTTGGACTGAGCGACGTTCCCTTCCCGAACCACTGTGTCCATATCTGTGAATGGGCATTCACAGCCTCCTACCTCCCATCCTTCATTCATTCATTCATTCATTCAACAAGGATTTTGAGCACCTACTGTGTGCCAAGTTCTGTTCTAGGAATTTGCTTTGAAATTTACAACAGAAAGACAGGCAAAAATGGCTGCCTTCGAGTTGATGAGGCATGGCCACTCATCGAGGTAGGAAATAATGAATGGTTTTGAAAAGGCTATGAAGAAAAATAACGTAGGGTGAGGGTGTAAAGACTGGTGGAGACATGGCTTCTTTAGCTGGGGTAGTCAGGGAGGGCTTCTCTGAGGAGGTGACATTTGAGCAAAGATTTGAAGAGGAGAAGGGAGGACTCAAGTGGATCTCTTGGGAGAAAAGCACTCCAGCCAGGTGTGGTGGCTCACACCTGTAATCCCAGCACTTTGGGAGGCAAAGAGGGGTGGATCACTTTGAGGTCAGGAGTTCAAGACCTGCCTGACCAACATGCTGAAATCCCATCTCTACTAAAAATACAACAATAGCTGTGGGGGGTGGTGGTGCATGCCTTTAATCCCAGCTGCTTGGCAGGCAAAGGTGGGAGGATCGCTTGAACCCGGGAGGCGGAGGTTGCAGTGAGCTGAGATCTCACCACTGCACTCCAGCCTGGGCAGCAGAGCGAGACCTTGTCTCAAAAAAACAAAAACAGAAACAAAAAACAAGGGCAGATGGATGCTAAACTTTCCTCTGTTGAAAGTTGGTAGGGAGGAAATGTATTCCCATGAGGACATTGCTGAATGTTAGAGGGGTATGGTCCTCTGGACCCACCCAAGTGACTTTTCTCTATTATAGCTGGGGAAACTGAGGCCCAGAGAGAGCCTTTCCAATTCACAGGCCACACTCAAGATGAGATGGGGGGATATGAGAATGAGGGACAGAAGGAGGAGCCCTGATACAGCCAAGTGTGGGATGTGTCACTAGAAGGATCAAGGGAGACTTGAGTCCAACTCTCCAGTGTAAGGAGGGGAAACTGAGGCCCAGAGAAGAAGCCCACGCCCACCTCACCCTCCTTGGGTCACTCACCAGCATCCTCCCTGTGCCGTCCATTCATCCAGGTCGAGCTCCAACTGCAGCTGAGCCCCCAGCTCCGGTTCCGCACAGACTCAGCACTCAGCCAGAGGAGCTGTCTGTGGCTGTGCTTACCCCACCTGCCAGTTTACCTGGGGAAAATGGGAGGCTCAGCATTACAGATGACACACCCAAGGTCGCCCAGGCAGGGCTGGTTGGAGCTCAGGAAGGCTTGAGACCAGAGTTCATTTTCCAAGTACAGGCAGCTGCTCTGGTGGAATGGGCATCTGAAGCATGAAGGCAGGTCCCAGACAGTGTGTACACAACACACCTGTGCACACACTCACACACAAACATGGGTGCCTACATGTATGTAGGCATACGTGCACACACGCACACAGAGACAGGTGGCACATGCTCATGAGTGCACACAAACATACATACGCACACATGAACACATGTGCACCTGGTTACATGTGAACGCACGTGCACATGCACATGTACATGCATGCAAACGGACACACATGCACATAAGCACATGTGCACACATGCACGCATATGCATATTCACAAAGGCATGCACACACAATTCACACAAACATGAACATACATGCACACACAAGCATGGACACATGGACATATATGTGTATACATACACACAATCGCCCTTATGCACATGTGCACACAGAAGCATGTGTGCACACATGCATTGAACGTGTCTGCATACATGGATGCACACTCACACATTCATGCATGTAGGAAGACCTGCACACACCAGACACACAAGCACATAAACATGTACATACATGCAAACTCATACATGCACACACATGCACATAAGCACATGTGCACACATGCATATTCACAAATGCATGCACACACAATTCACACAAACATAAATATACATGCACACACAAACATGGACACATGGACACATATGTGTATACATACACTCGCACTTAGGCACATGTGCACACAGAGGCATGTGTGCACACATGCATTGAACACACCTGTACACACAGATGCACACTCACACATTCATGCATGTAGGCACACATATACACATGTGTGCACATACATGCACATGAACAATGGCATGCACACATGCACACACAAAACGTGTGCACTGCTCATGTGTGCGCACATGCACATGAAATGTACACATACATACAATTCACACAAACATGAGCTCATGTGCACAGGTGCACGCACACACAAACATAGACACAGGCACACACACGTGTTCCCACACAAATGCCCTCACACATGCACCTGCTAGCTGGGAGACACAGAGTCCCTCAGTGCCTCTCGTCCTCTCCCTCATTCCCTTTCTCGCTCCCTCTCTCCCTCCCTCAGAACCATTTAAACGATTACAAAGATGCTATTTTTATCTAGAGGAAAATTCAATTATAGACATTGACCTTTAAGTTTTTTTCTAGGCTCACGTGTCGCCGGCCCAGGGTGCGAAAGGCTTGCGTGAACGTTCTCGGAAGAAAAACTTCCTCAAACTTGGGAACTGAGGGTGTGAGAGAAAGAGCAGAGCCAGGGATGGGGGCCCGAGAGCAGCAAACGGGAGGCGAGTCCATGCTTCAGGATGCCTGAAGAAACTAGTGGCTCAGAGTAGGAGGCGAGGAAAGACCAGACGGAAAGGACTTCCTCCTTTTGTTTTTTGGGGTTTTTTGTTTGTGTGTTTGTTTGTTTTTTTGGAAACAGAGTCTAACTCTGTCACCCAGGCTGGAGTGTAGTGCTGTGATCATAGCTCACTCCAGCCTCAACCTCCTGGGCTGAAGTGATCCTCCAACCTCAGCCTCCCGAGCAGCTGGGATTACAGGTGTGCACCACCATGCCCAGCTAATTTTTAAATTTTTAGTAGAGATGGAATTTCACTGTGTTAGCCAGGATGATCTCGATCTCCTGACCTTGTGATCCGCCCGCCTCTGCCTCCCAAAGTGCTGGGATCACAGGAGTGAGCCACTGTGTCTGGACACACCACTGAGATTTTAAGGAAGGGATTCGGTTAGAGGTCAGATACCCCGAGCGTAGAGTGAAAGCATCAGGGCCACAGCCAGCCCCACACTCAGTCAGTCTGAGGATTTAGTGAAGTCATGTGCTCAGCATGTATTCTTGGTAAGGCAGAATTGGTATCACTGGGCTGTTGCCATTACAATTAGTAGTGCTACCCATTTATCTATCCACCAATCCATTCATCCATTCACCTATGCTTTCATCCATCTATATACCTACCTACCCATTCATTGATCCATCATTCATCCATCCATCCATCTATCCATCATCTATCATCCATCCATAATCCAACCACTCAACCACTCATCCATCCATCCATCCATCTATCCATCTATCCATCTATCCATCTATCCATCATCCAACCATAATTCATCCATCCATCCATTCATCCATATATTTATCTATCACCCATCCATGATATATACTCATCTGTAACCCATCCATCCATTCATTCATTTACCTACTCATTCATCCATATATTGCCAATTATCCTTCCATAACCCATCTGCCCAACCATTTACCCACCTACCCACCTATCCATCCATCTGTCCCTCATTCATCCATTCATCCATCTATCATCTATCATCCATCCACATCCTACTCACCCAACCACTCATCCACCTCCCTATCCATCCATCCATCATCCATCCATCACCCATCCATGATCTATTATCCATCCATAATCCATCCACCAATCACTCATCCACCTACTCATCCATCCATCACTCACCTGTGATCTATCATCCATCTATAACCCATTCACCCACCAGCTCATCCACATATGTACCTACTTACCCATTCATTGATCAATCCCTCATCCATCTATCCATCATCCATTCACCCATCTATCATCCATCATCCACCCATAGCAGCTGAAGCCAGGAGGCAGCACTCATCATCCATCCATAACACATCCACCCAACTATTTATGCCTCTATCCATCCACCCATCCATCAATTCTAACACATCCATTCTCCCACCTATCCCTTCAGTGTCTACACATTCTAGACCCTACGCTCTGTTCTATCTCCAGGTTTGTACTGCCACATCCACCTGCCCATCTGGCCATTCTCTTGAGATCCTCAAGGTACTACCCAGCTTTGCCTCCTTGGTTTCTTCCTGAGCCTCCTCCCCGCTACTGCCAACACATGGCCTTGCCAGCATCAGCACTAACCTGAGTTGATTGAATGGACCAGAGCCTGTCAGGCTGTCCCTTGCTCTCCCTGGCTGTAGCTCTGCTCAGAATGGGGCAGAGCTCCTGCCAACACAGCCCTTCTCTGAAGGAACCCTTATGGGGTCCAAGTCTCAGGGCCCACAACATTCACACCAGCTGAAAAAAGTCCCTCCAGGGGGCTTATCTGGCCCTGGAGCAAGGTTGGAGGACCCAGCCTCCCCTTGCACCCAAAATGCTGCTCTCTGATGTCTCCTTAATCAGAAGACTGCTTAGCAGTAGCATCAATCATTGCTTTTTATTTTTTTTTAAATCACTACATCTTATTTCTACTTCTCATACCCTCCCTGGAGACCTGGACAGAGATGGATAAATGGAGAGGTAGAGACCACTGCAGTGGAGGCTTGCTGCATAACCTAAGGCAGAGCCTCTCTCTGGGCCTCAGCACCCCCGGCTTCCTCCCTTGAGAGGAGGGGTGGGAAGGGGAGGTTATATAGGTGTGCTTGCTTAGTAGGCTGGCCCCCAGATACTGCTTAGAGGGTGGCCTCCTTACCTCAAGTTGGGAGGTGCTTGTGGACCAGACACCCCCAACCAATGAGCTTAGAAATGAGTCATCCAGACCAGTCATAGTGGCTCATGCCTGTAATATCAGTTTGTTGAGATGCTGAGGCGAGAGGATCCCTTGAGGCCAGGAGTTTGAGACCAGACTGGGCAATGTAGTGAGACCCCATATCTACAAAAATTTTAAAAATTCTCCAGGCATGGTTCTGTGCACCTACAGTCTCAGCTACACAGGAGGCTGAGGAGAGAGGATTGCTTGAACCCAGGAGTTTGAGGCTGCAGTGAGCTGTGATTGTACCACTGCAACCTAGCTTGGGCAGTATACCCAAGCCCCATCTCTATTAACAAAAAAAGAAAAAGAAAAGAAAGGAGTAATCCACAGTCCTGTGGTGGTTCCAGAGCGTCAGGGAGTTGGCCACCTGGTTTCAAATCCCAGTTACTGTCGACAAGCTGCATTCCCTCTCTGAGCCTCAGTTTCCCTATCTGTACAACGGGCACAGCCACCCTACCTCAGAGTCATTGGGAGGACAAAATGTGATAGTTTTATTAATATCGCCAGCCCCCAGACATAACCACTACAAACGTTGTGAAGTGCGTTCTTGGGACAACTTTCTATGCATTGGAAAGGTTTGGGGGCCAGGCACAGTGGCTCACACCTGTAATTCCAGCACTTTGGGAGGCCGAGGTGGGTGGATCACCTGAGGTCGGAGTTCAAGACCAG
>NW_012115377.1:2613890-2615393 GCF_000951035.1 Colobus angolensis palliatus | reverse complement strand
TTAGCCGGGATGGTCTCGATCTCCTGACCTCGTGATCCGCCTGTCTCGGCCTCCCAAAGTGCTGGGATTACAGGCTTGAGCCACCGCGCCCGGCCCCCGAAAATTTTCTAAAGGACTGATTGTGAAATGTGAGGAAAAGAGGTGACTTGAGATTGATTCCAGGGTGTCTGGCCTGAGGCCCTCGGAGGTTGGAGGTGCAAACTATCAGTATGAGTTTGGGGAGGATGAGAATGTATGAATAAGGATGGATGGATGGATGGATGGATGGATGGATGGATGGATGGATGGATGGAAGAGTGGGTGGGTGGACATGTTATGGACGGATAATAGATGATGAATGAATGAATTATGGATGGATGGATGGATAAGTGAGTGGGTTGATGTGTTGTGAATGGATAATAGATGATGAATGAATGAATAAATTATGGTTGGATGGGTGGATGACTGGATGAGTGAGTGGTTGGGTGGATCGGTTATGGATAATAAATGACGGATGAATGAGTGAATGGATGGATAGATGGATAGATGGGTGATGGATGGATGGATGGATGGATGGATGAATGGATGGATGGATGGATGGATGGATGAATAAATAGGTGAGTGGATGGGTGAGTGGTTGGGTGGATGGGTCATGGATGGATAATAGATAAAGGATGGGTAGATGGATGATGGATAGATAAATAGATGGACGGGGATGGGTGGATGAATAGATGGATGATGGATGGGTGTATGGATGGATGGATGAGTGAATGAATGGTTGCTTGAATGAGTGGATGGATGAATGGTTGGATAGATATATTATGGATGGATGATAGAGGATGGGGTAGGAGCCACAAAAGGGGGAGGGGTGATGACCAAGATTTGGCTTTGGCTTGTTAAGTTTGAGCCGTCTTTTGGACACCTACATGTAGATGCAGAGGGGCCATTTGGATATGAGTCTGATGTTCCCAGGAGAGATGACCTCTGAAGGCATAAATCTGACAGTCCATGGTGTTAGAATGTATTCATGTCCATGGGGATGAATGAGAAGAGGGGAGAGAGACTATGCCCAAGGGCTACCCTGTGTTTAGCAGCTGAGCAGAAGAGAGAAGCTTGCAGAGAGACTGAGAAGGGTCCAACAGAGAGGAGGGTGAATGCAGGCAAATGTGGGTAACCTGGGGGCCATGTGAAGATGATGCTCCCAGGAGGAGGGACCACCCAGGGCAGATGTTGATATGAGTGTGAGGAGTATGTGTGCTGAGAAGTGATCACTGGATTTGGACACTGGAAAACCACCTGGACAAGGGCAATCTTAGAATAGTACTGGGAAGAGCCCGCCACTGAGATTTTTTTTTTTGAGACGGAGTCTCGCTCTGTCGCCCAGACTGGAGTGCAGTGGTGCAATCTCGGCTCACTGCAAGCTCCACCTCCCAGATTCATGCCATTCTCCTGCCTCAGCCTCCCAAATAGCTGGGACTACAGGCACCTGCCACCACGCCCCACTAATGTTTTTGTATTTTTAGT